>NW_028324186.1:3860000-4202500 GCF_054372755.1 Phalangium opilio | reverse complement strand
TCACCATTATATGAAAAACTAGCTGATACCAAAATAGCAAATGCTACTTTGCATTAACATAGCAGAGCGTTGTTTCGATCCACGGACCTCTGGGTTATGGGCCCAGCACGCTTCCACTGCGCCACTCTGCTTACATCACCATTATATGAAAAACTAACTGATACCAAAATAGCAAATGGTACTTTGCAATAACATAGCAGAGCGTGGTTTCGATCCACGGACCTCTGGATTATGGGCCCAGCACGCTTTCACTGCGCCACTCTGCTTACATCACCATTCTATGAAAAATTAACTGATACCAAAATAGCAAATGCTACTTTGCATTAACATAGCAGAGCATGGTTTCGATCCACGGACCTCTGGGTTATGGGCCCAGCACGCTTCCACTGCGCCACTCTGCTTACATCACCATTATATGAAAAACTAGCTGATACCAAAATAGCAAATGCTACTTTGCATTAACATAGCAGAGCGTTGTTTCGATCCACGGACCTCTGGGTTATGGGCCCAGCACGCTTCCACTGCGCCACTCTGCTTACATCACCATTATATGAAAAACTAACTGATACCAAAATAGCAAATGCTACTTTGCATTAACATAGAAGAGCGTGGTTTCGATCCACGGACCTCTGGGTTAAGGGCCCAGCAAGCCTCCACTGCGCCACTCTGCATACATCACCGTTACGTGAAAAACTAACTGATAGCAAAATAGCAAATGCTACTTTGCTATAACATAGCAGAGCGTGGTTTCGATCCACGGACCTCTGGGTTATGGGCCCAGCACGCTTCCACTGCGCCACTCTGCTTACATCACCATTCTATGAAAAACTAACTGATACCAAAATAGCAAATGCTACTTTGCGTTAACATAGCAGAGCGTGGTTTCGATCCACGGACCTCTGGGTTATGGGCCCAGCACGCTTCCACTGCGCCACTCTGCTTACATCACCATTATATGAAAAATTAACTGATACCAAAATAGCAAATGCTACTTTGCATTAACATAGCAGAGCGTGGTTTCGATCCACGGACCTCTGGGTTATGGGCCCAGCACGCTTCCACTGCGCCACTCTGCTTACATCACCAATATATGAAAAACTAACTGATACCAAAAGAGCAAATGCTACTTTGCATTAACATAGCAGAGCGTGGTTTCGATCCACGGACCTTTGGGTTATGGGCCCAGCACGCTTCCACTGCGCCACTCTGCTTACATCACCATTATATGAAAAACTAACTGATACCAAAATAGCAAATGCTACTTTGCATTAACATAGCAGAGCGTGGTTTCGATCCACGGACCTCTGGGTTATGGGCCCAGCACGCTTCCACTGCGCCACTCTGCTTACATCACCATTATATGGAAAATTAACTGATACCAAAATAGCAAATGCTACTTTGCATTAACATAGCAGAGCGTGGTTTCGGTCCACGGACCTCTGGGTTATGGGCCCAGCACGCTTCCACTGCGCCACTCTGCTTACATTACCATTATATGAAAAACTAACTGATACCAAAATAGCAAATGGTACTTTGCAATAACATAGCAGAGCGTGGTTTCGATCCACGGACCTCTGGATTATGGGCCCAGCACGCTTTCACTGCGCCACTCTGCTTACATCACCATTCTATGAAAAATTAACTGATACCAAAATAGCAAATGCTACTTTGCATTAACATAGCAGAGCATGGTTTCGATCCACGGACCTCTGGGTTATGGGCCCAGCACGCTTCCACTGCGCCACTCTGCTTACATCACCATTATATGAAAAACTAGCTGATACCAAAATAGCAAATGCTACTTTGCATTAACATAGCAGAGCGTTGTTTCGATCCACGGACCTCTGGGTTATGGTCCCAGCACGCTTCCACTGCGCCACTCTGCTTACATCGCCATTATATGAAAAACTAACTGATACCAAAATAGCAAATGCTACTTTGCATTAACATAGCAGAGCGTTGTTTCGATCCACGGACCTCTGGGTTATGGGCCCAGCACGCTTCCACTGCGCCACTCTGCTTACATCACCATTATATGAAAAACTAACTGATACCAAAATAGCAAATGCTACTTTGCATTAACATAGCAGAGCGTGGTTTCGATCCACGGACCTCTGGGTTAAGGGCCCAGCAAGCCTCCACTGCGCCACTCTGCATACATCACCGTTACGTGAAAAACTAACTGATAGCAAAATAGCAAATGCTACTTTGCAATAACATAGCAGAGCGTGGTTTCGATCCACGGACCTCTGAGTTATGGGCCCAGCACGCTTCCACTGCGCCACTCTACTTACATCACCATTATATGAAAAATTAACTGATACCAAAATAGCAAATGCTACTTTGCATTAACATAGCAGAGCGTGGTTTCGATCCACGGACCTCTGGGTTATGGGCCCAGCACGCTTCCACTGCGCCACTCTGCTTACATCACCATTATATGAAAAACTAGCTGATACCAAAATAGCAAATGCTACTTTGCATTAACATAGCAGAGCGTGGTTTCGATCCACGGACCTCTGGGTTATGGGCCCAGCACGCATCCACTGCGCCACTCTGCTTACATCACCATTATATGAAAAACTAACTGATACCAAAATAGCAAATGCTACTTTGCATTAACATAGCAGAGCGTGGTTTCGATCCACGGACCTCTGGGTTAAGGGCCCAGCAAGCCTCCACTGCGCCACTCTGCATACATCACCATTATATGAAAAACTAACTGATACCAAAATAGCAAATGCTACTTTTCAATGACATAGCAGAGCGTGGTTTCGATCCACGGACCTCTGGGATATGGGCTCAGCACGCTTCCACTGCGCCACTCTGCTTACATCACCAATATATGAAAAACTAACTGATACCAAAAGAGCAAATGCTACTTTGCATTAACATAGCAGAGCGTGGTTTCGATCCACGCACCTCTGGGTTATGGGCCCAGCACGCTTACACTGCGCCACTCTGCTTACATCACCATTATATGAAAAACTAGCTGATACCAAAATAGCAAATGCTACTTTGCATTAACATAGCAGAGCGTGGTTTCGATCCACGGACCTCTGGGTTATGGGCCCAGCACGCATCCACTGCGCCACTCTGCTCACATCACCGTTATATGAAAAACTAACTGATACCAAAATAGCAAATGCTACTTTGCATTAACATAGCAGAGCGTGGTTTCGATTCACGGACCTCTGGGTTATGGGCCAAGCACGCTTCCACTGCGCCACTCTGCTTACATCACCATTATATGAAAAACTAACTGATACCAAAATAGCAAATGCTACTTTTCAATGACATAGCAGAGCGTGGTTTCGATCCACGGACCTCTGGGATATGGGCTCAGCACGCTTCCACTGCGCCACTCTGCTTACATCACCAATATATGAAAAACTAACTGATACCAAAAGAGCAAATGCTACTTTGCATTAACATAGCAGAGCGTGGTTTCGATCCACGGACCTCTGGGTTATGGGCCCAGCACGCTTCCACTGCGCCACTCTGCTTACATCACCATTATATGAAAAACTAACTGATACCAAAATAGCAAATGCTACTTTGCATTAACATAGCAGGGCGTGGTTTCGATCCACGGACCTCTGGGTTATGGGCCCAGCACGCTTCCACTGCGCCACTCTGCTTACATCACCATTATATGAAAAATTAACTGATAGCAAAATAGCAAATGCTACTTTGCATTAACATAGCAGAGCGTGGTTTCGATCCACGGACCTCTGGGTTATGGGCCCAGCACGCTTCCACTGCGCCACTCTGCTTACATCGCCATTATATGAAAAACTAACTGATACCAAAATAGCAAATGCTACTTTGCATTAACATAGCAGAGCGTTGTTTCGATCCACGGAACTCTGGGTTATGGGCCCAGCACGCTTCCACTGCGCCACTCTGCTTACATCACCATTATATGAAAAACTAACTGATACCAAAATAGCAAATGGTACTTTGCAATAACATAGCAGAGCGTGGTTTCGATCCACGGACCTCTGGATTATGGGCCCAGCACGCTTTCACTGCGCCACTCTGCTTACATCACCATTCTATGAAAAATTAACTGATACCAAAATAGCAAATGCTACTTTGCATTAACATAGCAGAGCATGGTTTCGATCCACGGACCTCTGGGTTATGGGCCCAGCACGCTTCCACTGCGCCACTCTGCTTACATCACCATTATATGAAAAACTAGCTGATACCAAAATAGCAAATGCTACTTTGCATTAACATAGCAGAGCGTTGTTTCGATCCACGGACCTCTGGGTTATGGGCCCAGCACGCTTCCACTGCGCCACTCTGCTTACATCGCCATTATATGAAAAACTAACTGATACCAAAATAGCAAATGCTACTTTGCATTAACATAGCAGAGCGTTGTTTCGATCCACGGACCTCTGGGTTATGGGCCCAGCACGCTTCCACTGCGCCACTCTGCTTACATCACCATTATATGAAAAACTAACTGATACCAAAATAGCAAATGCTACTTTGCATTAACATAGCAGAGCGTGGTTTCGATCCACGGACCTCTGGGTTAAGGGCCCAGCAAGCCTCCACTGCGCCACTCTGCATACATCACCGTTACGTGAAAAACTAACTGATAGCAAAATAGCAAATGCTACTTTGCTATAACATAGCAGAGCGTGGTTTCGATCCACGGACCTCTGGGTTATGGGCCCAGCACGCTTCCACTGCGCCACTCTGCTTACATCACCATTCTATGAAAAACTAACTGATACCAAAATAGCAAATGCTACTTTGCGTTAACATAGCAGAGCGTGGTTTCGATCCACGGACCTCTGGGTTATGGGCCCAGCACGCTTCCACTGCGCCACTCTGCTTACATCACCATTATATGAAAAATTAACTGATACCAAAATAGCAAATGCTACTTTGCATTAACATAGCAGAGCGTGGTTTCGATCCACGGACCTCTGGGTTATGGGCCCAGCACGCTTCCACTGCGCCACTCTGCTTACATCACCAATATATGAAAAACTAACTGATACCAAAAGAGCAAATGCTACTTTGCATTAACATAGCAGAGCGTGGTTTCGATCCACGGACCATTGGGTTATGGGCCCAGCACGCTTCCACTGCGCCACTCTGCTTACATCACCATTATATGAAAAACTAACTGATACCAAAATAGCAAATGCTACTTTGCATTAACATAGCAGAGCGTGGTTTCGATCCACGGACCTCTGGATTATGGGCCCAGCACGCTTTCACTGCGCCACTCTGCTTACATCACCATTCTATGAAAAATTAACTGATACCAAAATAGCAAATGCTACTTTGCATTAACATAGCAGAGCATGGTTTCGATCCACGGACCTCTGGGTTATGGGCCCAGCACGCTTCCACTGCGCCACTCTGCTTACATCACCATTATATGAAAAACTAGCTGATACCAAAATAGCAAATGCTACTTTGCATTAACATAGCAGAGCGTTGTTTCGATCCACGGACCTCTGGGTTATGGGCCCAGCACGCTTCCACTGCGCCACTCTGCTTACATCGCCATTATATGAAAAACTAACTGATACCAAAATAGCAAATGCTACTTTGCATTAACATAGCAGAGCGTTGTTTCGATCCACGGACCTCTGGGTTATGGGCCCAGCACGCTTCCACTGCGCCACTCTGCTTACATCACCATTATATGAAAAACTAACTGATACCAAAATAGCAAATGCTACTTTGCATTAACATAGCAGAGCGTGGTTTCGATCCACGGACCTCTGGGTTAAGGGCCCAGCAAGCCTCCACTGCGCCACTCTGCATACATCACCGTTACGTGAAAAACTAACTGATAGCAAAATAGCAAATGCTACTTTGCAATAACATAGCAGAGCGTGGTTTCGATCCACGGACCTCTGGGTTATGGGCCCAGCACGCTTCCACTGCGCCACTCTGCTTACATCACCATTATATGAAAAATTAACTGATACCAAAATAGCAAATGCTACTTTGCATTAACATAGCAGAGCGTGGTTTCGGTCCACGGACCTCTGGGTTATGGGCCCAGCACGCTTCCACTGCGCCACTCTGCTTACATTACCATTATATGAAAAACTAACTGATACCAAAATAGCAAATGGTACTTTGCAATAACATAGCAGAGCGTGGTTTCGATCCACGGACCTCTGGATTATGGGCCCAGCACGCTTTCACTGCGCCACTCTGCTTACATCACCATTCTATGAAAAATTAACTGATACCAAAATAGCAAATGCTACTTTGCATTAACATAGCAGAGCATGGTTTCGATCCACGGACCTCTGGGTTATGGGCCCAGCACGCTTCCACTGCGCCACTCTGCTTACATCACCATTATATGAAAAACTAGCTGATACCAAAATAGCAAATGCTACTTTGCATTAACATAGCAGAGCGTTGTTTCGATCCACGGACCTCTGGGTTATGGGCCCAGCACGCTTCCACTGCGCCACTCTGCTTACATCGCCATTATATGAAAAACTAACTGATACCAAAATAGCAAATGCTACTTTGCATTAACATAGCAGAGCGTTGTTTCGATCCACGGACCTCTGGGTTATGGGCCCAGCACGCTTCCACTGCGCCACTCTGCTTACATCACCATTATATGAAAAACTAACTGATACCAAAATAGCAAATGCTACTTTGCATTAACATAGCAGAGCGTGGTTTCGATCCACGGACCTCTGGGTTAAGGGCCCAGCAAGCCTCCACTGCGCCACTCTGCATACATCACCGTTACGTGAAAAACTAACTGATAGCAAAATAGCAAATGCTACTTTGCAATAACATAGCAGAGCGTGGTTTCGATCCACGGACCTCTGGGTTATGGGCCCAGCACGCTTCCACTGCGCCACTCTGCTTACATCACCATTATATGAAAAACTAACTGATACCAAAATAGCAAATGCTACTTTGCATTAACATAGCAGAGCGTGGTTTCGATTCACGGACCTATGGGTTATGGGCCAAGCACGCTTCCACTGCGCCACTCTGCTTACATCACCATTATATGAAAAACTAACTGATACCAAAATAGCAAATGCTACTTTTCAATGACATAGCAGAGCGTGGTTTCGATCCACGGACCTCTGGGATATGGGCTCAGCACGCTTCCACTGCGCCACTCTGCTTACATCACCAATATATGAAAAACTAACTGATACCAAAAGAGCAAATGCTACTTTGCATTAACATAGCAGAGCTTGGTTTCGATCCACGGACCTCTGGGTTATGGGCCCAGCACGCTTCCACTGCGCCACTCTGCTTACATCACCATTATATGAAAAACTAACTGATACCAAAATAGCAAATGCTACTTTGCATTAACATAGCAGGGCGTGGTTTCGATCCACGGACCTCTGGGTTATGGGCCCAGCACGCTTCCACTGCGCCACTCTGCTTACATCACCATTATATGAAAAATTAACTGATACCAAAATAGCAAATGCTACTTTGCATTAACATAGCAGAGCGTGGTTTCGGTCCACGGACCTCTGGGTTATGGGCCCAGCACGCTTCCACTGCGCCACTCTGCTTACATTACCATTATATGAAAAACTAACTGATACCAAAATAGCAAATGCTACTTTGCATTAACATAGCAGAGCGTGGTTTCGATCCACGGACCTCTGGGTTATGGGCCCAGCACGCTTCCACTGCGCCACTCTGCTTACATCACCATTATATGAAAAACTAACTGATACCAAAATAGCAAATGCTACTTTGCATTAACATAGCAGAGCGTGGTTTCGATTCACGGACCTCTGGGTTATGGGCCAAGCACGCTTCCACTGCGCCACTCTGCTTACATCACCATTATATGAAAAACTAACTGATACCAAAATAGCAAATGCTACTTTTCAATGACATAGCAGAGCGTGGTTTCGATCCACGGACCTCTGGGATATGGGCTCAGCACGCTTCCACTGCGCCACTCTGCTTACATCACCAATATATGAAAAACTAACTGATACCAAAAGAGCAAATGCTACTTTGCATTAACATAGCAGAGCGTGGTTTCGATCCACGGACCTCTGGGTTATGGGCCCAGCACGCTTCCACTGCGCCACTCTGCTTACATCACCATTATATGAAAAACTAACTGATACCAAAATAGCAAATGCTACTTTGCATTAACATAGCAGGGCGTGGTTTCGATCCACGGACCTCTGGGTTATGGGCCCAGCACGCTTCCACTGCGCCACTCTGCTTACATCACCATTATATGAAAAATTAACTGATACCAAAATAGCAAATGCTACTTTGCATTAACATAGCAGAGCGTGGTTTCGATCCACGGACCTCTGGGTTATGGGCCCAGCACGCTTCCACTGCGCCACTCTGCTTACATCACCATTATATGAAAAATTAACTGATACCAAAATAGCAAATGCTACTTTGCATTAACATAGCAGAGCGTGGTTTCGGTCCACGGACCTCTGGGTTATGGGCCCAGCACGCTTCCACTGCGCCACTCTGCTTACATTACCATTATATGAAAAACTAGCTGATACCAAAATAGCAAATGCTACTTTGCATTAACAAAGCAGAGCGTGGTTTCGATCCACGGACCTCTGGGTTATGGGCCCAGCACGCTTCCACTGCGCCACTCTGCTTACATCACCATTATATGAAGAACTAACTGATACCAAAATAGCAAATGCTACTTTGCATTAACATAGCAGAGCGTGGTTTCGATTCACGGACCTCTGGGTTATGGGCCAAGCACGCTTCCACTGCGCCACTCTGCTTACATCACCAATATATGCAAAACTAACTGATACCAAAATAGCAAATGCTACTTTTCAATGACATGGCAGAGCGTGGTTTCGATCCACGGACCTCTGGGTTATGGGCTCAGCACGCTTCCACTGCGCCACTCTGCTTACATCACCAATTTATGAAAAACTAACTGATACCAAAAGAGCAAATGCTACTTTGCATTAACATAGCAGAGCGTGGTTTCGATCCACGGACCTCTGGGTTATGGGCCCAGCACGCTTCCACTGCGCCACTCTGCTTACATCACCATTATATGAAAAACTAACTGATACCAAAATAGCAAATGCTACTTTGCATTAACATAGCAGAGCGTGGTTTCGATCCACGGACCTCTGGGTTATGGGCCCAGCACGCTTCCACTGCGCCACTCTGCTTACATCACCATTATATGAAAAATTAACTGATACCAAAATAGCAAATGCTACTTTGCATTAACATAGCAGAGCGTGGTTTCGGTCCACGGACCTCTGGGTTATGGGCCCAGCACGCTTCCACTGCGCCACTCTGCTTACATTACCATTATATGAAAAACTAACTGATACCAAAATAGCAAATGCTACTTTGCATTAACATAGCAGAGCGTGGTTTCGGTCCACGGACCTCTGGGTTATGGGCCCAGCACGCTTCCACTGCGCCACTCTGCTTACATCACCATTATATGAAAAACTAACTGATACCAAAATAGCAAATGCTACTTTTCAATAACATAGCAGGGCGTGGTTTCGATCCACGGACCTCTGGGTTATGGGCCCAGCACGCTTCCACTGCGCCACTCTGCTTACATCACCATTCTATGAAAAACTAACTGATACCAAAATAGCAAATGCTACTTTGCGTTAACATAGCAGAGCGTGGTTTCGATCCACGGACCTCTGGGTTATGGGCCAAGCACGCTTCCACTGCGCCACTCTGCTTACATCACCATTATATGAAAAATTAACTGATACCAAAATAGCAAATGCTACTTTGCATTAACATAGCAGAGCGTGGTTTCGGTCCACGGACCTCTGGGTTATGGGCCCAGCACGCTTCCACTGCGCCACTCTGCTTACATTACCATTATATGAAAAACTAGCTGATACCAAAATAGCAAATGCTACTTTGCATTAACATAGCAGAGCGTGGTTTCGATCCACGGACCTCTGGGTTATGGGCCCAGCACGCTTCCACTGCGCCACTCTGCTTACATCACCATCATATGAAAAACTAACTGATACCAAAATAGCAAATGCTACTTTGCATTAACATAGCAGAGCGTGGTTTCGATTCACGGACCTCTGGGTTATGGGCCAAGCACGCTTCCACTGCGCCACTCTGCTTACATCACCAATATATGCAAAACTAACTGATACCAAAATAGCAAATGCTACTTTTCAATGACATGGCAGAGCGTGGTTTCGATCCACGGACCTCTGGGTTATGGGCTCAGCACGCTTCCACTGCGCCACTCTGCTTACATCACCAATTTATGAAAAACTAACTGATACCAAAAGAGCAAATGCTACTTTGCATTAACATAGCAGAGCGTGGTTTCGATCCACGGACCTCTGGGTTATGGGCCCAGCACGCTTCCACTGCGCCACTCTGCTTACATCACCATTATATGAAAAACTAACTGATACCAAAATAGCAAATGCTACTTTGCATTAACATAGCAGAGCGTGGTTTCGATCCACGGACCTCTGGGTTATGGGCCCAGCACGCTTCCACTGCGCCACTCTGCTTACATCACCATTATATGAAAAATTAACTGATACCAAAATAGCAAATGCTACTTTGCATTAACATAGCAGAGCGTGGTTTCGATCCACGGACCTCTGGGTTATGGGCCCAGCACGCTTCCACTGCGCCACTCTGCTTACATCACCATTCTATGAAAAACTAACTGATACCAAAATAGCAAATGCTACTTTGCGTTAACATAGCAGAGCGTGGTTTCGATCCACGGACCTCTGGGTTATGGGCCCAGCACGCTTCCACTGCGCCACTCTGCTTACATCACCATTATATGAAAAACTAACTGATACCAAAATAGCAAATGCTACTTTGCATTAACATAGCAGAGCGTGGTTTCGATTCACGGACCTCTGGGTTATGGGCCAAGCACGCTTCCACTGCGCCACTCTGCTTACATCACCATTATATGAAAAACTAACTGATACCAAAATAGCAAATGCTACTTTTCAATGACATAGCAGAGCGTGGTTTCGATCCACGGACCTCTGGGATATGGGCTCAGCACGCTTCCACTGCGCCACTCTGCTTACATCACCATTATATGAAAAACTAACTGATACCAAAATAGCAAATGCTACTTTGCATTAACATAGCAGAGCGTGGTTTCGATCCACGGACCTCTGGGTTATGGGCCCAGCACGCTTCCACTGCGCCACTCTGCTTACATCACCATTATATGAAAAATTAACTGATACCAAAATAGCAAATGCTACTTTGCATTAACATAGCAGAGCGTGGTTTCGATCCACGGACCTCTGGGTTATGGGCCCAGCACGCTTCCACTGCGCCACTCTGCTTACATCACCATTCTATGAAAAACTAACTGATACCAAAATAGCAAATGCTACTTTGCGTTAACATAGCAGAGCGTGGTTTCGATCCACGGACCTCTGGGTTATGGGCCCAGCACGCTTCCACTGCGCCACTCTGCTTACATCACCATTATATGAAAAACTAACTGATACCAAAATAGCAAATGCTACTTTGCATTAACATAGCAGAGCGTGGTTTCGATTCACGGACCTCTGGGTTATGGGCCAAGCACGCTTCCACTGCGCCACTCTGCTTACATCACCATTATATGAAAAACTAACTGATACCAAAATAGCAAATGCTACTTTTCAATGACATAGCAGAGCGTGGTTTCGATCCACGGACCTCTGGGATATGGGCTCAGCACGCTTCCACTGCGCCACTCTGCTTACATCACCAATATATGAAAAACTAACTGATACCAAAAGAGCAAATGCTACTTTGCATTAACATAGCAGAGCGTGGTTTCGATCCACGGACCTCTGGGTTATGGGCCCAGCACGCTTCCACTGCGCCACTCTGCTTACATCACCATTATATGAAAAACTAACTGATACCAAAATAGCAAATGCTACTTTGCATTAACATAGCAGGGCGTGGTTTCGATCCACGGACCTCTGGGTTATGGGCCCAGCACGCTTCCACTGCGCCACTCTGCTTACATCACCATTATATGAAAAATTAACTGATACCAAAATAGCAAATGCTACTTTGCATTAACATAGCAGAGCGTGGTTTCGATCCACGGACCTCTGGGTTATGGGCCCAGCACGCTTCCACTGCGCCACTCTGCTTACATCACCATTATATGAAAAATTAACTGATACCAAAATAGCAAATGCTACTTTGCATTAACATAGCAGAGCGTGGTTTCGGTCCACGGACCTCTGGGTTATGGGCCCAGCACGCTTCCACTGCGCCACTCTGCTTACATTACCATTATATGAAAAACTAGCTGATACCAAAATAGCAAATGCTACTTTGCATTAACAAAGCAGAGCGTGGTTTCGATCCACGGACCTCTGGGTTATGGGCCCAGCACGCTTCCACTGCGCCACTCTGCTTACATCACCATTATATGAAAAACTAACTGATACCAAAATAGCAAATGCTACTTTGCATTAACATAGCAGAGCGTGGTTTCGATTCACGGACCTCTGGGTTATGGGCCAAGCACGCTTCCACTGCGCCACTCTGCTTACATCACCAATATATGCAAAACTAACTGATACCAAAATAGCAAATGCTACTTTTCAATGACATGGCAGAGCGTGGTTTCGATCCACGGACCTCTGGGTTATGGGCTCAGCACGCTTCCACTGCGCCACTCTGCTTACATCACCAATTTATGAAAAACTAACTGATACCAAAAGAGCAAATGCTACTTTGCATTAACATAGCAGAGCGTGGTTTCGATCCACGGACCTCTGGGTTATGGGCCCAGCACGCTTCCACTGCGCCACTCTGCTTACATCACCATTATATGAAAAACTAACTGATACCAAAATAGCAAATGCTACTTTGCATTAACATAGCAGAGCGTGGTTTCGATCCACGGACCTCTGGGTTATGGGCCCAGCACGCTTCCACTGCGCCACTCTGCTTACATCACCATTATATGAAAAATTAACTGATACCAAAATAGCAAATGCTACTTTGCATTAACATAGCAGAGCGTGGTTTCGGTCCACGGACCTCTGGGTTATGGGCCCAGCACGCTTCCACTGCGCCACTCTGCTTACATTACCATTATATGAAAAACTAACTGATACCAAAATAGCAAATGCTACTTTGCATTAACATAGCAGAGCGTGGTTTCGGTCCACGGACCTCTGGGTTATGGGCCCAGCACGCTTCCACTGCGCCACTCTGCTTACATCACCATTATATGAAAAACTAACTGATACCAAAATAGCAAATGCTACTTTTCAATAACATAGCAGGGCGTGGTTTCGATCCACGGACCTCTGGGTTATGGGCCCAGCACGCTTCCACTGCGCCACTCTGCTTACATCACCATTCTATGAAAAACTAACTGATACCAAAATAGCAAATGCTACTTTGCGTTAACATAGCAGAGCGTGGTTTCGATCCACGGACCTCTGGGTTATGGGCCAAGCACGCTTCCACTGCGCCACTCTGCTTACATCACCATTATATGAAAAATTAACTGATACCAAAATAGCAAATGCTACTTTGCATTAACATAGCAGAGCGTGGTTTCGGTCCACGGACCTCTGGGTTATGGGCCCAGCACGCTTCCACTGCGCCACTCTGCTTACATTACCATTATATGAAAAACTAGCTGATACCAAAATAGCAAATGCTACTTTGCATTAACATAGCAGAGCGTGGTTTCGATCCACGGACCTCTGGGTTATGGGCCCAGCACGCTTCCACTGCGCCACTCTGCTTACATCACCATCATATGAAAAACTAACTGATACCAAAATAGCAAATGCTACTTTGCATTAACATAGCAGAGCGTGGTTTCGATTCACGGACCTCTGGGTTATGGGCCAAGCACGCTTCCACTGCGCCACTCTGCTTACATCACCAATATATGCAAAACTAACTGATACCAAAATAGCAAATGCTACTTTTCAATGACATGGCAGAGCGTGGTTTCGATCCACGGACCTCTGGGTTATGGGCTCAGCACGCTTCCACTGCGCCACTCTGCTTACATCACCAATTTATGAAAAACTAACTGATACCAAAAGAGCAAATGCTACTTTGCATTAACATAGCAGAGCGTGGTTTCGATCCACGGACCTCTGGGTTATGGGCCCAGCACGCTTCCACTGCGCCACTCTGCTTACATCACCATTCTATGAAAAACTAACTGATACCAAAATAGCAAATGCTACTTTGCGTTAACATAGCAGAGCGTGGTTTCGATCCACGGACCTCTGGGTTATGGGCCCAGCACGCTTCCACTGCGCCACTCTGCTTACATCACCATTATATGAAAAATTAACTGATACCAAAATAGCAAATGCTACTTTGCATTAACATAGCAGAGCGTGGTTTCGATCCACGGACCTCTGGGTTATGGGCCCAGCACGCTTCCACTGCGCCACTCTGCTTACATCACCATTATATGAAAAACTAACTGATACCAAAATAGCAAATGCTACTTTGCATTAACATAGCAGAGCGTGGTTTCGATTCACGGACCTCTGGGTTATGGGCCAAGCACGCTTCCACTGCGCCACTCTGCTTACATCACCAATATATGCAAAACTAACTGATACCAAAATAGCAAATGCTACTTTTCAATGACATGGCAGAGCGTGGTTTCGATCCACGGACCTCTGGGTTATGGGCTCAGCACGCTTCCACTGCGCCACTCTGCTTACATCACCAATTTATGAAAAACTAACTGATACCAAAAGAGCAAATGCTACTTTGCATTAACATAGCAGAGCGTGGTTTCGATCCACGGACCTCTGGGTTATGGGCCCAGCACGCTTCCACTGCGCCACTCTGCTTACATCACCATTATATGAAAAACTAACTGATACCAAAATAGCAAATGCTACTTTGCATTAACATAGCAGAGCGTGGTTTCGATCCACGGACCTCTGGGTTATGGGCCCAGCACGCTTCCACTGCGCCACTCTGCTTACATCACCATTATATGAAAAATTAACTGATACCAAAATAGCAAATGCTACTTTGCATTAACATAGCAGAGCGTGGTTTCGGTCCACGGACCTCTGGGTTATGGGCCCAGCACGCTTCCACTGCGCCACTCTGCTTACATTACCATTATATGAAAAACTAACTGATACCAAAATAGCAAATGCTACTTTGCATTAACATAGCAGAGCGTGGTTTCGGTCCACGGACCTCTGGGTTATGGGCCCAGCACGCTTCCACTGCGCCACTCTGCTTACATCACCATTATATGAAAAACTAACTGATACCAAAATAGCAAATGCTACTTTTCAATAACATAGCAGGGCGTGGTTTCGATCCACGGACCTCTGGGTTATGGGCCCAGCACGCTTCCACTGCGCCACTCTGCTTACATCACCATTCTATGAAAAACTAACTGATACCAAAATAGCAAATGCTACTTTGCGTTAACATAGCAGAGCGTGGTTTCGATCCACGGACCTCTGGGTTATGGGCCAAGCACGCTTCCACTGCGCCACTCTGCTTACATCACCATTATATGAAAAATTAACTGATACCAAAATAGCAAATGCTACTTTGCATTAACATAGCAGAGCGTGGTTTCGGTCCACGGACCTCTGGGTTATGGGCCCAGCACGCTTCCACTGCGCCACTCTGCTTACATTACCATTATATGAAAAACTAGCTGATACCAAAATAGCAAATGCTACTTTGCATTAACATAGCAGAGCGTGGTTTCGATCCACGGACCTCTGGGTTATGGGCCCAGCACGCTTCCACTGCGCCACTCTGCTTACATCACCATCATATGAAAAACTAACTGATACCAAAATAGCAAATGCTACTTTGCATTAACATAGCAGAGCGTGGTTTCGATTCACGGACCTCTGGGTTATGGGCCAAGCACGCTTCCACTGCGCCACTCTGCTTACATCACCAATATATGCAAAACTAACTGATACCAAAATAGCAAATGCTACTTTTCAATGACATGGCAGAGCGTGGTTTCGATCCACGGACCTCTGGGTTATGGGCTCAGCACGCTTCCACTGCGCCACTCTGCTTACATCACCAATTTATGAAAAACTAACTGATACCAAAAGAGCAAATGCTACTTTGCATTAACATAGCAGAGCGTGGTTTCGATCCACGGACCTCTGGGTTATGGGCCCAGCACGCTTCCACTGCGCCACTCTGCTTACATCACCATTCTATGAAAAACTAACTGATACCAAAATAGCAAATGCTACTTTGCGTTAACATAGCAGAGCGTGGTTTCGATCCACGGACCTCTGGGTTATGGGCCCAGCACGCTTCCACTGCGCCACTCTGCTTACATCACCATTATATGAAAAATTAACTGATACCAAAATAGCAAATGCTACTTTGCATTAACATAGCAGAGCGTGGTTTCGATCCACGGACCTCTGGGTTATGGGCCCAGCACGCTTCCACTGCGCCACTCTGCTTACATCACCATTATATGAAAAACTAGCTGATACCAAAATAGCAAATGCTACTTTGCATTAACATAGCAGAGCGTGGTTTCGATCCACGGACCTCTGGGTTATGGGCCCAGCACGCTTCCACTGCGCCACTCTGCTTACATCACCATTATATGAAAAACTAACTGATACCAAAATAGCAAATGCTACTTTTCAATGACATGGCAGAGCGTGGTTTCGATCCACGGACCTCTGGGTTATGGGCTCAGCACGCTTCCACTGCGCCACTCTGCTTACATCACCAATTTATGAAAAACTAACTGATACCAAAAGAGCAAATGCTACTTTGCATTAACATAGCAGAGCGTGGTTTCGATCCACGGACCTCTGGGTTATGGGCCCAGCACGCTTCCACTGCGCCACTCTGCTTACATCACCATTATATGAAAAACTAACTGATACCAAAATAGCAAATGCTACTTTGCATTAACATAGCAGAGCGTGGTTTCGATCCACGGACCTCTGGGTTATGGGCCCAGCACGCTTCCACTGCGCCACTCTGCTTACATCACCATTATATGAAAAATTAACTGATACCAAAATAGCAAATGCTACTTTGCATTAACATAGCAGAGCGTGGTTTCGATCCACGGACCTCTGGGTTATGGGCCCAGCACGCTTCCACTGCGCCACTCTGCTTACATCACCATTATATGAAAAACTAGCTGATACCAAAATAGCAAATGCTACTTTGCATTAACATAGCAGAGCGTGGTTTCGATCCACGGACCTCTGGGTTATGGGCCCAGCACGCTTCCACTGCGCCACTCGCTTACATCACCATTATATGAAAAACTAACTGATACCAAAATAGCAAATGCTACTTTTCAATGACATGGCAGAGCGTGGTTTCGATCCACGGACCTCTGGGTTATGGGCTCAGCACGCTTCCACTGCGCCACTCTGCTTACATCACCAATTTATGAAAAACTAACTGATACCAAAAGAGCAAATGCTACTTTGCATTAACATAGCAGAGCGTGGTTTCGATCCACGGACCTCTGGGTTATGGGCCCAGCACGCTTCCACTGCGCCACTCTGCTTACATCACCATTATATGAAAAACTAACTGATACCAAAATAGCAAATGCTACTTTGCATTAACATAGCAGAGCGTGGTTTCGATCCACGGACCTCTGGGTTATGGGCCCAGCACGCTTCCACTGCGCCACTCTGCTTACATCACCATTATATGAAAAATTAACTGATACCAAAATAGCAAATGCTACTTTGCATTAACATAGCAGAGCGTGGTTTCGGTCCACTGACCTCTGGGTTATGGGCCCAGCACGCTTCCACTGCGCCACTCTGCTTACATTACCATTATATGAAAAACTAGCTGATACCAAAATAGCAAATGCTACTTTGCATTAACATAGCAGAGCGTGGTTTCGATCCACGGACCTCTGGGTTATGGGCCCAGCACGCTTCCACTGCGCCACTCTGCTTACATCACCATTATATGAAAAACTAACTGATACCAAAATAGCAAATGCTACTTTGCATTAACATAGCAGAGCGTGGTTTCGATTCACGGACCTCTGGGTTATGGGCCAAGCACGCTTCCACTGCGCCACTCTGCTTACATCACCATTATATGAAAAACTAACTGATACCAAAATAGCAAATGCTACTTTTCAATGACATGGCAGAGCGTGGTTTCGATCCACGGACCTCTGGGTTATGGGCTCAGCACGCTTCCACTGCGCCACTCTGCTTACATCACCAATTTATGAAAAACTAACTGATACCAAAAGAGCAAATGCTACTTTGCATTAACATAGCAGAGCGTGGTTTCGATCCACGGACCTCTGGGTTATGGGCCCAGCACGCTTCCACTGCGCCACTCTGCTTACGTCGCCATTATATGAAAAACTAACTAATACCAAAATAGCAAATGCTACTTTGCATTAACATAGCAGAGCGTGGTTTCGATCCACGGACCTGTGGGTTATGGGCCCAGCACGCTTCCACTGCGCCACTCTGCTTACATCACCATTATATGAAAACTAACTGATACCAAAATAGCAAATGCTACTTTTCAATAACATAGCAGAGCGTGGTTTCGATCCACGGACCTCTGGGTTATGGGCCCAGCACGCTTCCACTGCGCCACTCTGCTTACATCACCAATATACGAAAAACTAACTGATACCAAAAGAGCAAATGCTACTTTGCATTAACATAGCAGAGCGTGGTTTCGATCCACGGACCTCTGGGTTATGGGCCCAGCACGCTTCCACTGCGCCACTCTGCTTACATCACCATTATATGAAAAACTAACTGATACCAAAATAGCAAATGCTACTTTTCAATAACATAGCAGAGCGTGGTTTCGATCCACGGACCTCTGGGTTATGGGCCCAGCACGCTTCCACTGCGCCACTCTGCTTACATCAGCATTATATGAAAAACTAACTGATACCAATAGAGCAAATGCTACTTTGCATTAACATAGCAGAGCGTGGTTTCGATCCACGGACCTCTGTGTTATGGGCCCAGCACGCTTCCACTGCGCCACTCTGCTTACATCAGCATTATATGAAAAACTAACTGATACCAATAGAGCAAATGCTACTTTGCATTAACATAGCAGAGTGTGGTTTCGATCCACGGACCTCTGTGTTATGGGCCCAGCAAGCTTCCACTGCGCTACTCTTCTTACATGATCATGGTATGAACAAACTAAATTATATCAAAATAGCAAGTGCTGCTTTGCATTAACATAGCAGAGTGTGGTTTCGATCCACGGACCTCTAGGTTATGGGCCCAGCACGCTTCCACTGCGCCACTCAGCTTACATGATCATTGTATGAACAAACTAACTTATATCAAAATAGCAAGTGCTATTTTGCTTTAATTTAGCAGAGCGTGGTTTCGATCCACTGACCTCTGGGTTATGGGCCAAGCACGCTTCCACTGCGCCATTCTGCTTACATGATCATTGTATGAACAAACTAACTTATATCAAAATAGCAAGTGCTATTTTGCTTTAATTTAGCTTAGCGTGGTTTCGATCCACGGACCTCTGGTTTATGGGCCCATTACGCTTCCACTGCGCCACTCTGCTTACATCGCCATTATATGAAAAACTAACTGATACCAAAATAGCAAATGCTACTTTGCATTAACATAGCAGAGCGTGGTTTCGATCCACGGACCTCTGGGTTTTGGCCCCAGCACGCTTCCACTGCGCCACTCTGCTTACATCACCATTATATGAAAAACTAACTGATACCAAAATAGCAAATGCTACTTTTCAATAACATAGCAGAGCGTGGTTTCGATCCACGGACCTCTGGGTTATGGGCCCAGCACGCTTCCACTGCGCCACTCTGCTTACATGATCATGGTATGAACAAACTAACTTATATCAAAATAGCAAGTGCTACTTTGCATTAACATAGCAGAGCGTGGTTTCGATCCAAGGACCTATGGGTTATGGGCCCAGCACGCTTCCACTGCGCCACTCTGCATACATCACCCTTACATGAAAAACTAACTGATACCAAAATAGCAAATGCTACTTTGCATTAACATAGCAGAGCGTGGTTTCGATCCACGGACCTCTGGGTTATGGGCCAAGCACGCTACCACTGCGCCACTCTGCTTGCATCACCATTATATGAAAAACTAACTGATACCAAAATAGCAAATGCTACTTTTCAATGACATAGCAGAGCGTGGTTTCGATCCACGGACCTCTGGGTTATGGGCCGAGCACGCTTCCACTGCGCCACTCTGCTTACATCACCATTATATGAAAAATTAGCTGATACCAATATAGCAAATGCTACTTTGCATTAACATAGCAGAGCGTGGTTTCGATCCACGGACCTCTGGGTTATGGGCCCAGCACGCTTCCACTGCGCCACTCTGCTTACATTACCATTATATGAAAAACTAACTGATACCAATATAGCAAATGCTACTTTGCATTAACATAGCAGAGCGTGGTTTCGATCCACGGACCTCTGGGTTATGGGCCCAGCACGCTTCCACTGCGCCACTGTGCTTACATCACCAATATATGCAAAACTAACTGATACCAAAATAGCAAATGCTACTTTGCATTAACATAGCAGAGCGTTGTTTCGATCCACGGACCTCTGGGTTATGGGCCCAGCACGCTTCCACTGCGCCACTCTGCTTACATCACCATTATATGAAAAACTAACTGATACCAAAATAGCAAATGCTACTTTGCATTAACATAGCAGAGCGTGGTTTCGATCCACGGACCTCTGGGTTAAGGGCCCAGCAAGCCTCCACTGCGCCACTCTGCATACATCACCGTTACGTGAAAAACTAACTGATAGCAAAATAGCAAATGCTACTTTGCTATAACATAGCAGAGCGTGGTTTCGATCCACGGACCTCTGGGTTATGGGCCCAGCACGCTTCCACTGCGCCACTCTGCTTACATCACCATTCTATGAAAAACTAACTGATACCAAAATAGCAAATGCTACTTTGCGTTAACATAGCAGAGCGTGGTTTCGATCCACGGACCTCTGGGTTATGGGCCCAGCACGCTTCCACTGCGCCACTCTGCTTACATCACCATTATATGAAAAATTAACTGATACCAAAATAGCAAATGCTACTTTGCATTAACATAGCAGAGCGTGGTTTCGATCCACGGACCTCTGGGTTATGGGCCCAGCACGCTTCCACTGCGCCACTCTGCTTACATCACCAATATATGAAAAACTAACTGATACCAAAAGAGCAAATGCTACTTTGCATTAACATAGCAGAGCGTGGTTTCGATCCACGGACCATTGGGTTATGGGCCCAGCACGCTTCCACTGCGCCACTCTGCTTACATCACCATTATATGAAAAACTAACTGATACCAAAATAGCAAATGCTACTTTGCATTAACATAGCAGAGCGTGGTTTCGATCCACGGACCTCTGGATTATGGGCCCAGCACGCTTTCACTGCGCCACTCTGCTTACATCACCATTCTATGAAAAATTAACTGATACCAAAATAGCAAATGCTACTTTGCATTAACATAGCAGAGCATGGTTTCGATCCACGGACCTCTGGGTTATGGGCCCAGCACGCTTCCACTGCGCCACTCTGCTTACATCACCATTATATGAAAAACTAGCTGATACCAAAATAGCAAATGCTACTTTGCATTAACATAGCAGAGCGTTGTTTCGATCCACGGACCTCTGGGTTATGGGCCCAGCACGCTTCCACTGCGCCACTCTGCTTACATCGCCATTATATGAAAAACTAACTGATACCAAAATAGCAAATGCTACTTTGCATTAACATAGCAGAGCGTTGTTTCGATCCACGGACCTCTGGGTTATGGGCCCAGCACGCTTCCACTGCGCCACTCTGCTTACATCACCATTATATGAAAAACTAACTGATACCAAAATAGCAAATGCTACTTTGCATTAACATAGCAGAGCGTGGTTTCGATCCACGGACCTCTGGGTTAAGGGCCCAGCAAGCCTCCACTGCGCCACTCTGCATACATCACCGTTACGTGAAAAACTAACTGATAGCAAAATAGCAAATTCTACTTTGCAATAACATAGCAGAGCGTGGTTTCGATCCACGGACCTCTGGGTTATGGGCCCAGCACGCTTCCACTGCGCCACTCTGCTTACATCACCATTATATGAAAAATTAACTGATACCAAAATAGCAAATGCTACTTTGCATTAACATAGCAGAGCGTGGTTTCGGTCCACGGACCTCTGGGTTATGGGCCCAGCACGCTTCCACTGCGCCACTCTGCTTACATTACCATTATATGAAAAACTAACTGATACCAAAATAGCAAATGGTACTTTGCAATAACATAGCAGAGCGTGGTTTCGATCCACGGACCTCTGGATTATGGGCCCAGCACGCTTTCACTGCGCCACTCTGCTTACATCACCATTCTATGAAAAATTAACTGATACCAAAATAGCAAATGCTACTTTGCATTAACATAGCAGAGCATGGTTTCGATCCACGGACCTCTGGGTTATGGGCCCAGCACGCTTCCACTGCGCCACTCTGCTTACATCACCATTATATGAAAAACTAGCTGATACCAAAATAGCAAATGCTACTTTGCATTAACATAGCAGAGCGTTGTTTCGATCCACGGACCTCTGGGTTATGGGCCCAGCACGCTTCCACTGCGCCACTCTGCTTACATCGCCATTATATGAAAAACTAACTGATACCAAAATAGCAAATGCTACTTTGCATTAACATAGCAGAGCGTTGTTTCGATCCACGGACCTCTGGGTTATGGGCCCAGCACGCTTCCACTGCGCCACTCTGCTTACATCACCATTATATGAAAAACTAACTGATACCAAAATAGCAAATGCTACTTTGCATTAACATAGCAGAGCGTGGTTTCGATCCACGGACCTCTGGGTTAAGGGCCCAGCAAGCCTCCACTGCGCCACTCTGCATACATCACCGTTACGTGAAAAACTAACTGATAGCAAAATAGCAAATGCTACTTTGCAATAACATAGCAGAGCGTGGTTTCGATCCACGGACCTCTGGGTTATGGGCCCAGCACGCTTCCACTGCGCCACTCTGCTTACATCACCATTATATGAAAAACTAACTGATACCAAAATAGCAAATGCTACTTTGCATTAACATAGCAGAGCGTGGTTTCGATTCACGGACCTATGGGTTATGGGCCAAGCACGCTTCCACTGCGCCACTCTGCTTACATCACCATTATATGAAAAACTAACTGATACCAAAATAGCAAATGCTACTTTTCAATGACATAGCAGAGCGTGGTTTCGATCCACGGACCTCTGGGATATGGGCTCAGCACGCTTCCACTGCGCCACTCTGCTTACATCACCAATATATGAAAAACTAACTGATACCAAAAGAGCAAATGCTACTTTGCATTAACATAGCAGAGCTTGGTTTCGATCCACGGACCTCTGGGTTATGGGCCCAGCACGCTTCCACTGCGCCACTCTGCTTACATCACCATTATATGAAAAACTAACTGATACCAAAATAGCAAATGCTACTTTGCATTAACATAGCAGGGCGTGGTTTCGATCCACGGACCTCTGGGTTATGGGCCCAGCACGCTTCCACTGCGCCACTCTGCTTACATCACCATTATATGAAAAATTAACTGATACCAAAATAGCAAATGCTACTTTGCATTAACATAGCAGAGCGTGGTTTCGGTCCACGGACCTCTGGGTTATGGGCCCAGCACGCTTCCACTGCGCCACTCTGCTTACATTACCATTATATGAAAAACTAACTGATACCAAAATAGCAAATGCTACTTTGCATTAACATAGCAGAGCGTGGTTTCGATCCACGGACCTCTGGGTTATGGGCCCAGCACGCTTCCACTGCGCCACTCTGCTTACATCACCATTATATGAAAAACTAACTGATACCAAAATAGCAAATGCTACTTTGCATTAACATAGCAGAGCGTGGTTTCGATTCACGGACCTCTGGGTTATGGGCCAAGCACGCTTCCACTGCGCCACTCTGCTTACATCACCATTATATGAAAAACTAACTGATACCAAAATAGCAAATGCTACTTTTCAATGACATAGCAGAGCGTGGTTTCGATCCACGGACCTCTGGGATATGGGCTCAGCACGCTTCCACTGCGCCACTCTGCTTACATCACCAATATATGAAAAACTAACTGATACCAAAAGAGCAAATGCTACTTTGCATTAACATAGCAGAGCGTGGTTTCGATCCACGGACCTCTGGGTTATGGGCCCAGCACGCTTCCACTGCGCCACTCTGCTTACATCACCATTATATGAAAAACTAACTGATACCAAAATAGCAAATGCTACTTTGCATTAACATAGCAGGGCGTGGTTTCGATCCACGGACCTCTGGGTTATGGGCCCAGCACGCTTCCACTGCGCCACTCTGCTTACATCACCATTATATGAAAAATTAACTGATACCAAAATAGCAAATGCTACTTTGCATTAACATAGCAGAGCGTGGTTTCGATCCACGGACCTCTGGGTTATGGGCCCAGCACGCTTCCACTGCGCCACTCTGCTTACATCACCATTATATGAAAAATTAACTGATACCAAAATAGCAAATGCTACTTTGCATTAACATAGCAGAGCGTGGTTTCGGTCCACGGACCTCTGGGTTATGGGCCCAGCACGCTTCCACTGCGCCACTCTGCTTACATTACCATTATATGAAAAACTAGCTGATACCAAAATAGCAAATGCTACTTTGCATTAACAAAGCAGAGCGTGGTTTCGATCCACGGACCTCTGGGTTATGGGCCCAGCACGCTTCCACTGCGCCACTCTGCTTACATCACCATTATATGAAAAACTAACTGATACCAAAATAGCAAATGCTACTTTGCATTAACATAGCAGAGCGTGGTTTCGATTCACGGACCTCTGGGTTATGGGCCAAGCACGCTTCCACTGCGCCACTCTGCTTACATCACCAATATATGCAAAACTAACTGATACCAAAATAGCAAATGCTACTTTTCAATGACATGGCAGAGCGTGGTTTCGATCCACGGACCTCTGGGTTATGGGCTCAGCACGCTTCCACTGCGCCACTCTGCTTACATCACCAATTTATGAAAAACTAACTGATACCAAAAGAGCAAATGCTACTTTGCATTAACATAGCAGAGCGTGGTTTCGATCCACGGACCTCTGGGTTATGGGCCCAGCACGCTTCCACTGCGCCACTCTGCTTACATCACCATTATATGAAAAACTAACTGATACCAAAATAGCAAATGCTACTTTGCATTAACATAGCAGAGCGTGGTTTCGGTCCACGGACCTCTGGGTTATGGGCCCAGCACGCTTCCACTGCGCCACTCTGCTTACATTACCATTATATGAAAAACTAACTGATACCAAAATAGCAAATGCTACTTTGCATTAACATAGCAGAGCGTGGTTTCGGTCCACGGACCTCTGGGTTATGGGCCCAGCACGCTTCCACTGCGCCACTCTGCTTACATCACCATTATATGAAAAACTAACTGATACCAAAATAGCAAATGCTACTTTTCAATAACATAGCAGGGCGTGGTTTCGATCCACGGACCTCTGGGTTATGGGCCCAGCACGCTTCCACTGCGCCACTCTGCTTACATCACCATTCTATGAAAAACTAACTGATACCAAAATAGCAAATGCTACTTTGCGTTAACATAGCAGAGCGTGGTTTCGATCCACGGACCTCTGGGTTATGGGCCAAGCACGCTTCCACTGCGCCACTCTGCTTACATCACCATTATATGAAAAATTAACTGATACCAAAATAGCAAATGCTACTTTGCATTAACATAGCAGAGCGTGGTTTCGGTCCACGGACCTCTGGGTTATGGGCCCAGCACGCTTCCACTGCGCCACTCTGCTTACATTACCATTATATGAAAAACTAGCTGATACCAAAATAGCAAATGCTACTTTGCATTAACATAGCAGAGCGTGGTTTCGATCCACGGACCTCTGGGTTATGGGCCCAGCACGCTTCCACTGCGCCACTCTGCTTACATCACCATCATATGAAAAACTAACTGATACCAAAATAGCAAATGCTACTTTGCATTAACATAGCAGAGCGTGGTTTCGATTCACGGACCTCTGGGTTATGGGCCAAGCACGCTTCCACTGCGCCACTCTGCTTACATCACCAATATATGCAAAACTAACTGATACCAAAATAGCAAATGCTACTTTTCAATGACATGGCAGAGCGTGGTTTCGATCCACGGACCTCTGGGTTATGGGCTCAGCACGCTTCCACTGCGCCACTCTGCTTACATCACCAATTTATGAAAAACTAACTGATACCAAAAGAGCAAATGCTACTTTGCATTAACATAGCAGAGCGTGGTTTCGATCCACGGACCTCTGGGTTATGGGCCCAGCACGCTTCCACTGCGCCACTCTGCTTACATCACCATTATATGAAAAACTAACTGATACCAAAATAGCAAATGCTACTTTGCATTAACATAGCAGAGCGTGGTTTCGATCCACGGACCTCTGGGTTATGGGCCCAGCACGCTTCCACTGCGCCACTCTGCTTACATCACCATTATATGAAAAATTAACTGATACCAAAATAGCAAATGCTACTTTGCATTAACATAGCAGAGCGTGGTTTCGATCCACGGACCTCTGGGTTATGGGCCCAGCACGCTTCCACTGCGCCACTCTGCTTACATCACCATTCTATGAAAAACTAACTGATACCAAAATAGCAAATGCTACTTTGCGTTAACATAGCAGAGCGTGGTTTCGATCCACGGACCTCTGGGTTATGGGCCCAGCACGCTTCCACTGCGCCACTCTGCTTACATCACCATTATATGAAAAACTAACTGATACCAAAATAGCAAATGCTACTTTGCATTAACATAGCAGAGCGTGGTTTCGATTCACGGACCTCTGGGTTATGGGCCAAGCACGCTTCCACTGCGCCACTCTGCTTACATCACCATTATATGAAAAACTAACTGATACCAAAATAGCAAATGCTACTTTTCAATGACATAGCAGAGCGTGGTTTCGATCCACGGACCTCTGGGATATGGGCTCAGCACGCTTCCACTGCGCCACTCTGCTTACATCACCATTATATGAAAAACTAACTGATACCAAAATAGCAAATGCTACTTTGCATTAACATAGCAGAGCGTGGTTTCGATCCACGGACCTCTGGGTTATGGGCCCAGCACGCTTCCACTGCGCCACTCTGCTTACATCACCATTATATGAAAAATTAACTGATACCAAAATAGCAAATGCTACTTTGCATTAACATAGCAGAGCGTGGTTTCGATCCACGGACCTCTGGGTTATGGGCCCAGCACGCTTCCACTGCGCCACTCTGCTTACATCACCATTCTATGAAAAACTAACTGATACCAAAATAGCAAATGCTACTTTGCGTTAACATAGCAGAGCGTGGTTTCGATCCACGGACCTCTGGGTTATGGGCCCAGCACGCTTCCACTGCGCCACTCTGCTTACATCACCATTATATGAAAAACTAACTGATACCAAAATAGCAAATGCTACTTTGCATTAACATAGCAGAGCGTGGTTTCGATTCACGGACCTCTGGGTTATGGGCCAAGCACGCTTCCACTGCGCCACTCTGCTTACATCACCATTATATGAAAAACTAACTGATACCAAAATAGCAAATGCTACTTTTCAATGACATAGCAGAGCGTGGTTTCGATCCACGGACCTCTGGGATATGGGCTCAGCACGCTTCCACTGCGCCACTCTGCTTACATCACCAATATATGAAAAACTAACTGATACCAAAAGAGCAAATGCTACTTTGCATTAACATAGCAGAGCGTGGTTTCGATCCACGGACCTCTGGGTTATGGGCCCAGCACGCTTCCACTGCGCCACTCTGCTTACATCACCATTATATGAAAAACTAACTGATACCAAAATAGCAAATGCTACTTTGCATTAACATAGCAGGGCGTGGTTTCGATCCACGGACCTCTGGGTTATGGGCCCAGCACGCTTCCACTGCGCCACTCTGCTTACATCACCATTATATGAAAAATTAACTGATACCAAAATAGCAAATGCTACTTTGCATTAACATAGCAGAGCGTGGTTTCGATCCACGGACCTCTGGGTTATGGGCCCAGCACGCTTCCACTGCGCCACTCTGCTTACATCACCATTATATGAAAAATTAACTGATACCAAAATAGCAAATGCTACTTTGCATTAACATAGCAGAGCGTGGTTTCGGTCCACGGACCTCTGGGTTATGGGCCCAGCACGCTTCCACTGCGCCACTCTGCTTACATTACCATTATATGAAAAACTAGCTGATACCAAAATAGCAAATGCTACTTTGCATTAACAAAGCAGAGCGTGGTTTCGATCCACGGACCTCTGGGTTATGGGCCCAGCACGCTTCCACTGCGCCACTCTGCTTACATCACCATTATATGAAAAACTAACTGATACCAAAATAGCAAATGCTACTTTGCATTAACATAGCAGAGCGTGGTTTCGATTCACGGACCTCTGGGTTATGGGCCAAGCACGCTTCCACTGCGCCACTCTGCTTACATCACCAATATATGCAAAACTAACTGATACCAAAATAGCAAATGCTACTTTTCAATGACATGGCAGAGCGTGGTTTCGATCCACGGACCTCTGGGTTATGGGCTCAGCACGCTTCCACTGCGCCACTCTGCTTACATCACCAATTTATGAAAAACTAACTGATACCAAAAGAGCAAATGCTACTTTGCATTAACATAGCAGAGCGTGGTTTCGATCCACGGACCTCTGGGTTATGGGCCCAGCACGCTTCCACTGCGCCACTCTGCTTACATCACCATTATATGAAAAACTAACTGATACCAAAATAGCAAATGCTACTTTGCATTAACATAGCAGAGCGTGGTTTCGATCCACGGACCTCTGGGTTATGGGCCCAGCACGCTTCCACTGCGCCACTCTGCTTACATCACCATTATATGAAAAATTAACTGATACCAAAATAGCAAATGCTACTTTGCATTAACATAGCAGAGCGTGGTTTCGGTCCACGGACCTCTGGGTTATGGGCCCAGCACGCTTCCACTGCGCCACTCTGCTTACATTACCATTATATGAAAAACTAACTGATACCAAAATAGCAAATGCTACTTTGCATTAACATAGCAGAGCGTGGTTTCGGTCCACGGACCTCTGGGTTATGGGCCCAGCACGCTTCCACTGCGCCACTCTGCTTACATCACCATTATATGAAAAACTAACTGATACCAAAATAGCAAATGCTACTTTTCAATAACATAGCAGGGCGTGGTTTCGATCCACGGACCTCTGGGTTATGGGCCCAGCACGCTTCCACTGCGCCACTCTGCTTACATCACCATTCTATGAAAAACTAACTGATACCAAAATAGCAAATGCTACTTTGCGTTAACATAGCAGAGCGTGGTTTCGATCCACGGACCTCTGGGTTATGGGCCAAGCACGCTTCCACTGCGCCACTCTGCTTACATCACCATTATATGAAAAATTAACTGATACCAAAATAGCAAATGCTACTTTGCATTAACATAGCAGAGCGTGGTTTCGGTCCACGGACCTCTGGGTTATGGGCCCAGCACGCTTCCACTGCGCCACTCTGCTTACATTACCATTATATGAAAAACTAGCTGATACCAAAATAGCAAATGCTACTTTGCATTAACATAGCAGAGCGTGGTTTCGATCCACGGACCTCTGGGTTATGGGCCCAGCACGCTTCCACTGCGCCACTCTGCTTACATCACCATCATATGAAAAACTAACTGATACCAAAATAGCAAATGCTACTTTGCATTAACATAGCAGAGCGTGGTTTCGATTCACGGACCTCTGGGTTATGGGCCAAGCACGCTTCCACTGCGCCACTCTGCTTACATCACCAATATATGCAAAACTAACTGATACCAAAATAGCAAATGCTACTTTTCAATGACATGGCAGAGCGTGGTTTCGATCCACGGACCTCTGGGTTATGGGCTCAGCACGCTTCCACTGCGCCACTCTGCTTACATCACCAATTTATGAAAAACTAACTGATACCAAAAGAGCAAATGCTACTTTGCATTAACATAGCAGAGCGTGGTTTCGATCCACGGACCTCTGGGTTATGGGCCCAGCACGCTTCCACTGCGCCACTCTGCTTACATCACCATTCTATGAAAAACTAACTGATACCAAAATAGCAAATGCTACTTTGCGTTAACATAGCAGAGCGTGGTTTCGATCCACGGACCTCTGGGTTATGGGCCCAGCACGCTTCCACTGCGCCACTCTGCTTACATCACCATTATATGAAAAATTAACTGATACCAAAATAGCAAATGCTACTTTGCATTAACATAGCAGAGCGTGGTTTCGATCCACGGACCTCTGGGTTATGGGCCCAGCACGCTTCCACTGCGCCACTCTGCTTACATCACCATTATATGAAAAACTAGCTGATACCAAAATAGCAAATGCTACTTTGCATTAACATAGCAGAGCGTGGTTTCGATCCACGGACCTCTGGGTTATGGGCCCAGCACGCTTCCACTGCGCCACTCTGCTTACATCACCATTATATGAAAAACTAACTGATACCAAAATAGCAAATGCTACTTTTCAATGACATGGCAGAGCGTGGTTTCGATCCACGGACCTCTGGGTTATGGGCTCAGCACGCTTCCACTGCGCCACTCTGCTTACATCACCAATTTATGAAAAACTAACTGATACCAAAAGAGCAAATGCTACTTTGCATTAACATAGCAGAGCGTGGTTTCGATCCACGGACCTCTGGGTTATGGGCCCAGCACGCTTCCACTGCGCCACTCTGCTTACATCACCATTATATGAAAAACTAACTGATACCAAAATAGCAAATGCTACTTTGCATTAACATAGCAGAGCGTGGTTTCGATCCACGGACCTCTGGGTTATGGGCCCAGCACGCTTCCACTGCGCCACTCTGCTTACATCACCATTATATGAAAAATTAACTGATACCAAAATAGCAAATGCTACTTTGCATTAACATAGCAGAGCGTGGTTTCGATCCACGGACCTCTGGGTTATGGGCCCAGCACGCTTCCACTGCGCCACTCTGCTTACATCACCATTATATGAAAAACTAGCTGATACCAAAATAGCAAATGCTACTTTGCATTAACATAGCAGAGCGTGGTTTCGATCCACGGACCTCTGGGTTATGGGCCCAGCACGCTTCCACTGCGCCACTCGCTTACATCACCATTATATGAAAAACTAACTGATACCAAAATAGCAAATGCTACTTTTCAATGACATGGCAGAGCGTGGTTTCGATCCACGGACCTCTGGGTTATGGGCTCAGCACGCTTCCACTGCGCCACTCTGCTTACATCACCAATTTATGAAAAACTAACTGATACCAAAAGAGCAAATGCTACTTTGCATTAACATAGCAGAGCGTGGTTTCGATCCACGGACCTCTGGGTTATGGGCCCAGCACGCTTCCACTGCGCCACTCTGCTTACATCACCATTATATGAAAAACTAACTGATACCAAAATAGCAAATGCTACTTTGCATTAACATAGCAGAGCGTGGTTTCGATCCACGGACCTCTGGGTTATGGGCCCAGCACGCTTCCACTGCGCCACTCTGCTTACATCACCATTATATGAAAAATTAACTGATACCAAAATAGCAAATGCTACTTTGCATTAACATAGCAGAGCGTGGTTTCGGTCCACTGACCTCTGGGTTATGGGCCCAGCACGCTTCCACTGCGCCACTCTGCTTACATTACCATTATATGAAAAACTAGCTGATACCAAAATAGCAAATGCTACTTTGCATTAACATAGCAGAGCGTGGTTTCGATCCACGGACCTCTGGGTTATGGGCCCAGCACGCTTCCACTGCGCCACTCTGCTTACATCACCATTATATGAAAAACTAACTGATACCAAAATAGCAAATGCTACTTTGCATTAACATAGCAGAGCGTGGTTTCGATTCACGGACCTCTGGGTTATGGGCCAAGCACGCTTCCACTGCGCCACTCTGCTTACATCACCATTATATGAAAAACTAACTGATACCAAAATAGCAAATGCTACTTTTCAATGACATGGCAGAGCGTGGTTTCGATCCACGGACCTCTGGGTTATGGGCTCAGCACGCTTCCACTGCGCCACTCTGCTTACATCACCAATTTATGAAAAACTAACTGATACCAAAAGAGCAAATGCTACTTTGCATTAACATAGCAGAGCGTGGTTTCGATCCACGGACCTCTGGGTTATGGGCCCAGCACGCTTCCACTGCGCCACTCTGCTTACGTCGCCATTATATGAAAAACTAACTAATACCAAAATAGCAAATGCTACTTTGCATTAACATAGCAGAGCGTGGTTTCGATCCACGGACCTGTGGGTTATGGGCCCAGCACGCTTCCACTGCGCCACTCTGCTTACATCACCATTATATGAAAACTAACTGATACCAAAATAGCAAATGCTACTTTTCAATAACATAGCAGAGCGTGGTTTCGATCCACGGACCTCTGGGTTATGGGCCCAGCACGCTTCCACTGCGCCACTCTGCTTACATCACCAATATACGAAAAACTAACTGATACCAAAAGAGCAAATGCTACTTTGCATTAACATAGCAGAGCGTGGTTTCGATCCACGGACCTCTGGGTTATGGGCCCAGCACGCTTCCACTGCGCCACTCTGCTTACATCACCATTATATGAAAAACTAACTGATACCAAAATAGCAAATGCTACTTTTCAATAACATAGCAGAGCGTGGTTTCGATCCACGGACCTCTGGGTTATGGGCCCAGCACGCTTCCACTGCGCCACTCTGCTTACATCAGCATTATATGAAAAACTAACTGATACCAATAGAGCAAATGCTACTTTGCATTAACATAGCAGAGCGTGGTTTCGATCCACGGACCTCTGTGTTATGGGCCCAGCACGCTTCCACTGCGCCACTCTGCTTACATCAGCATTATATGAAAAACTAACTGATACCAATAGAGCAAATGCTACTTTGCATTAACATAGCAGAGTGTGGTTTCGATCCACGGACCTCTGTGTTATGGGCCCAGCAAGCTTCCACTGCGCTACTCTTCTTACATGATCATGGTATGAACAAACTAAATTATATCAAAATAGCAAGTGCTGCTTTGCATTAACATAGCAGAGTGTGGTTTCGATCCACGGACCTCTAGGTTATGGGCCCAGCACGCTTCCACTGCGCCACTCAGCTTACATGATCATTGTATGAACAAACTAACTTATATCAAAATAGCAAGTGCTATTTTGCTTTAATTTAGCAGAGCGTGGTTTCGATCCACTGACCTCTGGGTTATGGGCCAAGCACGCTTCCACTGCGCCATTCTGCTTACATGATCATTGTATGAACAAACTAACTTATATCAAAATAGCAAGTGCTATTTTGCTTTAATTTAGCTTAGCGTGGTTTCGATCCACGGACCTCTGGTTTATGGGCCCATTACGCTTCCACTGCGCCACTCTGCTTACATCGCCATTATATGAAAAACTAACTGATACCAAAATAGCAAATGCTACTTTGCATTAACATAGCAGAGCGTGGTTTCGATCCACGGACCTCTGGGTTTTGGCCCCAGCACGCTTCCACTGCGCCACTCTGCTTACATCACCATTATATGAAAAACTAACTGATACCAAAATAGCAAATGCTACTTTTCAATAACATAGCAGAGCGTGGTTTCGATCCACGGACCTCTGGGTTATGGGCCCAGCACGCTTCCACTGCGCCACTCTGCTTACATGATCATGGTATGAACAAACTAACTTATATCAAAATAGCAAGTGCTACTTTGCATTAACATAGCAGAGCGTGGTTTCGATCCAAGGACCTATGGGTTATGGGCCCAGCACGCTTCCACTGCGCCACTCTGCATACATCACCCTTACATGAAAAACTAACTGATACCAAAATAGCAAATGCTACTTTGCATTAACATAGCAGAGCGTGGTTTCGATCCACGGACCTCTGGGTTATGGGCCAAGCACGCTACCACTGCGCCACTCTGCTTGCATCACCATTATATGAAAAACTAACTGATACCAAAATAGCAAATGCTACTTTTCAATGACATAGCAGAGCGTGGTTTCGATCCACGGACCTCTGGGTTATGGGCCGAGCACGCTTCCACTGCGCCACTCTGCTTACATCACCATTATATGAAAAATTAACTGATACCAATATAGCAAATGCTACTTTGCATTAACATAGCAGAGCGTGGTTTCGATCCACGGACCTCTGGGTTATGGGCCCAGCACGCTTCCACTGCGCCACTCTGCTTACATTACCATTATATGAAAAACTAACTGATACCAATATAGCAAATGCTACTTTGCATTAACATAGCAGAGCGTGGTTTCGATCCACGGACCTCTGGGTTATGGGCCCAGCACGCTTCCACTGCGCCACTGTGCTTACATCACCATTATATGAAAAACTAACTGATACCAAAATAGCAAATGCTACTTTTCAATAACATAGCAGAGCGTGGTTTCGATCCACGGACCTCTGGGTTATGGGCCCAGCACGCTTCCACTGCGCCATTCTGCTTACATGATCATTGTATGAACAAACTAACTTATATGAAAATAGCAAGTGCTATTTTGCTTTAATTTAGCAGAGCGTGGTTTCGATCCACGGACCTCTGGGTTATGGGCCCAGTACGCTACCACTGCGCCACTCTGCTTACATCGCCATTACATGAAAAACTAACTGATACCAAAATAGCAAATGCTACTTTGCATTAACATAGCAGATCGTGGTTTCGATCCACGGACCTCTGGGTTTTGGGCCCAGCACGCTTCCACTGCGCCACTCTGCTTACATCACCATTATATGAAAAACTAACTGATACCAAAATAGCAAATGCTACTTTGCAATAACATAGCAGAGCGTGGTTTCGATCCACGGACCTCTGGGTTTTGGGCCCAGCACGCTTCCACTGCGCCACTCTGCTTACATCACCATTCTATGAAAAACTAACTGATACCAAAATAGCAAATGCTAATTTGCATTAACTTAGCAGAGCGTGGTTTCGATCCACTGACCTCTGGGTTATGGGCCCAGCACGCTTCCACTGCGCCACTCTGCTTACATCACCATTCTATGAAAAACTAACTGATACCAAATAGCAAATGCTACTTTGCATTAACATAGCAGAGCGTGGTTTCGATCCACGGACCTCTGGGTTAAGGACCCAGCAAGCCTCCACTGCGCCACTCTGCATACATCACCGTTACGTGAAAAACTAACTGATAGCAAAATAGCAAATGCTACTTTGCAATAACATAGCAGAGCGTGGTTTCGATCCACGGACCTCTGGGTTATGGGCCCAGCACGCTTCCACTGCGCCACTCTGCTTACATCACCATTCTATGAAAAACTAACTGATACCAAAATAGCAAATGCTACTTTGCGTTAACATAGCAGAGCGTGGTTTCGATCCACGGACCTCTGGGTTATGGGCCCAGCACGCTTCCACTGCGCCACTCTGCTTACATCACCATTATATGAAAAATTAACTGATACCAAAATAGCAAATGCTACCTTGCATTAACATAGCAGAGCGTGGTTTCGATCCACGGACCTCTGGGTTATGGGCCCAGCACGCTTCCACTGCGCCACTCTGCTTACATCGCCATTATATGAAAAACTAACTGATACCAAAATAGCAAATGCTACTTTGCATTAACATAGCAGAGCGTTGTTTCGATCCACGGACCTCTGGGTTATGGGCCCAGCACGCTTCCACTGCGCCACTCTGCTTACATCACCATTATATGAAAAACTAACTGATACCAAAATAGCAAATGCTACTTTGCAATAACATAGCAGAGCGTGGTTTCGATCCACGGACCTCTGCATTATGGGCCCAGCACGCTTCCACTGCGCCACTCTGCTTACATCACCATTCTATGAAAAACTAACTGATACCAAAATAGCAAATGCTACTTTGCATTAACATAGCAGAGCGTGGTTACGATCCACGGACCTCTGGGTTAAGGGCCCAGCAGCCTCCACTGCGCCACTCTGCATACATCACCGTTACGTGAAAAACTAACTGATAGCAAAATAGCAAATGCTACTTTGCAATAACATAGCAGAGCGTGGTTTCGATCCACGGACCTCTGGGTTATGGGCCCAGCACGCTTCCACTGCGCCACTCTGCTTACATCACCATTATATGAAAAACTAACTGATACCAAAATAGCAAATGCTACTTTGCAATAACATAGCAGAGCGTGGTTTCGATCCACGGACCTCTGGGTTATGGGCCCAGCACGCTTCCACTGCGCCACTCTGCTTACATCACCATTCTATGAAAAACTAACTGATACCAAAATAGCAAATGCTACTTTGCGTTAACATAGCAGAGCGTGGTTTCGATCCACGGACCTCTGGGTTATGGGCCCAGCACGCTTCCACTGCGCCACTCTGCTTACATCACCATTATATGAAAAATTAACTGATACCAAAATAGCAAATGCTACCTTGCATTAACATAGCAGAGCGTGGTTTCGATCCACGGACCTCTGGGTTATGGGCCCAGCACGCTTCCACTGCGCCACTCTGCTTACATCGCCATTATATGAAAAACTAACTGATACCAAAATAGCAAATGCTACTTTGCATTAACATAGCAGTGCGTTGTTTCGATCCACGGACCTCTGGGTTATGGGCCCAGCACGCTTCCACTGCGCCACTCTGCTTACATCACCATTATATGAAAAACTAACTGATACCAAAATAGCAAATGCTACTTTGCAATAACATAGCAGAGCGTGGTTTCGATCCACGGACCTCTGGATTATGGGCCCAGCACGCTTTCACTGCGCCACTCTGCTTACATCACCATTCTATGAAAAACTAACTGATACCAAAATAGCAAATGCTACTTTGCATTAACATAGCAGAGCGTGGTTACGATCCACGGACCTCTGGGTTAAGGGCCCAGCAAGCCTCCACTGCGCCACTCTGCATACATCACCGTTACGTGAAAAACTAACTGATAGCAAAATAGCAAATGCTACTTTGCAATAACATAGCAGAGCGTGGTTTCGATCCACGGACCTCTGGGTTATGGGCCCAGCACGCTTCCACTGCGCCACTCTGCTTACATCACCATTCTATGAATAACTAACTGATACCAAAATAGCAAATGCTACTTAGCGTTAACATAGCAGAGCGTGGTTCCGATCCACGGACCTCTGGGATATGGGCCCAGCACGCTTCCACTGCGCCACTCTGCTTACATCACCATTATATGAAAAATTAACTGATACCAAAATAGCAAATGCTACTTTGCATTAACATAGCAGAGCGTGGTTTCGATCCACGGACCCCTGGGTTATGGGCCCAGCACGCTTCCACTGCGCCACTCTGCTTACATCACCATTATATGAAAAATTAACTGATACCAAAATAGCAAATGCTACTTTGCATTAACATAGCAGAGCGTTGTTTCTATCCACGGAACTCTTGGTTATGGGCCCAGCACGCTTCCACTGCGCCACTCTGTTACATCACCATTATATGAAAACCTAACTGATACCAAAATAGCAAATGCTACTTTGCATTAACATAGCAGAGCGTGGTTTCGATCCACGGACCTCTGGGTTATGGGCCAAGCACGCTACCACTGCGCCACTCTGCTTGCATCACCATTATATGAAAAACTTACTGATACCAAAATAGCAAATGCTACTTTTCAATGACATAGCAGAGCGTGGTTTCGATCCACGGACCTCTGGGTTATGGGCCGAGCACGCTTCCACTGCGCCACTCTGCTTACATCACCATTATATGAAAAATTAACTGATACCAATATAGCAAATGCTACTTTGCATTAACATAGCAGAGCGTGGTTTCGATCCACGGACCTCTGGGTTATGGGCCCAGCACGCTTCCACTGCGCCACTGTGCTTACATCACCATTATATGAAAAACTAACTGATACCAAAATAGCAAATGCTACTTTTCAATAACATAGCAGAGCGTGGTTTCGATCCACGGACCTCTGGGTTATGGGCCCAGCACGCTTCCACTGCGCCATTCTGCTTACATGATCATTGTATGAACAAACTAACTTATATGAAAATAGCAAGTGCTATTTTGCTTTAATTTAGCAGAGCGTGGTTTCGATCCACGGACCTCTGGGTTATGGGCCCAGTACGCTACCACTGCGCCACTCTGCTTACATCGCCATTACATGAAAAACTAACTGATACCAAAATAGCAAATGCTACTTTGCATTAACATAGCAGATCGTGGTTTCGATCCACGGACCTCTGGGTTTTGGGCCCAGCACGCTTCCACTGCGCCACTCTGCTTACATCACCATTATATGAAAAACTAACTGATACCAAAATAGCAAATGCTACTTTGCAATAACATAGCAGAGCGTGGTTTCGATCCACGGACCTCTGGGTTTTGGGCCCAGCACGCTTCCACTGCGCCACTCTGCTTACATCACCATTCTATGAAAAACTAACTGATACCAAAATAGCAAATGCTAATTTGCATTAACTTAGCAGAGCGTGGTTTCGATCCACTGACCTCTGGGTTATGGGCCCAGCACGCTTCCACTGCGCCACTCTGCTTACATCACCATTCTATGAAAAACTAACTGATACCAAATAGCAAATGCTACTTTGCATTAACATAGCAGAGCGTGGTTTCGATCCACGGACCTCTGGGTTAAGGACCCAGCAAGCCTCCACTGCGCCACTCTGCATACATCACCGTTACGTGAAAAACTAACTGATAGCAAAATAGCAAATGCTACTTTGCAATAACATAGCAGAGCGTGGTTTCGATCCACGGACCTCTGGGTTATGGGCCCAGCACGCTTCCACTGTGCCACTCTGCTTACATCACCATTCTATGAAAAACTAACTGATACCAAAATAGCAAATGCTACTTTGCGTTAACATAGCAGAGCGTGGTTTCGATCCACGGACCTCTGGGTTATGGGCCCAGCACGCTTCCACTGCGCCACTCTGCTTACATCACCATTATATGAAAAATTAACTGATACCAAAATAGCAAATGCTACCTTGCATTAACATAGCAGAGCGTGGTTTCGATCCACGGACCTCTGGGTTATGGGCCCAGCACGCTTCCACTGCGCCACTCTGCTTACATCGCCATTATATGAAAAACTAACTGATACCAAAATAGCAAATGCTACTTTGCATTAACATAGCAGAGCGTTGTTTCGATCCACGGACCTCTGGGTTATGGGCCCAGCACGCTTCCACTGCGCCACTCTGCTTACATCACCATTATATGAAAAACTAACTGATACCAAAATAGCAAATGCTACTTTGCAATAACATAGCAGAGCGTGGTTTCGATCCACGGACCTCTGGATTATGGGCCCAGCACGCTTCCACTGCGCCACTCTGCTTACATCACTATTCTATGAAAAACTAACTGATACCAAAATAGCAAATGCTACTTTGCATTAACATAGCAGAGCGTGGTTACGATCCACGGACCTCTGGGTTAAGGGCCCAGCAAGCCTCCACTGCGCCACTCTGCATACATCACCGTTACGTGAAAAACTAACTGATAGCAAAATAGCAAATGCTACTTTGCAATAACATAGCAGAGCGTGGTTTCGATCCACGGACCTCTGGGTTATGGGCCCAGCACGCTTCCACTGCGCCACTCTGCTTACATCACCATTCTATGAAAAACTAACTGATACCAAAATAGCAAATGCTACTTTGCGTTAACATAGCAGAGCGTGGTTCCGATCCACGGACCTCTGGGATATGGGCCCAGCACGCTTCCACTGCGCCACTCTGCTTACATCACCATTATATGAAAAATTAACTGATACCAAAATAGCAAATGCTACTTTGCATTAACATAGCAGAGCGTGGTTTCGATCCACGGACCTCTGGGTTATGGGCCCAGCACGCTTCCACTGCGCCACTCTGCTTACATCACCATTATATGAAAAATTAACTGATACCAAAATAGCAAATGCTACTTTGCATTAACATAGCAGAGCGTTGTTTCTATCCACGGAACTCTGGGTTATGGGCCCAGCACGCTTCCACTGCGCCACTCTGCTTACATCACCATTATATGAAAAACTAACTGATACCAAAATAGCAAATGGTACTTTGCAATAACATAGCAGAGCGTGGTTTCGATCCACGGACCTCTGGATTATGGGCCCAGCACGCTTTCACTGCGCCACTCTGCTTACATCACCATTCTATGAAAAATTAACTGATACCAAAATAGCAAATGCTACTTTGCATTAACATAGCAGAGCGTGGTTTCGATCCACGGACCTCTGGGTTATGGGCCCAGCACGCTTCCACTGCGCCACTCTGCTTACATCACCATTATATGAAAAACTAGCTGATACCAAAATAGCAAATGCTACTTTGCATTAACATAGCAGAGCGTTGTTTCGATCCACGGACCTCTGGGTTATGGGCCCAGCACGCTTCCACTGCGCCACTCTGCTTACATCGGCATTATATGAAAAACTAACTGATACCAAAATAGCAAATGCTACTTTGCATTAACATAGCAGAGCGTGGTTTCGGTCCACGGACCTCTGGGTTATGGGCCCAGCACGCTTCCACTGCGCCACTCTGCTTACATTACCATTATATGAAAAACTAACTGATACCAAAATAGCAAATGCTACTTTGCATTAACATAGCAGAGCGTGGTTTCGATCCACGGACCTCTGGGTTATGAGCCCAGCACGCTTCCACTGCGCCACTCTGCTTACATCACCATTATATGAAAAACTACCTGATACCAAAATAGCAAATGCTACTTTTCAATAACATAGCAGGGCGTGGTTTCGATCCACGGACCTCTGGGTTATGGACCCAGCACGCTTCCACTGCGCCACTCTACTTACATCACCATTATATGAAAAACTAACTGATACCAAAATAGCAAATGCTAATTTGCATTAACATAGCAGAGCGAGGTTTCGATCCACGGACCTCTGGGTTATGGGCCCAGCACGCTTCCACTGCGCCATTCTGCTTACATCACCATTATATGAAAAACTAACTGATACCAAAATAGCAAATGCTACTTTGCATTAACATAGCAGAGCGTGATTTCGATCCACGGACCTCTGGGTTATGGGCCCAGCACGCTTCCACTGCGCCACTCTGCTTACGTCGCCATTATATGAAAAATTAACTGATACCAAAATAGCAAATGCTACTTTGCATTAACATAGCAGAGCGTGGTTTCGATCCACGGACCTCTGGGTTATGGGCCCAGCACGCTTCCACTGCGCCACTCTGCTTACATCACCATTATATGAAAAACTAGCTGATACCAAAATAGCAAATGCTACTTTGCATTAACATAGCAGAGCGTGGTTTCGATCCACGGACCTCTGGGTTATGGGCCCAGCACGCTTCCACTGCGCCACTCTGCTTACATCACCATTATATGAAAAACTAACTTATACCAAAATAGCAAATGCTACTTTGCATTAACATAGCAGAGCGTGGTTTCGATTCACGGACCTCTGGGTTATGGGCCAAGCACGCTTCCACTGCGCCACTCTGCTTACATCACCATTATATGAAAAACTAACTGATACCAAAATAGCAAATGCTACTTTTCAATAACATAGCAGGGCGTGGTTTCGATCCACGGACCTCTGGGTTATGGACCCAGCACGCTTCCACTGCGCCACTCTGCTTACATCACCATTATATGAAAAACTAACTGATACCAAAATAGCAATGCTAATTTGCATTAACATAGCAGAGCGAGGTTTCGATCCACGGACCTCTGGGTTATGGGCCCAGCACGCTTCCACTGCGCCATTCTGCTTACATCACCATTATATGAAAAACTAACTGATACCAAAATAGCAAATGCTACTTTGCATTAACATAGCAGAGCGTGATTTCGATCCACGGACCTCTGGGTTATGGGCCCAGCACGCTTCCACTGCGCCACTCTGCTTACGTCGCCATTATATGAAAAACTAACTAATACCAAAATAGCAAATGCTACTTTGCATTAACATAGCAGAGCGTGGTTTCGATCCACGGACCTGTGGGTTATGGGCCCAGCACGCTTCCACTGCGCCACTCTGCTTACATCACCATTATATGAAAAACTAACTGATACCAAAATAGCAAATGCTACTTTTCAATAACATAGCAGAGCGTGGTTTCGATCCACGGACCTCTGGGTTATGGGCCCAGCACGCTTCCACTGCGCCACTCTGCTTACATCACCAATATATGAAAAACTAACTGATACCAAAAGAGCAAATGCTACTTTGCATTAACATAGCAGAGCGTGGTTTCGATCCACGGACCTCTGGGTTATGGGCCCAGCACGCTTCCACTGCGCCACTCTGCTTACGTCGCCATTATATGAAAAATTAACTGATACCAAAATAGCAAATGCTACTTTGCATTAACATAGCATAGCGTGGTTTCGATCCACGGACCTCTGGGTTATGGGCCCAGCACGCTTCCACTGCGCCACTCTGCTTACATCACCATTATATGAAAAACTAGCTGATACCAAAATAGCAAATGCTACTTTGCATTAACATAGCAGAGCGTGGTTTCGATCCACGGACCTCTGGGTTATGGGCCCTGCACGCTTCCACTGCGCCACTCTGCTTACATCACCATTATATGAAAAACTAACTTATACCAAAATAGCAAATGCTACTTTGCATTAACATAGCAGAGCGTGGTTTCGATTCACGGACCTCTGGGTTATGGGCCAAGCACGCTTCCACTGCGCCACTCTGCTTACATCACCATTATATGAAAAACTAACTGATACCAAAATAGCAAATGCTACTTTTCAATAACATAGCAGGGCGTGGTTTCGATCCACGGACCTCTGGGTTATGGACCCAGCACGCTTCCACTGCGCCACTCTGCTTACATCACCATTATATGAAAAACTAACTGATACCAAAATAGCAAATGCTAATTTGCATTAACATAGCAGAGCGAGGTTTCGATCCACGGACCTCTGGGTTATGGGCCCAGCACGCTTCCACTGCGCCATTCTGCTTACATCACCATTATATGAAAAACTAACTGATACCAAAATAGCAAATGCTACTTTGCATTAACATAGCAGAGCGTGATTTCGATCCACGGACCTCTGGGTTATGGGCCCAGCACGCTTCCACTGCGCCACTCTGCTTACGTCGCCATTATATGAAAAACTAACTAATACCAAAATAGCAAATGCTACTTTGCATTAACATAGCAGAGCGTGGTTTCGATCCACGGACCTGTGGGTTATGGGCCCAGCACGCTTCCACTGCGCCACTCTGCTTACATCACCATTATATGAAAAACTAACTGATACCAAAATAGCAAATGCTACTTTTCAATAACATAGCAGAGCGTGGTTTCGATCCACGGACCTCTGGGTTATGGGCCCAGCACGCTTCCACTGCGCCACTCTGCTTACATCACCAATATATGAAAAACTAACTGATACCAAAAGAGCAAATGCTACTTTGCATTAACATAGCAGAGCGTGGTTTCGATCCACGGACCTCTGGGTTATGGGCCCAGCACGCTTCCACTGCGCCACTCTGCTTACATCACCATTATATGAAAAACTAACTGATACCAAAATAGCAAATGCTACTTTTCAATAACATAGCAGAGCGTGGTTTCGATCCACGGACCTCTGGGTTATGGGCCCAGCACGCTTCCACTGCGCCACTCTGCTTACATGATCATGGTATGAACAAACTAACTTATATCAAAATAGCAAGTGCTACTTTGCATTAACATAGCAGAGCGTGGTTTCGATCCAAGGACCTATGGGTTATGGGCCCAGCACGCTTCCACTGCCCCACTCTGCATACATCACCCTTACATGAAAAACTAACTGATACCAAAATAGCAAATGCTACTTTGCATTAACATAGCAGAGCGTGGTTTCGATCCACGGACCTCTGGGTTATGGGCCAAGCACGCTACCACTGCGCCACTCTGCTTGCATCACCATTATATGAAAAACTAACTGATACCAAAATAGCAAATGCTACTTTTCAATGACATAGCAGAGCGTGGTTTCGATCCACGGACCTCTGAGTTATGGGCCGAGCACGCTTCCACTGCGCCACTCTGCTTACATCACCATTATATGAAAAATTAACTGATACCAATATAGCAAATGCTACTTTGCATTAACATAGCAGAGCGTGGTTTCGATCCACGGACCTCTGGGTTATGGGCCCAGCACGCTTCCACTGCGCCACTCTGCTTACATTACCATTATATGAAAAACTAACTGATACCAATATAGCAAATGCTACTTTGCATTAACATAGCAGAGCGTGGTTTCGATCCACGGACCTCTGGGTTATGGGCCCAGCACGCTTCCACTGCGCCACTGTGCTTACATCACCATTATATGAAAAACTAACTGATACCAAAATAGCAAATGCTACTTTTCAATAACATAGCAGAGCGTGGTTTCGATCCACGGACCTCTGGGTTATGGGCCCAGCACGCTTCCACTGCGCCATTCTGCTTACATGATCATTGTATGAACAAACTAACTTATATGAAAATAGCAAGTGCTATTTTGCTTTAATTTAGCAGAGCGTGGTTTCGATCCACGGACCTCTGGGTTATGGGCCCAGTACGCTACCACTGCGCCACTCTACTTACATCGCCATTACATGAAAAACTAACTGATACCAAAATAGCAAATGCTACTTTGCATTAACATAGCAGATCGTGGTTTCGATCCACGGACCTCTGGGTTTTGGGCCCAGCACGCTTCCACTGCGCCACTCTGCTTACATCACCATTATATGAAAAACTAACTGATACCAAAATAGCAAATGCTACTTTGCAATAACATAGCAGAGCGTGGTTTCGATCCACGGACCTCTGGGTTTTGGGCCCAGCACGCTTCCACTGCGCCACTCTGCTTACATCACCATTCTATGAAAAACTAACTGATACCAAAATAGCAAATGCTAATTTGCATTAACTTAGCAGAGCGTGGTTTCGATCCACTGACCTCTGGGTTATGGGCCCAGCACGCTTCCACTGCGCCACCCTGCTTACATCACCATTCTATGAAAAACTAACTGATACCAAATAGCAAATGCTACTTTGCATTAACATAGCAGAGCGTGGTTTCGATCCACGGACCTCTGGGTTAAGGACCCAGCAAGCCTCCACTGCGCCACTCTGCATACATCACCGTTACGTGAAAAACTAACTGATAGCAAAATAGCAAATGCTACTTTGCAATAACATAGAAGAGCGTGGTTTCGATCCACGGACCTCTGGGTTATGGGCCCAGCACGCTTCCACTGCGCCACTCTGCTTACATCACCATTCTATGAAAAACTAACTGATACCAAAATAGCAAATGCTACTTTGCGTTAACATAGCAGAGCGTGGTTTCGATCCACGGACCTCTGGGTTATGGGCCCAGCACGCTTCCACTGCGCCACTCTGCTTACATCACCATTATATGAAAAATTAACTGATACCAAAATAGCAAATGCTACCTTGCATTAACATAGCAGAGCGTTGTTTCGATCCACGGACCTCTGGGTTATGGGCCCAGCACGCTTCCACTGCGCCACTCTGCTTACATCACCATTATATGAAAAACTAACTGATACCAAAATAGCAAATGCTACTTTGCAATAACATAGCAGAGCGTGGTTTCGATCCACGGACCTCTGGATTATGGGCCCAGCACGATTCCAGTGCGCCACTCTGCTTACATCACCATTCTATGAAAAACTAACTGATACCAAAATAGCAAATGCTACTTTGCATTAACATAGCAGAGCGTGGTTACGATCCACGGACCTCTGGGTTAAGGGCCCAGCAAGCCTCCACTGCGCCACTCTGCATACATCACCGTTACGTGAAAAACTAACTGATAGCAAAATAGCAAATGCTACTTTGCAATAACATAGCAGAGCGTGGTTTCGATCCACGGACCTCTGGGTTATGGGCCCAGCACGCTTCCACTGCGCCACTCTGCTTACATCACCATTCTATGAAAAACTAACTGATACCAAAATAGCAAATGCTACTTTGCGTTAACATAGCAGAGCGTGCTTTCGATCCACGGACCTCTGGGATATGGGCCCAGCACGCTTCCACTGCGCCACTCTGCTTACATCACCATTATATGAAAAATTAACTGATACCAAAATAGCAAATGCTACTTTGCATTAACATAGCAGAGCGTGGTTTCGATCCACGGACCTCTGGGTTATGGGCCCAGCACGCTTCCACTGCGCCACTCTGCTTACATCACCATTATATGAAAAATTAACTGATACCAAAATAGCAAATGCTACTTTGCATTAACATAGCAGAGCGTTGTTTCTATCCACGGAACTCTGGGTTATGGGCCCAGCACGCTTCCACTGCGCCACTCTGCTTACATCACCATTATATGAAAAACTAACTGATACCAAAATAGCAAATGGTACTTTGCAATAACATAGCAGAGCGTGGTTTCGATCCACGGACCTCTGGATTATGGGCCCAGCACGCTTTCACTGCGCCACTCTGCTTACATCACCATTCTATGAAAAATTAACTGATACCAAAATAGCAAATGCTACTTTGCATTAACATAGCAGAGCGTGGTTTCGATCCACGGACCTCTGGGTTATGGGCCCAGCACGCTTCCACTGCGCCACTCTGCTTACATCACCATTATATGAAAAACTAGCTGATACCAAAATAGCAAATGCTACTTTGCATTAACATAGCAGAGCGTTGTTTCGATCCACGGACCTCTGGGTTATGGGCCCAGCACGCTTCCACTGCGCCACTCTGCTTACATCGGCATTATATGAAAAACTAACTGATACCAAAATAGCAAATGCTACTTTGCATTAACATAGCAGAGCGTGGTTTCGGTCCACGGACCTCTGGGTTATGGGCCCAGCACGCTTCCACTGCGCCACTCTGCTTACATTACCATTATATGAAAAACTAACTGATACCAAAATAGCAAATGCTACTTTGCATTAACATAGCAGAGCGTGGTTTCGATCCACGGACCTCTGGGTTATGGGCCCAGCACGCTTCCACTGCGCCACTCTGCTTACATCACCATTATATGAAAAACTACCTGATACCAAAATAGCAAATGCTACTTTTCAATAACATAGCAGGGCGTGGTTTCGATCCACGAACCTCTGGGTTATGGACCCAGCACGCTTCCACTGCGCCACTCTACTTACATCACCATTATATGAAAAACTAACTGATACCAAAATAGCAAATGCTAATTTGCATTAACATAGCAGAGCGAGGTTTCGATCCACGGACCTCTGGGTTATGGGCCCAGCACGCTTCCACTGCGCCATTCTGCTTACATCACCATTATATGAAAATCTAACTGATACCAAAATAGCAAATGCTACTTTGCATTAACATAGCAGAGCGTGATTTCGATCCACGGACCTCTGGGTTATGGGCCCAGCACGCTTCCACTGCGCCACTCTGCTTACGTCGCCATTATATGAAAAATTAACTGATACCAAAATAGCAAATGCTACTTTGCATTAACATAGCAGAGCGTGGTTTCGATCCACGGACCTCTGGGTTATGGGCCCAGCACGCTTCCACTGCGCCACTCTGCTTACATCACCATTATATGAAAAACTAGCTGATACCAAAATAGCAAATGCTACTTTGCATTAACATAGCAGAGCGTGGTTTCGATCCACGGACCTCTGGGTTATGGGCCCAGCACGCTTCCACTCTGCTTACATCACCATTATATGAAAAACTAACTTATACCAAAATAGCAAATGCTACTTTGCATTAACATAGCAGAGCGTGGTTTCGATTCACGGACCTCTGGGTTATGGGCCAAGCACGCTTCCACTGCGCCACTCTGCTTACATCACCATTATATGAAAAACTAACTGATACCAAAATAGCAAATGCTACTTTTCAATAACATAGCAGGGCGTGGTTTCGATCCACGGACCTCTGGGTTATGGACCCAGCACGCTTCCACTGCGCCACTCTGCTTACATCACCATTATATGAAAAACTAACTGATACCAAAATAGCAAATGCTAATTTGCATTAACATAGCAGAGCGAGGTTTCGATCCACGGACCTCTGGGTTATGGGCCCAGCACGCTTCCACTGCGCCATTCTGCTTACATCACCATTATATGAAAAACTAACTGATACCAAAATAGCAAATGCTACTTTGCATTAACATAGCAGAGCGTGATTTCGATCCACGGACCTCTGGGTTATGGGCCCAGCACGCTTCCACTGCGCCACTCTGCTTACGTCGCCATTATATGAAAAACTAACTAATACCAAAATAGCAAATGCTACTTTGCATTAACATAGCAGAGCGTGGTTTCGATCCACGGACCTGTGGGTTATGGGCCCAGCACGCTTCCACTGCGCCACTCTGCTTACATCACCATTATATGAAAAACTAACTGATATCAAAATAGCAAATGCTACTTTTCAATAACATAGCAGAGCGTGGTTTCGATCCACGGACCTCTGGGTTATGGGCCCAGCACGCTTCCACTGCGCCACTCTGCTTACATCACCAATATATGAAAAACTAACTGATACCAAAAGAGCAAATGCTACTTTGCATTAACATAGCAGAGCGTGGTTTCGATCCACGGACCTCTGGGTTATGGGCCCAGCACGCTTCCACTGCGCCACTCTGCTTACATCACCATTATATGAAAAACTAACTGATACCAAAATAGCAAATGCTACTTTTCAATAACATAGCAGAGCGTGGTTTCGATCCACGGACCTCTGGGTTATGGGCCCAGCACGCTTCCACTGCGCCACTCTGCTTACGTCGCCATTATATGAAAAACTAACTAATACCAAAATAGCAAATGCTACTTTGCATTAACATAGCAGAGCGTGGTTTCGATCCATGGACCTGTGGGTTATGGGCCCAGCACGCTTCCACTGCGCCACTCTGCTTACATCACCATTATATGAAAAACTAACTGATATCAAAATAGCAAATGCTACTTTTCAATAACATAGCAGAGCGTGGTTTCGATCCACGGACCTCTGGGTTATGGGCCCAGCACGCTTCCACTGCGCCACTCTGCTTACATCACCAATATATGAAAAACTAACTGATACCAAAAGAGCAAATGCTACTTTGCATTAACATAGCAGAGCGTGGTTTCGATCCACGGACCTCTGGGTTATGGGCCCAGCACGCTTCCACTGCGCCACTCTGCTTACATCACCATTATATGAAAAACTAACTGATACCAAAATAGCAAATGCTACTTTTCAATAACATAGCAGAGCGTGGTTTCGATCCACGGACCTCTGGGTTATGGGCCCAGCACGCTTCCACTGCGCCACTCTGCTTACATCACCATTATATGAAAAACTAACTGATACCAATAGAGCAAATGCTACTTTGCATTAACATAGCAGAGCGTGGTTTCGATCCACGGACCTCTGGGTTATGGGCCCAGCACGCTTCCACTGCGCCACTCTGCTTACATCACCATTATATGAAAAATTAACTGATACCAAAATAGCAAATGCTACTTTGCATTAACATAGCAGAGCGTGGTTTCGGTCCACGGACCTCTGGGTTATGGGCCCAGCACGCTTCCACTGCGCCACTCTGCTTACATTACCATTATATGAAAAACTAACTGATACCAAAATAGCAAATGCTACTTTGCATTAACATAGCAGAGCGTGGTTTCGATCCACGGACCTCTGGGTTATGGGCCCAGCACGCTTCCACTGCGCCACTCTGCTTACATCACCATTATATGAAAAACTAACTGATACCAAAATAGCAAATGCTACTTTTCAATAACATAGCAGGGCGTGGTTTCGATCCACGGACCTCTGGGTTATGGACCCAGCACGCTTCCACTGCGCCACTCTGCTTACATCACCATTATATGAAAAACTAACTGATACCAAAATAGCAAATGCTAATTTGCATTAACATAGCAGAGCGAGGTTTCGATCCACGGACCTCTGGGTTATGGGCCCAGCACGCTTCCACTGCGCCATTCTGCTTACATCACCATTATATGAAAAACTAACTGATACCAAAATAGCAAATGCTACTTTGCATTAACATAGCAGAGCGTGATTTCGATCCACGGACCTCTGGGTTATGGGCCCAGCACGCTTCCACTGCGCCACTCTGCTTACGTCGCCATTATATGAAAAACTAACTAATACCAAAATAGCAAATGCTACTTTGCATTAACATAGCAGAGCGTGGTTTCGATCCACGGACCTGTGGGTTATGGGCCCAGCACGCTTCCACTGCGCCACTCTGCTTACATCACCATTATATGAAAAACTAACTGATACCAAAATAGCAAATGCTACTTTTCAATAACATAGCAGAGCGTGGTTTCGATCCACGGACCTCTGGGTTATGGGCCCAGCACGCTTCCACTGCGCCACTCTGCTTACATCACCAATATATGAAAAACTAACTGATACCAAAAGAGCAAATGCTACTTTGCATTAACATAGCAGAGCGTGGTTTCGATCCACGGACCTCTGGGTTATGGGCCCAGCACGCTTCCACTGCGCCACTCTGCTTACATCACCAATATATGAAAAACTTACTGATACCAAAAGAGCAAATGCTACTTTGCATTAACATAGCAGAGCGTGGTTTCGATCCACGGACCTCTGGGTTATGGGCCCAGCACGCTTCCACTGCGCCACTCTGCTTGCATCACCATTATATGAAAAACTAACTGATACCAATAGAGCAAATGCTACTTTGCATTAACATAGCAGAGCGTGGTTTCGATCCACGGACCTCCGTGTTATGGGCCCAGCAAGCTTCCACTGCGCTACTCTTCTTACATGATCATGGTATGAACAAACTAAATTATATCAGAATAGCAAGTGCTGCTTTGCATTAACATAGCAGAGTGTGGTTTCGATCCACGGACCTCTGGGTTATGGGCCCAGCACGCTTCCACTGCGCCACTCTGCTTACATCACCATAATATGAAAAACTAACTGATACCAAAATAGCAAATGCTACTTTGCATTAACATAGCAGAGCGTGATTTCGATCCACGGACCTCTGGGTTATGGGCCCAGCACGCTTCCACTGCGCCACTCTGCTTACGTCGCCATTATATGAAAAACTAACTGATACCAAAATAGCAAATGCTACTTTGCATTAACATAGCAGAGCGTGGTTTCGATCCACGGACCTCTGGGTTATGGGCCCAGCACGCTTCCACTGCGCCACTCTGCTTACATCACCAATATATGAAAAACTAACTGATACCAAAATAGCAAATGCTACTTTTCAATAACATAGCAGAGCGTGGTTTCGATCCACGGACCTCTGGGTTATGGGCCCAGCACGCTTCCACTGCGCCACTCTGCTTACATCACCAATATATGAAAAACTTACTGATACCAAAAGAGCAAATGCTACTTTGCATTAACATAGCAGAGCGTGGTTTCGATCCACGGACCTCTGGGTTATGGGCCCAGCACGCTTCCACTGCGCCACTCTGCTTGCATCACCATTATATGAAAAACTAACTGATACCAAAATAGCAAATGCTACTTTTCAATAACATAGCAGAGCGTGGTTTCGATCCACGGACCTCTGGGTTATGGGCCCAGCACGCTTCCACTGCGCCACTCTGCTTACATCACCAATATAAGAAAAACTAACTGATACCAAAAGAGCAAATGCTACTTTGCATTAACACAGCAGAGCGTGGTTTCGATCCACGGACCTCTGTATTATGGGCTCAGCAAGCTTCCACTGCGCTACTCTTCTTACATGATCATGGTATGAACAAACTAAATTATATCAAAATAGCAAGTGCTGCTTTGCATTAACATAGCAGAGCGTGGTTTCGATCCACGGACCTCTGGGTTATGGGCCCAGCACGCTTCCACTGCGCCACTCTGCTTACATCACCAATATATGAAAAACTAACTGATACCAAAATAGCAAATGCTACTTTTCAATAACATAGCAGAGCGTGGTTTCGATCCACGGACCTCTGGGTTATGGGCCCAGCACGCTTCCACTGCGCCACTCTGCTTACATCACCATTATATGAAAAACTAACTGATACCAAAATAGCAAATGCTCCTTTTCAATAACATAGCAGAGCGTGGTTTCGATCCACGGACCTCTGGGTTATGGGCCCAGCACGCTTCCACTGCGCCACTCTGCTTACATCACCAATATATGAAAAACTAACTGATACCAAAAGAGCAAATGCTACTTTGCATTAACATAGCAGAGCGTGGTTTCGATCCACGGACCTCTGGGTTATGGGCCCAGCACGCTTCCACTGCGCCACTCTGCTTACATCACCATTATATGAAAAACTAACTGATACCAAAATAGCAAATGCTACTTTTCAATAACATAGCAGAGCGTGGTTTCGATCCACGGACCTCTGGGTTATGGGCCCAGCACGCTTCCACTGCGCCACTCTGCTTACATCACCATTATATGAAAAACTAACTGATACCAATAGAGCAAATGCTACTTTGCATTAACATAGCAGAGCGTGGTTTCGATCCACGGACCTCCGTGTTATGGGCCCAGCAAGCTTCCACTGCGCTACTCTTCTTACATGATCATGGTATGAACAAACTAAATTATATCAAAATAGCAAGTGCTGCTTTGCATTAACATAGCAGAGTGTGGTTTCGATCCACGGACCTCTGGGTTATGGGCCCAGCACGCTTCCACTGCGCCACTCTGCTTACATCACCATAATATGAAAAACTAACTGATACCAAAATAGCAAATGCTACTTTGCATTAACATAGCAGAGCGTGATTTCGATCCACGGACCTCTGGGTTATGGGCCCAGCACGCTTCCACTGCGCCACTCTGCTTACGTCGCCATTATATGAAAAACTAACTGATACCAAAATAGCAAATGCTACTTTGCATTAACATAGCAGAGCGTGGTTTCGATCCACGGACCTCTGGGTTATGGGCCCAGCACGCTTCCACTGAGCCACTCTGCTTACATCACCAATATATGAAAAACTAACTGATACCAAAGTAGCAAATGCTACTTTTCAATAACATAGCAGAGCGTGGTTTCGATCCACGGACCTCTGGGTTATGGGCCCAGCACGCTTCCACTGCGCCACTCTGCTTGCATCACCATTATATGAAAAACTAACTGATACCAAAATAGCAAATGCTACTTTTCAATAACATAGCAGAGCGTGGTTTCGATCCACGGACCTCTGGGTTATGGGCCCAGCACGCTTCCACTGCGCCACTCTGCTTACATCACCAATATAAGAAAAACTAACTGATACCAAAAGAGCAAATGCTACTTTGCATTAACACAGCAGAGCGTGGTTTCGATCCACGGACCTCTGTATTATGGGCTCAGCAAGCTTCCACTGCGCTACTCTTCTTACATGATCATGGTATGAACAAACTAAATTATATCAAAATAGCAAGTGCTGCTTTGCATTAACATAGCAGAGCGTGGTTTCGATCCACGGACCTCTGGGTTATGGGCCCAGCACGCTTCCACTGCGCCACTCTGCTTACATCACCATTATATGAAAAACTAACTGATACCAAAACAGCAAATGCTACTTTGCATTAACATAGCAGAGCGTGGTTTCCATCCACGGACCTCTGTGTTTTGGGCCCAGCACGCTTCCACTGCGCCACTCTGCTAACATCACCATTATATGAAAAACTAACTCATACCAAAATAGCAAATGCTACTTTGCATTAACATAGCAGAGCGTGGTTTCGATCCACGGACCTCTGGGTTATGGGCCCAGCACGCTTCCACTGCGCCACTCTGCTTACATCACCATTATATGAAAAACTAACTGATACCAAAATAGCAAATGCTACTTTTCAATAACATAGCAGAGCGTGGTTTCGATCCACGGACCTCTGGGTTATGGGCCCAGCACGCTTCCACTGCGCCACTCTGCTTACATCTCAATATATGAAAAACTAACTGATACCAAAAGAGCAAATGCTACTTTGCATTAACATAGCAGAGCGTGGTTTCGATCCACGGACCTCTGGGTTATGGGCCCAGCACGCTTCCACTGCGCCACTCTGCTTACATCTCAATATAAGAAAAACTAACTGATACCAAAAGAGCAAATGCTACTTTGCATTAACACAGCAGAGCGTGGTTTCGATCCACGGACCTCTGGGTTATGGGCTCAGCAAGCTTCCACTGCGCTACTCTTCTTACATGATCATGGTATGAACAAACTAAATTATATCAAAATAGCAAGTGCTGCTTTGCATTAACATAGCAGAGCGTGGTTTCGATCCACGGACCTCTGGGTTATGGGCCCAGCACGCTTCCACTGCGCCACTCTGCTTACATCACCATTATATGAAAAACTAACTGATACCAAAACAGCAAATGCTACTTTGCATTAACATAGCAGAGCGTGGTTTCCATCCACGGACCTCTGTGTTTTGGGCCCAGCACGCTTCCACTGCGCCACTCTGCTAACATCACCATTATATGAAAAACTAACTCATACCAAAATAGCAAATGCTACTTTGCATTAACATAGCAGAGCGTGGTTTCGATCCACGGACCTCTGGGTTATGGGCCCAGCACGCTTCCACTGCGCCACTCTGCTTACATCACCATTATATGAAAAACTAACTGATACCAAAATAGCAAATGCTACTTTTCAATAACATAGCAGAGCGTGGTTTCGATCCACGGACCTCTGGGTTATGGGCCCAGCACGCTTCCACTGCGCCACTCTGCTTACATCTCAATATATGAAAAACTAACTGATACCAAAAGAGCAAATGCTACTTTGCATTAACATAGCAGAGCGTGGTTTCGATCCACGGACCTCTGGGTTATGGGCCCAGCACGCTTCTGTTATAATAGGTCAATATTCTAAAGTATTTCCTTATCTATTCTTATCAGTAGGCATCAATTCTTGTTTATCTAATCTATACTTGTAACACGTGAAGTGATAAGGAGGCCTATTATTTTTCTGTCGGCTGCTACAGATGGTTAAGCAAGTTACTAGAAAGAAAACCTGTGTTGAGGCCGGTTCGCGTATTAATGAAATGAAAGATAGATACAATAACTATGATACTGTGGAATAATGTATTCAATAACCGCGATAATAATGTACTAACTAGAGATAATTCTTTATATAATTTTATTAATAAACTAATTTAATGCAAAGTCGGCTATGATTATTGGTAACGATAATATAACAATTCAACATGGTAGCAGAGCGTGGTTGCCAATAATCTAGTAGTGAGTTAGAATTTATAATATCGCGGAGTTCATCTACGGTAGCCAAATAGCAAACCAGCATGTGTCGGGAACATTGAGGCGATAGTATCCGTGTGCGATAAACAAGACAAAATCGGGCCTTGGACATGATCAAATCAGGAACGCACATAACCAAAAGCGTGCAACAAGGATGATACACGTGACCTAAGAGTGAACACAACTGAAGGACGGTTCAACTGTAGATTGAAGATTAACAAGGTAACGAATTGCAACAAATAAGACTGTGAAAAGAAACTTTTGAACAATGACAATTACTATGCGTTACTTACAATAAGAATAATAGTAGTATGGTATGAGTATAAGACAATATATATAAGACAATAGAATATATGAGATTAGTAATCAGTTAAGATGTCTGACGACGAAGAGGAGTATGGTGCTTCGAATAATTCATTTTCATTTCGTAAATTACGAGATGGCAATTACGACTCATGGAAAATGAATATCCGAGCAGCTTTGCTAGATTTTGGATTATGGGGCATAGTAGATGGTACGGTAGTAGAGCCAGCAAACACAGCCACGGCAACGGAAAAGGAATCATATCAGAGACGAAATGAAAGAGCGTTGTCGAAAATAACCCTAGCCATTAGCGATTCAAATAAAAGGTTGATAGCGAAACAAAAGACAGCAAAAGGGGCATGGGACGAGCTTGCTAAAATTTATGAACCCAAATCAAAGGCGAGGAAGGCAGAGTTGCGAGAGGCGTTTCTAGAATGCCGATATTCTAATAAGGAATCAATGGCAACACATTTGGCGAAAATCACCAGTATTGCAGAAGAACTTATTGACTCAGGCCTATCACTCACAAATGAAGAAATAGCATTTCAAATGTTGTATAAATTACCTCCTGAATATAATCAAGTATCATCGTTAGCGTATCATTGGAAGGACTCTGACTTTACCCCTGACAATGTGAAGGCATTATTAATAGCGGAACATGATAGACAAAAGCGATTAGAAGTAGCAGAGTTCAAGGAGCAAACACAGGCAGGTTTTTCTTCTTTGGCAAGAAACAAATCCAGAGGGCGTAATCAGAGTAGGCATAGAAGTACATCTAGATCTAGAAGACAACAAACTCCTAGACGATGTTACAATTGTAATGAAGAGGGGCATTACGCTAGAGATTGTCGGAATACGAGGCAATACAAACGAACCGAGACAAGGGAAAGTAGAAGGGACGGAAGGAAAGCATTTTTTGCCTCAACACTAATTGCAGGCAAGAGTACAGAAGATTGGGTCCTCGACACCGGGGCAACCCACCACTTTTGTAATAATAAAGCTTGGTTCGAAAGCTATAGGGCAATGGATTCTGAAGTAGAAATCGCAGAAGGTGGGGCGAAGGCACAAGGTGTCGGAACAATAGCGTTATCTATTCGAAATGGTGCTGAAATAATCACGTTAACGGATGTCATCTACATACCAGGATATAATAGGAATTTAATATCGGTTCGGAAATTCGATAATCAAGGGTATAAAACGATAGTCCAGCATGGCCTCATGACAATATACGACACCGAAAATAAATTCTTCATGAGTGCAAAGTTAACGGACGAAAACCTATATATTGCGGCTGCCAAGGTACATAGAGACTACAAGCAAGGACAGGACACACGTTATAATAGACCAGCTAAAAGCTATACTACAACTATGGTCAACATTACAAGATGGCACCAAAGATTAGGGCACCCATCCGAAAAAAGATTGAACGACTTGCAGGCCTATCAGATGGTCGAAGGCTTACCACAGCTACAGGGTGAATTGGGAACGTGTCATTCATGTAGAGTATCTAAAGCGACTCGGGCGCCATCTACACAAATAGCTGAAAGAGGTACCACACAAGTATTGGAAGTGGTGCATAGTGACGTCTGGGGACCGGCACCAACAATATCAAGAAATGGTGCGAGGTACATCATTACTTTTATAGACGACTATACAAGACGAGCTACGATATATTTGATGACATCGAAGGACCAAGCCTATGAGAAATTTAAGGAATACAAAGCATTCACAGAAAGGCAGACGGGAAAGAAAATCAAAAACTTAAGAACCGATAATGGTATGGAGTATTGCTCCCAGAAGTTCGAAACGTATTGTAAAGATCTTGGAATACAAGTACAACGAACTAATACTCATACACCTGAAATGAACGGCGTAAGCGAAAGATTTAACAGGACATTATTAGACGGAATAAGAACAATATTGGAAGACTCTCAATTACCCCAACAATTATGGGCGGAAGCAGCGTTAGCGTTCACCTATTTGTCAAACAGACTGCCACATTCAAAGTTACCGCATAAAGTGCCAATGGAGGAATGGTCACAAAGAAAACCAAGTGTAAGACATTTGAGGAGGTACGGATGTCTAGCCTATGCGTATTTGCCGAAACCTCATCGAAATAAATTCCAAAACAGAGCGAGGGAAGGTATAATGGTTGGTTACGCAGTGAAGACGAAAGGATACAGAATATGGTTGCCGATAGAGGACAAGATAATAGAGACTAAACATGTTCGCTTTGATGAGGATGTATTAGGAATAAGCAAATTTCAAGAATTAGAAGACAATATATACGTACATGTACCAGAAGCAGAACAAAGAACCAAGAAAGTAAGGTTTGCTGAAGAAGAAGAAGAAGACAACAATGAACAAGAGGAAGGAAGTAAACCAAAGAAACAGGAAGAGACGGGAAATAAAAGACGAAAAGAACAAATAACAACAGATGAAGACGACAATGATGAAGACTACAAAGAAGCTCTCACTGATGATGACTATGTAACCTTCAGCAGAGAAAGGAAGAATGGGCAAGAATTAAAAGACGAAGGCGACAAAGACGAGGGCGATTTCGTCACCTTAAGAAAACCATTGGAACTCCAAACGAACGAAACTCCAAATTTGCCAAAAGGATGGACAAGGAAAGAAGTAGAGCGTAAATCAGGAAGGATTGACGTGTACTACTATACGGATGACAAGAATAGACTAAGATCCATGAAGGAAGTTGTAGCGTGCCTAGAACAACGGAAAATTAAGCATGACACCAAATATTTCGATTTTACACCATTGGCAAAACAAAAAGAAACAAAAGCTTATCTCGGTAATATTGAAGGTCATTGCATAACAGTACCGAAGACATTCGAAGAAGCGATGAACAGTAAAGATGGAGAGAAATGGCATGAAGCTATGGACACAGAAATACGAACCATAAAAGATCGAGATGTCTATGACCTGGTCGAAAAGAAGCCTAATCAGAAGATCATAGGATCGAAATGGGTATACGCCATAAAGAGCAACGCCAACGGAGAGGTCATAAGACATAAAGCAAGATTGGTCGCCCAAGGTTTTTCACAGGAATATCAAATAGACTATACGGAAACATATGCACCAGTAATCAATTTTTCACTGGTGAGAACATGCATCCTGTTGTTTATAGTATGTTTTGGATGGGCGCATACACAACTAGACGTTAAAAACGCATATCTCTATGGTTCTTTGAATGAAGTAATCCATGTAAAACAACCAAAAGGATTTGTAGAACGAGGAAAAGAAAATCACGTTTGGGAGTTAAAACGAGCCTTATATGGGTTGAAACAAAGCGGACGTCAGTGGTATCGAGAAATTGATGCGGTGTTGCAAGAAATAGGCTGTACGAGAATAAATGGAAGTAATTGTATATATATCATGGATGCGAGTGCAGTTATACTCATCTACGTTGACGATATCATAGTAATGGCCAAAAAGCAAAGGGTCTTGCAAGACGTCATAACAAGAATTCGATCAAAATTCGAGGTGAATGATCTGGGCGGAGTTAAATACTTCTTGGGAATTGAATTCGATATATCCAAAGGAAGAGCTTTCATACATCAACATGGATACATCGAAAAATTAAAACAAGAATGGACAATCGAAACGCAAAGGATATATGATATACCAATACCAGTTGGAACCGCCTTTACGAAAGACCAATGTCCACCCGAAGAGTCCCCTCTAGAAGTCCCATATCGGAAACTCATAGGGATATTATTATTCTTAGCACAGCGCACTAGACCGGACATTATGTACTCCGTCACAACTTTATCAAAATATTCATCAAATCCAGCGAAAGTCCATTGGGATATGTTATTGCGTATATTAAAATATGTATTCGACACAAGTACATATGGATTGCATTATCACGATTTAACGTACATCACAATCGAAGCGTATACAGACGCGTCATATGGCATGGATCGAGACGACGGAAAATCTACATCGGGACTGATAATCAACATCGGGACAAATCCAGTGATGTGGAGATCAGCTAAACAAGAGTGCGTTGCTCAATCTAGCACGGAGGCTGAATACATAGCTTTAGCCGAAACATCGAAGGAAGTCATCTGGTTACATCGTGTAGTCAATGAACTCGTTAGAAAATTGAACTTGCAAGAAACAGTACCGTGTCCAGAGATATATTGTGACAACCAAGCAGCCATAGCCTTATCACGAAGTAACATCGAAAATAAACGTACTAAACATATAGATCTGAGATATCACTACATTCGAGATTGTGTAGAGAAAAATACTATAGCATTGGCTTTTGTTAGAACAAATAGTAACATAGCGGATATGTTCACAAAGGCTATTGCAGCTAGAAAATTTAAAGAATTTTGTAAGAGTATACAATTGTACTATTAAGAATTGTGTTTACTATTGAATGGGTGGGGAAAATGAGAGCAATAGAAATTGTGTAATCAGAAAACATAGAAAACATGTTCGAATCAGAATAGTAAGAAAATAAGGGAGCATGTTATAATAGGTCAATATTCTAAAGTATTTCCTTATCTATTCTTATCAGTAGGCATCAATTCTTGTTTATCTAATCTATACTTGTAACACGTGAAGTGATAAGGAGGCCTATTATTTTTCTGTCGGCTGCTACAGATGGTTAAGCAAGTTACTAGAAAGAAAACCTGTGTTGAGGCCGGTTCGCGTATTAATGAAATGAAAGATAGATACAATAACTATGATACTGTGGAATAATGTATTCAATAACCGCGATAATAATGTACTAACTAGAGATAATTCTTTATATAATTTTATTAATAAACTAATTTAATGCAAAGTCGGCTATGATTATTGGTAACGATAATATAACAATTCAACAGCTTCCACTGCGCCACTCTGCTTACATCACCATAATATGAAAAACTAACTGATACCAAAATAGCAAATGCTACTTTGCATTAACATAGCAGAGCGTGATTTCGATCCACGGACCTCTGGGTTATGGGCCCAGCACGCTTCCACTGCGCCACTCTGCTTACGTCGCCATTATATGAAAAACTAACTGATACCAAAATAGCAAATGCTACTTTGCATTAACATAGCAGAGCGTGGTTTCGATCCACGGACCTCTGGGTTATGGGCCCAGCACGCTTCCACTGCGCCACTCTGCTTACATCACCAATATATGAAAAACTAACTGATACCAAAGTAGCAAATGCTACTTTTCAATAACATAGCAGAGCGTGGTTTCGATCCACGGACCTCTGGGTTATGGGCCCAGCACGCTTCCACTGCGCCACTCTGCTTGCATCACCATTATATGAAAAACTAACTGATACCAAAATAGCAAATGCTACTTTTCAATAACATAGCAGAGCGTGGTTTCGATCCACGGACCTCTGGGTTATGGGCCCAGCACGCTTCCACTGCGCCACTCTGCTTACATCACCAATATAAGAAAAACTAACTGATACCAAAAGAGCAAATGCTACTTTGCATTAACACAGCAGAGCGTGGTTTCGATCCACGGACCTCTGTATTATGGGCTCAGCAAGCTTCCACTGCGCTACTCTTCTTACATGATCATGGTATGAACAAACTAAATTATATCAAAATAGCAAGTGCTGCTTTGCATTAACATAGCAGAGCGTGGTTTCGATCCACGGACCTCTGGGTTATGGGCCCAGCACGCTTCCACTGCGCCACTCTGCTTACATCACCATTATATGAAAAACTAACTGATACCAAAACAGCAAATGCTACTTTGCATTAACATAGCAGAGCGTGGTTTCCATCCACGGACCTCTGTGTTTTGGGCCCAGCACGCTTCCACTGCGCCACTCTGCTAACATCACCATTATATGAAAAACTAACTCATACCAAAATAGCAAATGCTACTTTGCATTAACATAGCAGAGCGTGGTTTCGATCCACGGACCTCTGGGTTATGGGCCCAGCACGCTTCCACTGCGCCACTCTGCTTACATCACCATTATATGAAAAACTAACTGATACCAAAATAGCAAATGCTACTTTTCAATAACATAGCAGAGCGTGGTTTCGATCCACGGACCTCTGGGTTATGGGCCCAGCACGCTTCCACTGCGCCACTCTGCTTACATCTCAATATATGAAAAACTAACTGATACCAAAAGAGCAAATGCTACTTTGCATTAACATAGCAGAGCGTGGTTTCGATCCACGGACCTCTGGGTTATGGGCCCAGCACGCTTCCACTGCGCCACTCTGCTTACATCACCAATATATGAAAAACTAACTGATACCAAAAGAGCAAATGCTACTTTGCATTAACATAGCAGAGCGTGGTTTCGATCCACGGACCTCTGGGTTATGGGCCCAGCACGCTTCCACTGCGCCACTCTGCTTGCATCACCATTATATGAAAAACTAACTGATACCAAAATAGCAAATGCTACTTTTCAATAACATAGCAGAGCGTGGTTTCGATCCACGGACCTCTGGGTTATGGGCCCAGCACGCTTCCACTGCGCCACTCTGCTTACATCACCAATATAAGAAAAACTAACTGATACCAAAAGAGCAAATGCTACTTTGCATTAACACAGCAGAGCGTGGTTTCGATCCACGGACCTCTGTATTATGGGCTCAGCAAGCTTCCACTGCGCTACTCTTCTTACATGATCATGGTATGAACAAACTAAATTATATCAAAATAGCAAGTGCTGCTTTGCATTAACATAGCAGAGCGTGGTTTCGATCCACGGACCTCTGGGTTATGGGCCCAGCACGCTTCCACTGCGCCACTCTGCTTACATCACCATTATATGAAAAACTAACTGATACCAAAACAGCAAATGCTACTTTGCATTAACATAGCAGAGCGTGGTTTCCATCCACGGACCTCTGTGTTTTGGGCCCAGCACGCTTCCACTGCGCCACTCTGCTAACATCACCATTATATGAAAAACTAACTCATACCAAAATAGCAAATGCTACTTTGCATTAACATAGCAGAGCGTGGTTTCGATCCACGGACCTCTGGGTTATGGGCCCAGCACGCTTCCACTGCGCCACTCTGCTTACATCACCATTATATGAAAAACTAACTGATACCAAAATAGCAAATGCTACTTTTCAATAACATAGCAGAGCGTGGTTTCGATCCACGGACCTCTGGGTTATGGGCCCAGCACGCTTCCACTGCGCCACTCTGCTTACATCTCAATATATGAAAAACTAACTGATACCAAAAGAGCAAATGCTACTTTGCATTAACATAGCAGAGCGTGGTTTCGATCCACGGACCTCTGGGTTATGGGCCCAGCACGCTTCCACTGCGCCACTCTGCTTACATCACCAATATATGAAAAACTAACTGATACCAAAAGAGCAAAAACTACTTTGCATTAACATAGCAGAGCGTGGTTTCGATCCACGGACCTCTGGGTTATGGGCCCAGCACGCTTCCACTGCGCCACTCTGCTTGCATCACCAATATATGAAAAACTAACTGATACCAAAATAGCAAATGCTACTTTTCAATAACATAGCAGAGCGTGGTTTCGATCCACGGACCTCTGGGTTGTGGGCCCAGCACGCTTCCACTGCGCCACTCTGCTTACATCACCAATATATGAAAAACTAACTGATACCAAAAGAGCAAATGCTACTTTGCATTAACACAGCAGAGCGTGGTTTCGATCCACGGACCTCTGTATTATGGGCCCAGCAAGCATCCACTGCGCTACTCTTCTTACATGATCATGGTATGAACAAACTAAATTATATCAAAATAGCAAGTGATGCTTTGCATTAACATAGCAGAGCGTGGTTTCGATCCACGGACCTCTGGGTTATGGGCCCAGCACGCTTCCACTGCGCCACTCTGCTTACATCACCATTATATGAAAAACTAACTGATACCAAAACAGCAAATGCTACTTTGCATTAACATAGCAGAGCGTGGTTTCGATCCACGGACCTCTGTGTTATGGGCCCAGCACGCTTCCACTGCGCCACTCTGCTTACATCACCATTATATGAAAAACTAACTCATACCAAAATAGCAAATGCTACTTTGCATTAACATAGCAGAGCGTGGTTTCGATCCACGGACCTTTGGGTTATGGGCCCAGCACGCTTCCACTGCGCCACTCTGCTTACATCACCATTATATGAAAAACTAACTGATACCAAAATAGCAAATGCTACTTTTCAATAACATAGCAGAGCGTGGTTTCGATCCACGGACCTCTGGGTTATGGGCCCAGCACGCTTCAACTGCGCCACTCTGCTTACATCACCAATATATGAAAAACTAACTGATACCATAAGAGCAAATGCTACTTTGCATTAACATAGCAGAGCGTGGTTTCGATCCACGGACCTCTGGGTTATGGGCCCAGCACGCTTCCACTGCGCCACTCTGCTTACATAACCATTATATGAAAAACTAACTGATACCAAAACAGCAAATGCTACTTTGCATTAACATAGCAGAGCGTGGTTTCGATCCACGGACCTCTGTGTTATGGGCCCAGCACGCTTCCACTGCGCCACTCTGCTTACATCACCATTATATGAAAAACTAACTCATACCAAAATAGCAAATGCTACTTTGCATTAACATAGCAGAGCGTGGTTTCGATCCACGGACCTTTGGGTTATGGGCCCAGCACGCTTCCACTGCGCCACTCTGCTTGCATCACCATTATATGAAAAACTAACTGATACCAAAATAGCAAATGCTACTTTTCAATGACATAGCAGAGCGTGGTTTCGATCCACGGACCTCTGGGTTATGGGCCGAGCACGCTTCCACTGCGCCACTCTGCTTACATCACCATTATATGAAAAATTAACTGATACCAAAATAGCAAATGCTACTTTGCATTAACATAGCAGAGCGTGGTTTCGATCCACGGACCTCCGGGTTATGGGCCCAGCACGCTTCCACTGCGCCACTCTGCTTACATTACCATTATATGAAAAACTAACTGATACCAATATAGCAAATGCTACTTTGCATTAACATAGCAGAGCGTGGTTTCGATCCACGGACCTCTGGGTTATGGGCCCAGCACGCTTCCACTGCGCCACTGTGCTTACATCACCATTATATGAAAAACTAACTGATACCAAAATAGCAAATGCTACTTTTCAATAACATAGCAGAGCGTGGTTTCGATCCACGGACCTCTGGGTTATGGGCCCAGCACGCTTCCACTGCGCCATTCTGCTTACATGATCATTGTATGAACAAACTAACTTATATGAAAATAGCAAGTGCTATTTTGCTTTAATTTAGCAGAGCGTGGTTTCGATCCACGGACCTCTGGGTTATGGGCCCAGTACGCTTCCACTGCGCCACTCTGCTTACATCGCCATTACATGAAAAACTAACTGATACCAAAATAGCAAATGCTACTTTGCATTAACATAGCAGATCGTGGTTTCGATCCACGGACCTCTGGGTTTTGGGCCCAGCACGCTTCCACTGCGCCACTCTGCTTACATCACCATTATATGAAAAACTAACTGATACCAAAATAGCAAATGCTACTTTGCATTAACATAGCAGAGCGTGGTTTCGATCCACGGACCTCTGGGTTTTGGGCCCAGCACGCTTCCACTGCGCCACTCTGCTTACATCACCATTCTATGAAAAACTAACTGATACCAAAATAGCAAATGCTAATTTGCATTAACTTAGCAGAGCGTGGTTTCGATCCACTGACCTCTGGGTTATGGGCCCAGCACGCTTCCACTGCGCCATTCTGCTTACATGATCATTGTGTGAACAAACTAACTTATATCAAAATAGCAAGTGCTATTTTGCTTTAATTTAGCAGAGCGTGGTTTCGATCCACGGACCTCTGGGTTATGGGCCCAGTACGCTTCCACTGCGCCACTCTGCTTACATCGCCATTATATGAAAAACTAACTTATTTCAAAATAGCAAGTGCTACTTTGCATTAACATAGCAGAGCGTGGTTTCGATCCACGGACCTATGTGTTATGGGCCCAGCACGCTTCCACTGCGCCACTCTGCATACATCACCGTTACATGAAAAACTAACTGATACCAAAATAGCAAATGCTACTTTGCATTAACATAGCAGAGCGTGGTTTCTATCCACGGACCTCTGGGTTTTGGCCCCAGCACGCTTCCACTGCGCCACTCTGCTTACATCACCATTATATGAAAAACTAACTGATATCAAAATAGCAAGTGCTACTTTGCATTAACATAGCAGAGCGTGGTTTCGATCCACGGACCTATGGGTTATGGGCCCAGCACGCTTCCACTGCGCCACTCTGCATACATCACCGTTACATGAAAAACTAACTGATACCAAAATAGCAAATGCTACTTTGCATTAACATAGCAGAGCGTGGTTTCGATCCACGGACCTCTGGGTTATGGGCCAAGCACGCTTCCACTGCGCCACTCTGCTTGCATCACCATTATATGAAAAACTAACTGATACCAAAATAGCAAATGCTACTTTTCAATGACATAGCAGAGCGTGGTTTCGATCCACGGACCTCTGGGTTATGGGCCGAGCACGCTTCCACTGCGCCACTCTGCTTACATCACCATTATATGAAAAATTAACTGATACCAAAATAGCAAATGCTACTTTTCATTATCATAGCAGAGCGTGGTTTCGATCCACGGACCTCCGGGTTATGGGCCCAGCACGCTTCCACTGCGCCACTCTGCTTACATTACCATTATATGAAAAACTAACTGATACCAATATAGCAAATGCTACTTTGCATTAACATAGCAGAGCGTGGTTTCGATCCACGGACCTCTGGGTTATGGGCCAAGCACGCTTCCACTGCGCCACTCTGCTTGCATCACCATTATATGAAAAACTAACTGATACCAAAATAGCAAATGCTACTTTTCAATGACATAGCAGAGCGTGGTTTCGATCCACGGACCTCTGGGTTATGGGCCGAGCACGCTTCCACTGCGCCACTCTGCTTACATCACCATTATATGAAAAATTAACTGATACAAAAATAGCAAATGCTACTTTGCATTAACATAGCAGAGCGTGGTTTCGATCCACGGACCTCCGGGTTATGGGCCCAGCACACTTCCACTGCGCCACTCTGCTTACATTACCATTATATGAAAAACTAACTGATACCAATATAGCAAATGCTACTTTGCATTAACATAGCAGAGCGTGGTTTCGATCCACGGACCTCTGGGTTATGGGCCAAGCACGCTTCCACTGCGCCACTCTGCTTGCATCACCATTATATGAAAAACTAACTGATACCAAAATAGCAAATGCTACTTTTCAATGACATAGCAGAGCGTGGTTTCGATCCACGGACCTCTGGGTTATGGGCCGAGCACGCTTCCACTGCGCCACTCTGCTTACATCACCATTATATGAAAAATTAACTGATACCAAAATAGCAAATGCTACTTTGCATTAACATAGCAGAGCGTGGTTTCGATCCACGGACCTCCGGGTTATGGGCCCAGCACGCTTCCACTGCGCCACTCTGCTTACATCACCATTCTATGAAAAACTAACTGATACCAAAATAGCAAATGCTAATTTGCATTAACTTAGCAGAGCGTGGTTTCGATCCACTGACCTCTGGGTTATGGGCCCAGCACGCTTCCACTGCGCCATTCTGCTTACATGATCATTGTGTGAACAAACTAACTTATATCAAAATAGCAAGTGCTATTTTGCTTTAATTTAGCAGAGCGTGGTTTCGATCCACGGACCTCTGGGTTATGGGCCCAGTACGCTTCCACTGCGCCACTCTGCTTACATCGCCATTATATGAAAAACTAACTTATTTCAAAATAGCAAGTGCTACTTTGCATTAACATAGCAGAGCGTGGTTTCGATCCACGGACCTATGGGTTATGGGCCCAGCACGCTTCCACTGCGCCACTCTGCATACATCACCGTTACATGAAAAACTAACTGATACCAAAATAGCAAATGCTACTTTGCATTAACATAGCAGAGCGTGGTTTCGATCCACGGACCTCTGGGTTATGGGCCAAGCACGCTTCCACTGCGCCACTCTGCTTACATCACCATTATATGAAAAACTAACTGATACCAAAATAGCAAATGCTACTTTTCAATGACATAGCAGAGCGTGGTTTCGATCCACGGACCTCTGGGTTATGGGCCCAGCACGCTTCCACTGCGCCACTCTGCTTACATCACCAATATATGAAAAACTAACTGATACCAAAAGAGCAAATGCTACTTTGCATTAACATAGCAGAGCGTGGTTTCGATCCACGGACCTCTGGGTTTTGGCCCCAGCACGCTTCCACTGCGCCACTCTGCTTACATCACCATTATATGAAAAACTAACTGATACCAAAATAGCAAATGCTACTTTGCAATAACATAGCAGAGCGTGGTTTCGATCCACGGACCTCTGGGTTATGGGCCCAGCACGCTTCCACTGCGCCACTCTGCTTACATGATCATGGTATGAACAAACTAACTTATACCAAAATAGCAAATGCTACTTTGCATTAACATAGCAGAGCGTGGTTTCGATCCACGGACCTCTGGGTTATGGGCCAAGCACGCTTCCACTGCGCCACTCTGCTTGCATCACCATTATATGAAAAACTAACTGATACCAAAATAGCAAATGCTACTTTTCAATGACATAGCAGAGCGTGGTTTTGATCCACGGACCTCTGCGTTATGGGCCCAGCACGCTTCCACTGCGCCACTCTGCTTACATCACCAATATATGAAAAACTAACTGATACCAAAAGAGCAAATGCTACTTTGCATTAACATAGCAGAGCGTGGTTTCGATCCACGGACCTCTGGGTTATGGGCCCAGCACGCTTCCACTGCGCCACTCTGCTTACATCACCATTATATGAAAAACTAACTGATACCAAAATAGCAAATGCTACTTTGCATTAACAAAGCAGAGCGTGGTTTCGATCCACGGACCTATGGGTTATGGGCCCAGCACGCTTCCACTGCGCCACTCAGCATACATCACCGTTACATGAAAAACTAACTGATACCAAAATAGCAAATGCTACTTTGCATTAACATAGCAGAGCGTGGTTTCGATCCACGGACCTCTGGGTTATGGGCCAAGCACGCTTCCACTGCGCCACTCTGCTTGCATCACCATTATATGAAAAACTAACTGATACCAAAATAGCAAATGCTACTTTTCAATGACATAGCAGAGCGTGGTTTCGATCCACGGACCTCTGGGTTATTGGCCCAGCACGCTTCCACTGCGCCACTCTGCTTACATCACCAATATATGAAAAACTAACTGATACCAAAAGAGCAAATGCTACTTTCATTAACATAGCAGAGCGTGGTTTCGATCCACGGACCTCTGGGTTATGGGCCCAGCACGCTTCCACTGCGCCACTCTGCTTACATCAACATTATATGAAAAACTAACTGATACCAAAATAGCAAATGCTACTTTGCATTAACATAGCAGAGCGTGGTTTCGATCCACGGACCTCTGGGTTATGGGCCCAGCACGCTTCCACTGCGCCACTCTGCTTACATCACCATTATTTGAAAAATTAACTGATACCAAAATAGCAAATGCTACTTTGCATTAACATAGCAGAGCGTGGTTTCGATCCACGGACCTCTGGTTTATGGGCCCAGCACGCTTCCACTGCGCCACTCTGCTTACATTACCATTATATGAAAAACTAACTGATACCAAAATAGCAAATGCTACTTTGCATTAACATAGCAGAGCGTGGTTTCGATCCACGGACCTCTGGGTTATGGGCCCAGCACGCTTCCACTGCGCCACTCTGCTTACATTACCATTATATGAAAAACTAACTGATACCAAAATAGCAAATGCTACTTTGCATTAACATAGCAGAGCATGGTTTCGATCCACGGACCTCTGGGTTATGGGCCCAGCACGCGTCCACTGCGCCACTCTGCTTACATCACCAATATATGAAAAACTAACTGATACCAAAAGAGCAAATGCTACTTTGCATTAACATAGCAGAGCGTGGTTTCGATCCACGGACCTCTGGGTTATGGGCCCAGCACGCTTCCACTGCGCCACTCTGCTTACATCACCATTATATGAAAAACTAACTGATACCAAAATAGCAAATGCTACTTTGCGTTAACATAGCAGAGCGTGGTTTCGATCCACGGACCTCTGGGTTATGGGCCCAGCACGCTTCCACTGCGCCACTCTGCTTACATCACCATTATATGAAAAATTAACTGATACCAAAATAGCAAATGCTACATTGCATTAACATAGCAGAGCGTGGTTTCGATCCACGGACCTCTGGGTTATGGGCCCAGCACGCTTCCACTGCGCCACTCTGCTTACATTACCATTATATGAAAAACTAACTGATACCAAAATAGCAAATGCTACTTTGCATTAACATAGCAGAGCGTGGTTTCGATCCACGGACCTCTGGGTTATGGGCCCAGCACGCTTCCACTGCGCCACTCTGCTTACATCACCATTATATGAAAAACTAACTGATACCAAAATAGCAAATGCTACTTTTCAATAACATAGCAGAGCGTGGTTTCGATCCACGGACCTCTGGGTTATGGGCCCAGCACGCTTCCACTGCGCCATTCTGCTTACATGATCATTGTATGAACAAACTAACTTATATCAAAATAGCAAGTGCTATTTTGCTTTAATTTAGCAGAGCGTGGTTTCGATCCACGGACCTCTGGGTTATGGGCCCAGTACGCTTCCACTGCGCCACTCTGCTTACATCGCCATTACATGAAAAACTAACTGATACCAAAATAGCAAATGCTACTTTGCATTAACATAGCAGATCGTGGTTTCGATCCACGGACCTCTGGGTTTTGGGCCCAGCACGCTTCCACTGCGCCACTCTGCTTACATCACCATTATATGAAAAACTAACTGATACCAAAATAGCAAATGCTACTTTGCAATAACATAGCAGAGCGTGGTTTCGATCCACGGACCTATGGGTTATGGGCCCAGCACGCTTCCACTGCGCCACTCTGCATACATCACCGTTACATGAAAAACTAACTGATACCAAAATAGCAAATGCTACTTTGCATTAACATAGCAGAGCGTGGTTTCGATCCACGGACCTCTGGGTTATGGGCCAAGCACGCTTCCACTGCGCCACTCTGCTTACATCACCATTATATGAAAAACTAACTGATACCAAAATAGCAAATGCTACTTTTCAATGACATAGCAGAGCGTGGTTTCGATCCACGGACCTCTGGGTTATGGGCCCAGCACGCTTCCACTGCGCCACTCTGCTTACATCACCAATATATGAAAAACTAACTGATACCAAAAGAGCAAATGCTACTTTGCATTAACATAGCAGAGCGTGGTTTCGATCCACGGACCTCTGGGTTTTGGCCCCAGCACGCTTCCACTGCGCCACTCTGCTTACATCACCATTATATGAAAAACTAACTGATACCAAAATAGCAAATGCTACTTTGCAATAACATAGCAGAGCGTGGTTTCGATCCACGGACCTCTGGGTTATGGGCCCAGCACGCTTCCACTGCGCCACTCTGCTTACATGATCATGGTATGAACAAACTAACTTATACCAAAATAGCAAATGCTACTTTGCATTAACATAGCAGAGCGTGGTTTCGATCCACGGACCTCTGGGTTATGGGCCAAGCACGCTTCCACTGCGCCACTCTGCTTGCATCACCATTATATGAAAAACTAACTGATACCAAAATAGCAAATGCTACTTTTCAATGACATAGCAGAGCGTGGTTTTGATCCACGGACCTCTGCGTTATGGGCCCAGCACGCTTCCACTGCGCCACTCTGCTTACATCACCAATATATGAAAAACTAACTGATACCAAAAGAGCAAATGCTACTTTGCATTAACATAGCAGAGCGTGGTTTCGATCCACGGACCTCTGGGTTATGGGCCCAGCACGCTTCCACTGCGCCACTCTGCTTACATCACCATTATATGAAAAACTAACTGATACCAAAATAGCAAATGCTACTTTGCATTAACAAAGCAGAGCGTGGTTTCGATCCACGGACCTATGGGTTATGGGCCCAGCACGCTTCCACTGCGCCACTCAGCATACATCACCGTTACATGAAAAACTAACTGATACCAAAATAGCAAATGCTACTTTGCATTAACATAGCAGAGCGTGGTTTCGATCCACGGACCTCTGGGTTATGGGCCAAGCACGCTTCCACTGCGCCACTCTGCTTGCATCACCATTATATGAAAAACTAACTGATACCAAAATAGCAAATGCTACTTTTCAATGACATAGCAGAGCGTGGTTTCGATCCACGGACCTCTGGGTTATTGGCCCAGCACGCTTCCACTGCGCCACTCTGCTTACATCACCAATATATGAAAAACTAACTGATACCAAAAGAGCAAATGCTACTTTCATTAACATAGCAGAGCGTGGTTTCGATCCACGGACCTCTGGGTTATGGGCCCAGCACGCTTCCACTGCGCCACTCTGCTTACATCAACATTATATGAAAAACTAACTGATACCAAAATAGCAAATGCTACTTTGCATTAACATAGCAGAGCGTGGTTTCGATCCACGGACCTCTGGGTTATGGGCCCAGCACGCTTCCACTGCGCCACTCTGCTTACATCACCATTATTTGAAAAATTAACTGATACCAAAATAGCAAATGCTACTTTGCATTAACATAGCAGAGCGTGGTTTCGATCCACGGACCTCTGGTTTATGGGCCCAGCACGCTTCCACTGCGCCACTCTGCTTACATTACCATTATATGAAAAACTAACTGATACCAAAATAGCAAATGCTACTTTGCATTAACATAGCAGAGCGTGGTTTCGATCCACGGACCTCTGGGTTATGGGCCCAGCACGCTTCCACTGCGCCACTCTGCTTACATTACCATTATATGAAAAACTAACTGATACCAAAATAGCAAATGCTACTTTGCATTAACATAGCAGAGCATGGTTTCGATCCACGGACCTCTGGGTTATGGGCCCAGCACGCGTCCACTGCGCCACTCTGCTTACATCACCAATATATGAAAAACTAACTGATACCAAAAGAGCAAATGCTACTTTGCATTAACATAGCAGAGCGTGGTTTCGATCCACGGACCTCTGGGTTATGGGCCCAGCACGCTTCCACTGCGCCACTCTGCTTACATCACCATTATATGAAAAACTAACTGATACCAAAATAGCAAATGCTACTTTGCGTTAACATAGCAGAGCGTGGTTTCGATCCACGGACCTCTGGGTTATGGGCCCAGCACGCTTCCACTGCGCCACTCTGCTTACATCACCATTATATGAAAAATTAACTGATACCAAAATAGCAAATGCTACATTGCATTAACATAGCAGAGCGTGGTTTCGATCCACGGACCTCTGGGTTATGGGCCCAGCACGCTTCCACTGCGCCACTCTGCTTACATTACCATTATATGAAAAACTAACTGATACCAAAATAGCAAATGCTACTTTGCATTAACATAGCAGAGCGTGGTTTCGATCCACGGACCTCTGGGTTATGGGCCCAGCACGCTTCCACTGCGCCACTCTGCTTACATCACCATTATATGAAAAACTAACTGATACCAAAATAGCAAATGCTACTTTTCAATAACATAGCAGAGCGTGGTTTCGATCCACGGACCTCTGGGTTATGGGCCCAGCACGCTTCCACTGCGCCATTCTGCTTACATGATCATTGTATGAACAAACTAACTTATATCAAAATAGCAAGTGCTATTTTGCTTTAATTTAGCAGAGCGTGGTTTCGATCCACGGACCTCTGGGTTATGGGCCCAGTACGCTTCCACTGCGCCACTCTGCTTACATCGCCATTACATGAAAAACTAACTGATACCAAAATAGCAAATGCTACTTTGCATTAACATAGCAGATCGTGGTTTCGATCCACGGACCTCTGGGTTTTGGGCCCAGCACGCTTCCACTGCGCCACTCTGCTTACATCACCATTATATGAAAAACTAACTGATACCAAAATAGCAAATGCTACTTTGCAATAACATAGCAGAGCGTGGTTTCGATCCACGGACCTCTGGGTTTTGGGCCCAGCACGCTTCCACTGCGCCACTCTGCTTACAGCACCATTCTATGAAAAACTAACTGATACCAAAATAGCAAATGCTAATTTGCATTAACTTAGCAGAGCGTGGTTTCGATCCACTGACCTCTGGGTTATGGGCCCAGCACGCTTCCACTGCGCCATTCTGCTTACATGATCATTGTATGAACAAACTAACTTATATCAAAATAGCAAGTGCTATTTTGCTTTAATTTAGCAGAGCGTGGTTTCGATCCACGGACCTCTGGGTTATGGGCCCAGTACGCTTCCACTGCGCCACTCTGCTTACATCGCCATTATATGAAAAACTAACTGATATCAAAATAGCAAGTGCTACTTTGCATTAACATAGCAGAGCGTGGTTTCGATCCACGGACCTATGGGTTATGGGCCCAGCACGCTTCCACTGCGCCACTCTGCATACATCACCGTTACATGAAAAACTAACTGATACCAAAATAGCAAATGCTACTTTGCATTAACATAGCAGAGCGTGGTTTCGATCCACGGACCTCTGGGTTATGGGCCAAGCACGCTTCCACTGCGCCACTCTGCTTATATCACCATTATATGAAAAACTAACTGATACAAAAATAGCAAATGCTACTTTTCAATAACATAGCAGAGCGTGGTTTCGATCCACGGACCTCTGGGTTATGGGCCCAGCACGCTTCCACTGCGCCACTCTGCTTACATAACCAATATATGAAAAACTAACTGATACCAAAAGAGCAAATGCTACTTTGCATTAACATAGCAGAGCGTGGTTTCGATCCACGGACCTCTGGGTTATGGGCCCAGCACGCTTCCACTGCGCCACTCTGCTTACATCACCATTATATGAAAAATTAACTGATACCAAAATAGCAAATGCTACTTTGCATTAACGTAGTAGAGCGTGGTTTCGATCCACGGACCTCTGGGTTATGGGCCCAGCACGCTTCCACTGCGCCACTCTGCTTACATTACCATTATATGAAAAACTAACTGATACCAAAATAGCAAATGCTACTTTGCATTAACATAGCAGAGCGTGGTTTCGATCCACGGACCTCTGGGTTATGGGCCCAGCACGCTTCCTCTGCGCCACTCTGCTTACATCACCATTATATGAAAAACTAACTGATACCAAAATAGCAAATGCTACTTTTCAATAACATAGCAGAGCGTGGTTTCGATCCACGGACCTCTGGGTTATGGGCCCAGCACGCTTCCACTGCGCCACTCTGCTTACATCACCAATACATGAAAAACTAACTGATACCAAAAGAGCAAATGCTACTTTGCATTAACATAGCAGAGCGTGGTTTCGATCCACGGACCTCTGGGTTATGGGCCCAGCACGCTTCCACTGCGATATTCTGCTTGCATCACCATTATATGAAAAACTAACTGATAGCAAAATAGCAAGTGCTATTTTGCTTTAATTTAGCAGAGCGTGGTTTCGATCCACTGACCTCTGGGTTATGGGCCCAGCACGCTTCCACTGCGCCATTCTGCTTACATGATCATTGTATGAACAAACTAACTTATATCAAAATAGCAAGTGCTATTTTGCTTTAATTTAGCAGAGCGTGGTTTCGATCCACGGACCTCTGGGTTATGGGCCCAGTACGCTTCCACTGCGCCACTCTGCTTACATCGCCATTATATGAAAAACTAACTGATACCAAAATAGCAAATGCTACTTTGCATTAACATAGTAGAGCGTGGTTTCGATCCATGGACATCTGGGTCATGGGCCCAGCAAGCTTCCACTGCGCCACTCTGCATACATCACCGTTACATGAAAAACTGATAGCAAAATAGCAAATGCTACTTTGCAATAACATAGCAGAGCGTGGTTTCGATCCACGGACCTCTGGGTTATGGGCCCAGCACGCTTCCACTGCGCCACTCTGCTTACATCACCATTCTATGAAAAACTAACTGATACCAAAATAGGAAATGCTACTTTGCCTTAACATGGCAGAGCGTGGTTTCGATCCACGGACCTCTGGGTTATGGGCCCAGAAAGCTTCCACTGCGCTACTCGGCTTACATGATCGTGGTATGAACAAACTAACTTATATCAAAATAGCAAGTGCTACTTTGCATTAACATAGCAGAGCGTGGTTTCGATCCACGGACCTATGGGTTATGGGCCCAGCTCGCTTCCACTGCACCACTCTGCATACATCACCGTCACATGAAAAACTAACTGATAGCAAAATAGCAAATGCTACTTTGCAATAACATAGCAGAGCGTGGTTTCGATCCACGGACCTCTGGCTTATGGGCCCAGCACGCTTCCACTGCGCCACTCTGCTTACATCACCATCATATGAAAAACTAACTGATACCAAAATAGCAAATGCTCCTTTGCATTAACATAGCAGAGCGTGGTTTCGATCCACGGACCTCAGGGTTATGGGCCAAGCACGCTTCCACTGCCCCTCTGCTTACATCACCATTATATGAAAAACTAACTGATACCAAAATAGCAAATGCTACTTTTCAATAACATAGCAGAGCGTGGTTTCGATCCACGGACCTCTGGGTTATGGGCCTAGCACGCTTCCACTGCGCCACTCTGCTTACATAACCATTATATGAAAAACTAACTGATACCAAAATAGCAAATGCTACTTTGCATTAACATAGCAGAGCGTGGTTACGATCCACGGAGCTCTGGGTTTTGGGCCCAGCACGCTTCCACTGCGCCACTCTGCTTACATCACCATTATATGAAAAACTAACTGATACCAAAATAGCAAATGCTACTTTGCAATAACATAGCAGAGCGTGGTTTCGATCCACGGACCTCTGGGTTATGGGCCCAGCACGCTTCCACTGCGCCACTCTGCTTACATGATCATGGTATGAACAAACTATCTTATATCAAAATAGCAAGTGCTACTTTGCATTAACATAGCAGAGCGTGGTTTCGATACACGGACCTATGGGTTATGGGCCCAGCACGCTTCCACTGCGCCACTCTGCATACATCACCGTTACATGAAAAACTAACTGATAGCAAAATAGCAAATGCTACTTTGCAATAACATAGCAGAGCGTGGTTTCGATCCACGGACCTCTGGGTTATGGGCCCAGCACGCTTCCACTGCGCCACTCTGCTTACATCACCATTATATGAAAAACTAACTGATACCAAAATAGCAAATGCTACTTTTCAATAACATAGCAGAGCGTGGTTTCGATCCACGGACCTCTGGGTTATGGGCCCAGCACGCTTCCACTGCGCCATTCTGCTTACATGATCATTGTATGAACAAACTAACTTATATCAAAATAGCAAGTGCTATTTTGCTTTAATTTAGCAGAGCGTGGTTTCGATCCACGGACCTCTGGGTTATGGGCCCAGTACGCTTCCACTGCGCCACTCTGCTTACATCGCCATTATATGAAAAACTAACTGATACCAAAATAGCAAATGCTACTTTGCATTAACATAGTAGAGCGTGGTTTCGATCCATGGACCTCTGGGTCATGGGCCCAGCAAGCTTCCACTGCGCCACTCTGCATACATCACCGTTACATGAAAAACTGATAGCAAAATAGCAAATGCTACTTTGCAATAACATAGCAGAGCGTGGTTTCGATCCACGGACCTCTGGGTTATGGGCCCAGCACGCTTCCACTGCGCCACTCTGCTTACATCACCATTCTATGAAAAACTAACTGATACCAAAATAGGAAATGCTACTTTGCCTTAACATGGCAGAGCGTGGTTTCGATCCACGGACCTCTGGGTTATGGGCCCAGAAAGCTTCCACTGCGCTACTCGGCTTACATGATCGTGGTATGAACAAACTAACTTATATCAAAATAGCAAGTGCTACTTTGCATTAACATAGCAGAGCGTGGTTTCGATCCACGGACCTATGGGTTATGGGCCCAGCTCGCTTCCACTGCACCACTCTGCATACATCACCGTCACATGAAAAACTAACTGATAGCAAAATAGCAAATGCTACTTTGCAATAACATAGCAGAGCGTGGTTTCGATCCACGGACCTCTGGCTTATGGGCCCAGCACGCTTCCACTGCGCCACTCTGCTTACATCACCATCATATGAAAAACTAACTGATACCAAAATAGCAAATGCTCCTTTGCATTAACATAGCAGAGCGTGGTTTCGATCCACGGACCTCAGGGTTATGGGCCAAGCACGCTTCCACTGCCCCTCTGCTTACATCACCATTATATGAAAAACTAACTGATACCAAAATAGCAAATGCTACTTTTCAATAACATAGCAGAGCGTGGTTTCGATCCACGGACCTCTGGGTTATGGGCCTAGCACGCTTCCACTGCGCCACTCTGCTTACATAACCATTATATGAAAAACTAACTGATACCAAAATAGCAAATGCTACTTTGCATTAACATAGCAGAGCGTGGTTACGATCCACGGAGCTCTGGGTTTTGGGCCCAGCACGCTTCCACTGCGCCACTCTGCTTACATCACCATTATATGAAAAACTAACTGATACCAAAATAGCAAATGCTACTTTGCAATAACATAGCAGAGCGTGGTTTCGATCCACGGACCTCTGGGTTATGGGCCCAGCACGCTTCCACTGCGCCACTCTGCTTACATGATCATGGTATGAACAAACTATCTTATATCAAAATAGCAAGTGCTACTTTGCATTAACATAGCAGAGCGTGGTTTCGATACACGGACCTCTGGGTTATGGGCCCAGCACGCTTCCACTGCGCCACTCTGCTTACATCACCATTATATGAAAAACTAACTGATACCAAAATAGCAAATGCTACTTTTCAATAACATAGCAGAGCGTGGTTTCGATCCACGGACCTCTGGGTTATGGGCCCAGCACGCTTCCACTGCGCCACTCTGCTTACATCACCAATATATGAAAAACTAACTGATACCAAAATAGCAAATGCTACTTTTCAATAACATAGCAGAGCGTGGTTTCGATCCACGGACCTCTGGGTTATGGGCCCAGCACGCTTCCACTGCGCCACTCTGCTTACATCACCAATATATGAAAAACTAACTGATACCAAAATAGCAAATGCTACTTTTCAATAACATAGCAGAGCGTGGTTTCGATCCACGGACCTCTGGGTTATGGGCCCAGCACGCTTCCACTGCGCCACTCTGCTTACATCACCAATATATGAAAAACTAACTGATACCAAAATATCAAATGCTACTTTGCATTAACATAGCAGAGCGTGGTTTCAATCCACGGACCTCTGGGTTATGGGCCCAGCACGCTTCCACTGCGCCACTCTGCTTACATCATCATTATAGGAAAAACTAACTGATACCAAAATAGGAAATGCTACTTTGCCTTAACATAGCAGAGCGTGTTTTCGATCCACGGACCTCTGGGTTATGGGCCCAGCAAGCTTCCACTGCGCTACTCTGCTTACATGATCATGGTATGAACAAACTAAATTATATCAAAATAGCAAGTGCTGCTTTGCATTAACATAGCAGAGCGTGGTTTCGATCCACGGACCTATGGGTTATGGGCCCAGCACGCTTCCACTGCGCCACTCTGCATACATCACCGTTACATGAAAAACTAACTGATAGCAAAATAGCAAATGCTACTTTTCAACAACATAGCAGAGCGTGGTCTCTATCCACGGACCTCTGTGTTATGGGCCCAGCACGCTTCCATTGCGCCACTCTGCTTACATGATCATTGTATGAACAAACTAACTTATATCAAAATAGCAAGTGCTATTTTGCGTTAATTTAGCAGAGCGTGGTTTCGATCCACGGACCTCTGGGTTATAGGCCCAGCACGCTTCCACTGCGCCATTCTGCTTACATCACCATTATATGAAAAACTAACTGATAGCAAAATAGCAAGTGCTATTTGCTTTAATTTAGCAGAGCGTGGTTTCGATCCACTGACCTCTGGGTTATGGGCCCAGCACGCTTCCACTGCGCCATTCTGCTTACATCTCCATTATATGAAAAACTAACTGATAGCAAAATAGCAAGTGCTATTTTGCTTTAATTTAGCAGAGCGTGGTTTCGATCCACGGACCTCTGGGTTATAGGCCCAGCACGCTTCCACTGCGCCATTCTGCTTACATCACCATTATATGAAAACCTAACTGATAGCAAAATAGCAAGTGCTATTTTGCTTTAATTTAGCAGAGCGTGGTTTCGATCCACTGACCTCTGGGTTATGGGCCCAGCACGCTTCCACTGCGCCATTCTGCTTACATGATCATTGTATGAACAAACTAACTTATATCAAAATAGCAAGTGCTATTTTGCATTAACATAGCAGAGCGTGGTTTCGATCCACGGACCTCTGGGTTATGGGTCCAGTACGCTTCCACTGCGCCACTCTGCTTACATCGCCATTATATGAAAAACTAACTGATACCAAAATAGCAAATGCTACTTTGCAATAACATAGCAGAGCGTGGTTTCGATCCACGGACCTCTGGGTTTTGGGCCCAGCACGCTTCCACTGCGCCACTCTGCTTACATCACCAATATATGAAAAACTAACTGATACCATAAGAGCAAATGCTACTTTGCATTAACATAGCAGAGCGTGGTTTCGATCCACGGACCTCTGAGTTATGGGCCCAGCACGCTTCCACTGCGCCACTCTGCTTACATAACCATTATATGAAAAACTAACTGATACCAAAATAGCAAATGCTATTTTGCATTAACATAGCAGAGCGTGGTTTCGATCCACGGACCTCTGGGTTTTGGGCCCAGCACGCTTCCACTGCGCCACTCTGCTTACATCACCATTATATGAAAAACTAACTGATACCAAAATAGCAAATGCTACTTTGCATTAACATAGCAGAGCGTGGTTTCGATCCACGGACCTCTGGGTTATGGGCCCAGTACGCTTCCACTGCGCCACTCTGCTTACATCACCAATATATGAAAAACTAACTGATACCATAAGAGCAAATGCTACTTTGCATTAACATAGCAGAGCGTGGTTTCGATCCACGGACCTCTGAGTTATGGGCCCAGCACGCTTCCACTGCGCCATTCTGCTTACATCACCATTATATGAAAACCTAACTGATAGCAAAATAGCAAGTGCTATTTTGCTTTAATTTAGCAGAGCGTGGTTTCGATCCACGGACCTCTGGGTTATAGGCCCAGCACGCTTCCACTGCGCCATTCTGCTTACATCACCATTATATGAAAACCTAACTGATAGCAAAATAGCAAGTGCTATTTTGCTTTAATTTAGCAGAGCGTGGTTTCGATCCACTGACCTCTGGGTTATGGGCCCAGCACGCTTCCACTGCGCCATTCTGCTTACATGATCATTGTATGAACAAACTAACTTATATCAAAATAGCAAGTGCTATTTTGCATTAACATAGCAGAGCGTGGTTTCGATCCACGGACCTCTGGGTTATGGGTCCAGTACGCTTCCACTGCGCCACTCTGCTTACATCGCCATTATATGAAAAACTAACTGATACCAAAATAGCAAATGCTACTTTGCAATAACATAGCAGAGCGTGGTTTCGATCCACGGACCTCTGGGTTTTGGGCCCAGCACGCTTCCACTGCGCCACTCTGCTTACATCACCAATATATGAAAAACTAACTGATACCATAAGAGCAAATGCTACTTTGCATTAACGTAGCAGAGCGTGGTTTCGATCCACGGACCTCTGAGTTATGGGCCCAGCACGCTTCCACTGCGCCACTCTGCTTACATAACCATTATATGAAAAACTAACTGATACCAAAATAGCAAATGCTATTTTGCATTAACATAGCAGAGCGTGGTTTCGATCCACGGACCTCTGGGTTTTGGGCCCAGCACGCTTCCACTGCGCCACTCTGCTTACATCACCATTATATGAAAAACTAACTGATACCAAAATAGCAAATGCTACTTTGCATTAACATAGCAGAGCGTGGTTTCGATCCACGGACCTCTGGGTTATGGGCCCAGTACGCTTCCACTGCGCCACTCTGCTTACATCACCAATATATGAAAAACTAACTGATACCATAAGAGCAAATGCTACTTTGCATTAACATAGCAGAGCGTGGTTTCGATCCACGGACCTCTGAGTTATGGGCCCAGCACGCTTCCACTGCGCCACTCTGCTTACATCGCCATTATATGAAAAACTAACTGATACCAAAATAGCAAATGCTACTTTGCATTAATATAGCAGAGCGTGGTTTCGATCCACGGACCTCTGGGTTATGGGCCCAGCACGCTTCTACTGCGCCACTCTGCTTACATCACCATTATATGAAAAACTAACTGATACCAAAATAGCAAATGCTACTTTTCAACAACATAGCAGAGCGTGGTCTCGATCCACGGACCTCTGTGTTATGGGCCCAGCACGCTTCCATTGCGCCACTCTGCTTACATGATCATTGTATGAACAAACTAACTTATATCAAAATAGCAAGTGCTATTTTGCGTTAATTTAGCAGAGCGTGGTTTCGATCCACGGACCTCTGGGTTATAGGCCCAGCACGCTTCCACTGCGCCATTCTGCTTACATCACCATTATATGAAAAACTAACTGATAGCAAAATAGCAAGTGCTATTTTGCTTTAATTTAGCAGAGCGTGGTTTCGATCCACTGACCTCTGGGTTATGGGCCCAGCACGCTTCCACTGCGCCATTCTGCTTACATCTCCATTATATGAAAAACTAACTGATAGCAAAATAGCAAGTGCTATTTTGCTTTAATTTAGCAGAGCGTGGTTTCGATCCACGGACCTCCGGGTTATGGGCCCAGCACGCTTCCACTGCGCCACTCTGCTTACATAACCATTATATGAAAAACTAACTGATACCAAAATAGCAAATGCTACTTTGCAATAACATAGCAGAGCGTGGTTTCGATCCACGGACCTCTGGGTTTTGGGCCCAGCACGCTTCCACTGCGCCACTCTGCTTACATCACCATTATATGAAAAACTAACTGATACCAAAATAGCAAATGCTACTTTGCAATAACATAGCAGAGCGTGGTTTCGATCCACGGACCTCTGGGTTTTGGGCCCAGCACGCTTCCACTGCGCCACTCTGCTTACATCACCGATATATGAAAAACTAACTGATACCATAAGAGCAAATGCTACTTTGCATTAACATAGTAGAGCGTGGTTTCGATCCACGGACCTCTGAGTTATGGGCCCAGCACGCTTCCATTGCGCCACTCTGCTTACATGATCATTGTATGAACAAACTAACTTATATCAAAATAGCAAGTGCTATTTTGCGTTAATTTAGCAGAGCGTGGTTTCGATCCACGGACCTCTGGGTTATGGGCCCAGCACGCTTCCACTGCGCCATTCTGCTTACATCACCATTATATGAAAAACTAACTGATAGCAAAATAGCAAGTGCTATTTTGCTTTAATTTAGCAGAGCGTGGTTTCGATCCACTGACCTCTGGGTTATGGGCCCAGCACGCTTCCACTGCGCCATTCTGCTTACATGATCATTGTATGAACAAACTAACTGATAGCAAAAGAGCAAGTGCTATTTTGCTTTAATTTAGCAGAGCGTGGTTTCGATCCACTGACCTCTGGGTTATGGGCCCAGCACGCTTCCACTGCGCCATTCTGCTTACATGATCATTGTATGAACAAACTAACTGATAGCAAAAGAGCAAGTGCTATTTTGCTTTAATTTAGCAGAGCGTGGTTTCGATCCACTGACCTCTGGGTTATGGGCCCAGCACGCTTCCACTGCGCCATTCTGCTTACATGATCATTGTATGAACAAACTAACTTAAATCAAAATAGCAAGTGCTATTTTGCTTTAATTTAGCTGAGCGTGGTTTCGATCCACGGACCTCTTGGTTATGGGCCCAGTACGCTTCCACTGCGCCACTCTGCTTACATCGCCATTATATGAAAAACTAACTGATACCAAAATAGCAAATGTTACATTGCATTAACATAGCAGAGCGTGGTTTCGATCCACGGACCTCTGTGTTATGGGCCCAGCACGCTTCCATTGCGCCACTCTGCTTACATGATCATTGTATGAACAAACTAACTTATATCAAAATAGCAAGTGCTATTTTGCGTTAATTTAGCAGAGCGTGGTTTCGATCCACGGACCTCTGGGTTATAGGCCCAGCACGCTTCCACTGCGCCATTCTGCTTACATCACCATTATATGAAAAACTAACTGATAGCAAAATAGCAAGTGCTATTTTGCTTTAATTTAGCAGAGCGTGGTTTCGATCCACGGACCTCTGAGTTATGGGCCCAGCACGCTTCCACTGCGCCATTCTGCTTACATCACCATTATATGAAAACCTAACTAATAGCAAAATAGCAAGTGCTATTTTGCTTTAATTTAGCAGAGCGTGGTTTCGATCCACGGACCTCTGGGTTATAGGCCCAGCACGCTTCCACTGCGCCATTCTGCTTACATCACCATTATATGAAAACCTAACTGATAGCAAAATAGCAAGTGCTATTTTGCTTTAATTTAGCAGAGCGTGGTTTCGATCCACTGACCTCTGGGTTATGGGCCCAGCACGCTTCCACTGCGCCATTCTGCTTACATGATCATTGTATGAACAAACTAACTTATATCAAAATAGCAAGTGCTATTTTGCATTAACATAGCAGAGCGTGGTTTCGATCCACGGACCTCTGGGTTATGGGTCCAGTACGCTTCCACTGCGCCACTCTGCTTACATCGCCATTATATGAAAAACTAACTGATACCAAAATAGCAAATGCTACTTTGCAATAACATAGCAGAGCGTGGTTTCGATCCACGGACCTCTGGGTTTTGGGCCCAGCACGCTTCCACTGCGCCACTCTGCTTACATCACCAATATATGAAAAACTAACTGATACCATAAGAGCAAATGCTACTTTGCATTAACGTAGCAGAGCGTGGTTTCGATCCACGGACCTCTGAGTTATGGGCCCAGCACGCTTCCACTGCGCCACTCTGCTTACATAACCATTATATGAAAAACTAACTGATACCAAAATAGCAAATGCTATTTTGCATTAACATAGCAGAGCGTGGTTTCGATCCACGGACCTCTGGGTTTTGGGCCCAGCACGCTTCCACTGCGCCACTCTGCTTACATCACCATTATATGAAAAACTAACTGATACCAAAATAGCAAATGCTACTTTGCATTAACATAGCAGAGCGTGGTTTCGATCCACGGACCTCTGGGTTATGGGCCCAGTACGCTTCCACTGCGCCACTCTGCTTACATCACCAATATATGAAAAACTAACTGATACCATAAGAGCAAATGCTACTTTGCATTAACATAGCAGAGCGTGGTTTCGATCCACGGACCTCTGAGTTATGGGCCCAGCACGCTTCCACTGCGCCACTCTGCTTACATCGCCATTATATGAAAAACTAACTGATACCAAAATAGCAAATGCTACTTTGCATTAATATAGCAGAGCGTGGTTTCGATCCACGGACCTCTGGGTTATGGGCCCAGCACGCTTCTACTGCGCCACTCTGCTTACATCACCATTATATGAAAAACTAACTGATACCAAAATAGCAAATGCTACTTTTCAACAACATAGCAGAGCGTGGTCTCGATCCACGGAACTCTGTGTTATGGGCCCAGCACGCTTCCATTGCGCCACTCTGCTTACATGATCATTGTATGAACAAACTAACTTATATCAAAATAGCAAGTGCTATTTTGCGTTAATTTAGCAGAGCGTGGTTTCGATCCACGGACCTCTGGGTTATAGGCCCAGCACGCTTCCACTGCGCCATTCTGCTTACATCACCATTATATGAAAAACTAACTGATAGCAAAATAGCAAGTGCTATTTTGCTTTAATTTAGCAGAGCGTGGTTTCGATCCACTGACCTCTGGGTTATGGGCCCAGCACGCTTCCACTGCGCCATTCTGCTTACATCTCCATTATATGAAAAACTAACTGATAGCAAAATAGCAAGTGCTATTTTGCTTTAATTTAGCAGAGCGTGGTTTCGATCCACGGACCTCTGGGTTATGGGCCCAGCACGCTTCCACTGCGCCACTCTGCTTACATAACCATTATATGAAAAACTAACTGATACCAAAATAGCAAATGCTACTTTGCAATAACATAGCAGAGCGTGGTTTCGATCCACGGACCTCTGGGTTTTGGGCCCAGCACGCTTCCACTGCGCCACTCTGCTTACATCACCATTATATGAAAAACTAACTGATACCAAAATAGCAAATGCTACTTTGCAATAACATAGCAGAGCGTGGTTTCGATCCACGGACCTCTGGGTTTTGGGCCCAGCACGCTTCCACTGCGCCACTCTGCTTACATCACCGATATATGAAAAACTAACTGATACCATAAGAGCAAATGCTACTTTGCATTAACATAGTAGAGCGTGGTTTCGATCCACGGACCTCTGAGTTATGGGCCCAGCACGCTTCCATTGCGCCACTCTGCTTACATGATCATTGTATGAACAAACTAACTTATATCAAAATAGCAAGTGCTATTTTGCGTTAATTTAGCAGAGCGTGGTTTCGATCCACGGACCTCTGGGTTATGGGCCCAGCACGCTTCCACTGCGCCATTCTGCTTACATCACCATTATATGAAAAACTAACTGATAGCAAAATAGCAAGTGCTATTTTGCTTTAATTTAGCAGAGCGTGGTTTCGATCCACTGACCTCTGGGTTATGGGCCCAGCACGCTTCCACTGCGCCATTCTGCTTACATGATCATTGTATGAACAAACTAACTGATAGCAAAAGAGCAAGTGCTATTTTGCTTTAATTTAGCAGAGCGTGGTTTCGATCCACTGACCTCTGGGTTATGGGCCCAGCACGCTTCCACTGCGCCATTCTGCTTACATGATCATTGTATGAACAAACTAACTGATAGCAAAAGAGCAAGTGCTATTTTGCTTTAATTTAGCAGAGCGTGGTTTCGATCCACTGACCTCTGGGTTATGGGCCCAGCACGCTTCCACTGCGCCATTCTGCTTACATGATCATTGTATGAACAAACTAACTTAAATCAAAATAGCAAGTGCTATTTTGCTTTAATTTAGCTGAGCGTGGTTTCGATCCACGGACCTCTTGGTTATGGGCCCAGTACGCTTCCACTGCGCCACTCTGCTTACATCGCCATTATATGAAAAACTAACTGATACCAAAATAGCAAATGTTACATTGCATTAACATAGCAGAGCGTGGTTTCGATCCACGGACCTCTGTGTTATGGGCCCAGCACGCTTCCATTGCGCCACTCTGCTTACATGATCATTGTATGAACAAACTAACTTATATCAAAATAGCAAGTGCTATTTTGCGTTAATTTAGCAGAGCGTGGTTTCGATCCACGGACCTCTGGGTTATAGGCCCAGCACGCTTCCACTGCGCCATTCTGCTTACATCACCATTATATGAAAAACTAACTGATAGCAAAATAGCAAGTGCTATTTTGCTTTAATTTAGCAGAGCGTGGTTTCGATCCACTGACCTCTGGGTTATGGGCCCAGCACGCTTCCACTGCGCCATTCTGCTTACATCTCCATTATATGAAAAACTAACTGATAGCAAAATAGCAAGTGCTATTTTGCTTTAATTTAGCAGAGCGTGGTTTCGATCCACGGACCTCTGGGTTATAGGCCCAGCACGCTTCCACTGCGCCATTCTGCTTACATCACCATTATATTAAAACCTAACTGATAGCAAAATAGCAAGTGCTATTTTGCTTTAATTTAGCAGAGCGTGGTTTCGATCCACTGACCTCTGGGTTATGGGCCCAGCACGCTTCCACTGCGCCATTCTGCTTACATGATCATTGTATGAACAAACTAACTTATATCAAAATAGCAAGTGCTATTTTGCATTAACATAGCAGAGCGTGGTTTCGATCCACGGACCTCTGGGTTATGGGTCCAGTACGCTTCCACTGCGCCACTCTGCTTACATCGCCATTATATGAAAAACTAACTGATACCAAAATAGCAAATGCTACTTTGCAATAACATAGCAGAGCGTGGTTTCGATCCACGGACCTCTGGGTTTTGGGCCCAGCACGCTTCCACTGCGCCACTCTGCTTACATCACCAATATATGAAAAACTAACTGATACCATAAGAGCAAATGCTACTTTGCATTAACATAGCAGAGCGTGGCTTCGATCCACGGACCTCTGAGTTATGGGCCCAGCACGCTTCCACTGCGCCACTCTGCTTACATAACCATTATATGAAAAACTAACTGATACCAAAATAGCAAATGCTATTTTGCATTAACATAGCAGAGCGTGGTTTCGATCCACGGACCTCTGGGTTTTGGGCCCAGCACGCTTCCACTGCGCCACTCTGCTTACATCACCATTATATGAAAAACTAACTGATACCAAAATAGCAAATGCTACTTTGCATTAACATAGCAGAGCGTGGTTTCGATCCACGGACCTCTGGGTTATGGGCCCAGTACGCTTCCACTGCGCCACTCTGCTTACATCACCAATATATGAAAAACTAACTGATACCATAAGAGCAAATGCTACTTTGCATTAACATAGCAGAGCGTGGTTTCGATCCACGGACCTCTGAGTTATGGGCCCAGCACGCTTCCACTGCGCCACTCTGCTTACATAACCATTATATGAAAAACTAACTGATACCAAAATAGCAATTGCTACTTTGCAATAACATAGCAGAGCGTGGTTTCGATCCACGGACCTCTGGGTTTTGGGCCCAGCACGCTTCCACTGCGCCACTCTGCTTACATCACCAATATATGAAAAACTAACTGATACCATAAGAGCAAATGCTACTTTGCATTAACATAGCAGAGCGTGGTTTCGATCCACGGACCTCTGAGTTATGGGCCCAGCACGCTTCCATTGCGCCACTCTGCTTACATGATCATTGTATGAACAAACTAACTTATATCAAAATAGCAAGTGCTATTTTGCGTTAATTTAGCAGAGCGTGGTTTCGATCCACGGACCTCTGGGTTATGGGCCCAGCACGCTTCCACTGCGCCACTCTGCTTACATCACCAATATATGAAAAACTAACTGATACCATAAGAGCAAATGCTACTTTGCATTAACATAGCAGAGCGTGGTTTCGATCCACGGACCTCTGAGTTATGGGCCCAGCACGCTTCCATTGCGCCACTCTGCTTACATGATCATTGTATGAACAAACTAACTTATATCAAAATAGCAAGTGCTATTTTGCGTTAATTTAGCAGAGCGTGGTTTCGATCCACGGACCTCTGGGTTATGGGCCCAGCACGCTTCCACTGCGCCACTCTGCTTACATCACCATTATATGAAAAACTAACTGATACCAAAATAGCAATTGCTACTTTGCAATAACATAGCAGAGCGTGGTTTCGATCCACGGACCTCTGGGTTTTGGGCCCAGCACGCTTCCACTGCGCCACTCTGCTTACATCACCAATATATGAAAAACTAACTGATACCATAAGAGCAAATGCTACTTTGCATTAACATAGCAGAGCGTGGTTTCGATCCACGGACCTCTGAGTTATGGGCCCAGCACGCTTCCATTGCGCCACTCTGCTTACATGATCATTGTATGAACAAACTAACTTATATCAAAATAGCAAGTGCTATTTTGCGTTAATTTAGCAGAGCGTGGTTTCGATCCACTGACCTCTGGGTTATGGGCCCAGCACGCTTCCACTGCGCCATTCTGCTTACATGATCATTGTATGAACAAACTAACTGATAGCAAAAGAGCAAGTGCTATTTTGCTTTAATTTAGCAGAGCGTGGTTTCGATCCACTGACCTCTGGGTTATGGGCCCAGCACGCTTCCACTGCGCCATTCTGCTTACATGATCATTGTATGAACAAACTAACTGATAGCAAAAGAGCAAGTGCTATTTTGCTTTAATTTAGCAGAGCGTGGTTTCGATCCACTGACCTCTGGGTTATGGGCCCAGCACGCTTCCTCTGCGCCATTCTGCTTACATGATCATTGTATGAACAAACTAACTTAAATCAAAATAGCAAGTGCTATTTTGCTTTAATTTAGCTGAGCGTGGTTTCGATCCACGGACCTCTTGGTTATGGGCCCAGTACGCTTCCACTGCGCCACTCTGCTTACATCGCCATTATATGAAAAACTAACTGATACCAAAATAGCAAATGTTACATGGCATTAACATAGCAGAGCGTGGTTTCGATCCACGGACCTCTGGGTTTTGGGCCCAGCACGCTTCCACTGCGCCACTCTGCTTACATCACCATTCTATGAAAAACTAACTGATACCAAAATAGCAAATGCTACTTTGCATTAACATAGTAGAGCGTGGTTTCGATCCATGGACCTCTGGGTCATGGGCCCAGCAAGCTTCCACTGCGCCACTCTGCTTACATCGCCATTATATGAAAAACTAACTGATACCAAAATAGCAAATGCTACTTTGCATTAACATAGCAGAGCGTGGTTTCGATCCACGGACCTCTGGGTTTTGGGCCCAGCACGCTTCCACTGCGCCACTCTGCTTACATCACCATTATATGAAAAACTAACTGATACCAAAATAGCAAATGCTACTTTGCAATAACATAGCAGAGCGTGGTTTCGATCCACGGACCTCTGGGTTTTGGGCCCAGCACGCTTCCACTGCGCCACTCTGCTTACATAACCATTATATGAAAAACTAACTGATACCAAAATAGCAAATGCTACTTTGCATTAACATAGCAGAGCGTGGTCTCGATCCACGGACCTCTGGGTTATGGGCCCAGCACGCTTCCATTGCGCCACTCTGCTTACATGATCATTGTATGAACAAACTAACTTATATCAAAATAGCAAGTGCTATTTTGCGTTAATTTAGCAGAGCGTGGTTTCGATCCACGGACCTCTGGGTTATGGGCCCAGCACGCTTCCACTGCGCCATTCTGCTTACATCACCATTATATGAAAAACTAACTGATAGCAAAATAGCAAGTGCTATTTTGCTTTAATTTAGCAGAGCGTGGTTTCGATCCACTGACCTCTGGGTTATGGGCCCAGCACGCTTCCACTGCGCCATTCTGCTTACATGATCATTGTATGAACAAACTAACTGATAGCAAAAGAGCAAGTGCTATTTTGCTTTAATTTAGCAGAGCGTGGTTTCGATCCACTGACCTCTGGGTTATGGGCCCAGCACGCTTCCACTGCGCCATTCTGCTTACATGATCATTGTATGAACAAACTAACTGATAGCAAAAGAGCAAGTGCTATTTTGCTTTAATTTAGCAGAGCGTGGTTTCGATCCACTGACCTCTGGGTTATGGGCCCAGCACGCTTCCACTGCGCCATTCTGCTTACATGATCATTGTATGAACAAACTAACTTAAATCAAAATAGCAAGTGCTATTTTGCTTTAATTTAGCAGAGCGTGGTTTCGATCCACGGACCTCTTGGTTATGGGCCCAGTACGCTTCCACTGCGCCACTCTGCTTATATCGCCATTATATGAAAAACTAACTGATACCAAAATAGCAAATGTTACATTGCATTAACATAGCAGAGCGTGGTTTCGATCCACGGACCTCTGTGTTATGGGCCCAGCACGCTTCCATTGCGCCACTCTGCTTACATGATCATTGTATGAACAAACTAACTTATATCAAAATAGCAAGTGCTATTTTGCGTTAATTTAGCAGAGCGTGGTTTCGATCCACGGACCTCTGGGTTATAGGCCCAGCACGCTTCCACTGCGCCATTCTGCTTACATCACCATTATATGAAAAACTAACTGATAGCAAAATAGCAAGTGCTATTTTGCTTTAATTTAGCAGAGCGTGGTTTCGATCCACTGACCTCTGGGTTATGGGCCCAGCACGCTTCCACTGCGCCATTCTGCTTACATCTCCATTATATGAAAAACTAACTGATAGCAAAATAGCAAGTGCTATTTTGCTTTAATTTAGCAGAGCGTGGTTTCGATCCACGGACCTCTGGGTTATAGGCCCAGCACGCTTCCACTGCGCCATTCTGCTTACATCACCATTATATGAAAACCTAACTGATAGCAAAATAGCAAGTGCTATTTTGCTTTAATTTAGCAGAGCGTGGTTTCGATCCACTGACCTCTGGGTTATGGGCCCAGCACGCTTCCACTGCGCCATTCTGCTTACATGATCATTGTATGAACAAACTAACTTATATCAAAATAGCAAGTGCTATTTTGCATTAACATAGCAGAGCGTGGTTTCGATCCACGGACCTCTGGGTTATGGGTCCAGTACGCTTCCACTGCGCCACTCTGCTTACATCGCCATTATATGAAAAACTAACTGATACCAAAATAGCAAATGCTACTTTGCAATAACATAGCAGAGCGTGGTTTCGATCCACGGACCTCTGGGTTTTGGGCCCAGCACGCTTCCACTGCGCCACTCTGCTTACATCACCAATATATGAAAAACTAACTGATACCATAAGAGCAAATGCTACTTTGCATTAACATAGCAGAGCGTGGTTTCGATCCACGGACCTCTGAGTTATGGGCCCAGCACGCTTCCACTGCGCCACTCTGCTTACATAACCATTATATGAAAAACTAACTGATACCAAAATAGCAAATGCTATTTTGCATTAACATAGCAGAGCGTGGTTTCGATCCACGGACCTCTGGGTTTTGGGCCCAGCACGCTTCCACTGCGCCACTCTGCTTACATCACCATTATATGAAAAACTAACTGATACCAAAATAGCAAATGCTACTTTGCATTAACATAGCAGAGCGTGGTTTCGATCCACGGACCTCTGGGTTATGGGCCCAGTACGCTTCCACTGCGCCACTCTGCTTACATCACCAATATATGAAAAACTAACTGATACCATAAGAGCAAATGCTACTTTGCATTAACATAGCAGAGCGTGGTTTCGATCCACGGACCTCTGAGTTATGGGCCCAGCACGCTTCCACTGCGCCACTCTGCTTACATAACCATTATATGAAAAACTAACTGATACCAAAATAGCAAATGCTACTTTGCATTAATATAGCAGAGCGTGGTTTCGATCCACGGACCTCTGGGTTATGGGCCCAGCACGCTTCTACTGCGCCACTCTGCTTACATCACCATTATATGAAAAACTAACTGATACCAAAATAGCAAATGCTACTTTTCAACAACATAGCAGAGCGTGGTCTCGATCCACGGACCTCTGTGTTATGGGCCCAGCACGCTTCCATTGCGCCACTCTGCTTACATGATCATTGTATGAACAAACTAACTTATATCAAAATAGCAAGTGCTATTTTGCGTTAATTTAGCAGAGCGTGGTTTCGATCCACGGACCTCTGGGTTATAGGCCCAGCACGCTTCCACTGCGCCATTCTGCTTACATCACCATTATATGAAAAACTAACTGATAGCAAAATAGCAAGTGCTATTTTGCTTTAATTTAGCAGAGCGTGGTTTCGATCCACTGACCTCTGGGTTATGGGCCCAGCACGCTTCCACTGCGCCATTCTGCTTACATCTCCATTATATGAAAAACTAACTGATAGCAAAATAGCAAGTGCTATTTCGCTTTAATTTAGCAGAGCGTGGTTTCGATCCACGGACCTCTGGGTTATGGGCCCAGCACGCTTCCACTGCGCCACTCTGCTTACATAACCATTATATGAAAAACTAACTGATACCAAAATAGCAAATGCTACTTTGCAATAACATAGCAGAGCGTGGTTTCGATCCACGGACCTCTGGGTTTTGGGCCCAGCACGCTTCCACTGCGCCACTCTGCTTACATCACCATTATATGAAAAACTAACTGATACCAAAATAGCAAATGCTACTTTGCAATAACATAGCAGAGCGTGGTTTCGATCCACGGACCTCTGGGTTTTGGGCCCAGCACGCTTCCACTGCGCCACTCTGCTTACACCACCAATATATGAAAAACTAACTGATACCATAAGAGCAAATGCTACTTTGCATTAACATAGCAGAGCGTGGTTTCGATCCACGGACCTCTGAGTTATGGGCCCAGCACGCTTCCATTGCGCCACTCTGCTTACATGATCATTGTATGAACAAACTAACTTATATCAAAATAGCAAGTGCTATTTTGCGTTAATTTAGCAGAGCGTGGTTTCGATCCACGGACCTCTGGGTTATGGGCCCAGCACGCTTCCACTGCGCCATTCTGCTTACATCACCATTATATGAAAAACTAACTGATAGCAAAATAGCAAGTGCTATTTTGCTTTAATTTAGCAGAGCGTGGTTTCGATCCACTGACCTCTGGGTTATGGGCCCAGCACGCTTCCACTGCGCCATTCTGCTTACATGATCATTGTATGAACAAACTAACTGATAGCAAAAGAGCAAGTGCTATTTTGCTTTAATTTAGCAGAGCGTGGTTTCGATCCACTGACCTCTGGGTTATGGGCCCAGCACGCTTCCACTGCGCCATTCTGCTTACATGATCATTGTATGAACAAACTAACTGATAGCAAAAGAGCAAGTGCTATTTTGCTTTAATTTAGCAGAGCGTGGTTTCGATCCACTGACCTCTGGGTTATGGGCCCAGCACGCTTCCACTGCGCCATTCTGCTTACATGGTCATTGTATGAACAAACTAACTTAAATCAAAATAGCAAGTGCTATTTTGCTTTAATTTAGCTGAGCGTGGTTTCGATCCACGGACCTCTTGGTTATGGGCCCAGTACGCTTCCACTGCGCCACTCTGCTTACATCGCCATTATATGAAAAAGTAACTGATACCAAAATAGCAAATGTTACATTGCATTAACATAGCAGAGCGTGGTTTCGATCCACGGACCTCTGGGTTTTGGGCCCAGCACGCTTCCACTGCGCCACTCTGCTTACATCACCATTCTATGAAAAACTAACTGATACCAAAATAGCAAATGCTAGTTTGCATTAACATAGTAGAGCGTGGTTTCGATCCATGGACCTCTGGGTCATGGGCCCAGCAAGCTTCCACTGCGCCACTCTGCTTACATCGCCATTATATGAAAAACTAACTGATACCAAAATAGCAAATGCTACTTTGCATTAACATAGCAGAGCGTGGTTTCGATCCACGGACCTCTGGGTTTTGGGCCCAGCACGCTTCCACTGCGCCACTCTGCTTACATCACCATTATATGAAAAACTAACTGTAACCAAAATAGCAAATGCTACTTTGCAATAACATAGCAGAGCGTGGTTTCGATCCACGGACCTCTGGGTTTTGGGCCCAGCACGCTTCCACTGCGCCATTCTGCTTACATGATCATTGTATGAACAAACTAACTGATAGCAAAAGAGCAAGTGCTATTTTGCTTTAATTTAGCAGAGCGTGGTTTCGATCCACTGACCTCTGGGTTATGGGCCCAGCACGCTTCCACTGCGCCATTCTGCTTACATGGTCATTGTATGAACAAACTAACTTAAATCAAAATAGCAAGTGCTATTTTGCTTTAATTTAGCTGAGCGTGGTTTCGATCCACGGACCTCTTGGTTATGGGCCCAGTACGCTTCCACTGCGCCACTCTGCTTACATCGCCATTATATGAAAAACTAACTGATACCAAAATAGCAAATGTTACATTGCATTAACATAGCAGAGCGTGGTTTCGATCCACGGACCTCTGGGTTTTGGGCCCAGCACGCTTCCACTGCGCCACTCTGCTTACATCACCATTCTATGAAAAACTAACTGATACCAAAATAGCAAATGCTACTTTGCATTAACATAGTAGAGCGTGGTTTCGATCCATGGACCTCTGGGTCATGGGCCCAGCAAGCTTCCACTGCGCCACTCTGCTTACATCGCCATTATATGAAAAACTAACTGATACCAAAATAGCAAATGCTACTTTGCATTAACATAGCAGAGCGTGGTTTCGATCCACGGACCTCTGGGTTTTGGGCCCAGCACGCTTCCACTGCGCCACTCTGCTTACATCACCATTATATGAAAAACTAACTGATACCAAAATAGCAAATGCTACTTTGCAATAACATAGCAGAGCGTGGTTTCGATCCACGGACCTCTGGGTTTTGGGCCCAGCACGCTTCCACTGCGCCACTCTGCTTTCATCACCATTATATGAAAAACTAACTCATACCAAAATAGCAAATGCTACTTTGCATTAACATAGCAGAGCGTGGTTTCGATCCACGGACCTCTGGGTTATGGGCCCAGCACGCTTCCACTGCGCCACTCTGCTTACATCACCATTATATGAAAAACTAACTGATACCAAAATAGCAAATGCTACTTTTCAATAACATAGCAGAGCGTGGTTTCGATCCACGGACCTATGGGTTATGGGCCCAGCACGCTTCCACTGCGCCACTCTGCTTACATAACCATTATATGAAAAACTAACTGATACCAAAATAGCAAATGCTACTTTGCATTAACATAGCAGAGCGTGGTTTCGATCCACGGACCTCTGGGTTATGGGCCCAGCACGCTTCTACTGCGCCACTCTGCTTACATCACCATTATATGAAAAACTAACTGATACCAAAATAGCAAATGCTACTTTTCAACTACATAGCAGAGCGTGGTCTCGATCCACGGACCTCTGGGTTATGGGCCCAGCACGCTTCCATTGCGCCACTCTGCTTACATGATCATTGTATGAACAAACTAACTTATATCAAAATAGCAAGTGCTATTTTGCGTTAATTTAGCAGAGCGTGGTTTCGATCCACGGACCTCTGGGTTATGGGCCCAGCACGCTTCCACTGCGCCATTCTGCTTACATCACCATTATATGAAAAACTAACTGATAGCAAAATAGCAAGTGCTATTTTGCTTTAATTTAGCAGAGCGTGGTTTCGATCCACTGACCTCTGGGTTACGGGCCCAGCACGCTTCCACTGCGCCATTCTGCTTACATGATCATTGTATGAACAAACTAACTGATAGCAAAAGAGCAAGTGCTATTTTGCTTTAATTTAGCAGAGCGTGGTTTCGATCCACTGACCTCTGGGTTATGGGCCCAGCACGCTTCCACTGCGCCATTCTGCTTACATGATCATTGTATGAACAAACTAACTGATAGCAAAAGAGCAAGTGCTATTTTGCTTTAATTTAGCAGAGCGTGGTTTCGATCCACTGACCTCTGGGTTATGGGCCCAGCACGCTTCCACTGCGCCATTCTGCTTACATGATCATTGTATGAACAAACTAACTTAAATCAAAATAGCAAGTGCTATTTTGCTTTAATTTAGCAGAGCGTGGTTTCGATCCACGGACCTCTGGGTTATGGGCCCAGTACGCTTCCACTGCGCCACTCTGCTTACATCGCCATTATATGAAAAACTAACTGATACCAAAATAGCAAATGTTACTTTGCATTAACATAGCAGAGCGTGGTTTCGATCCACGGACCTCTGGGTTTTGGGCCCAGCACGCTTCCACTGCGCCACTCTGCTTACATCACCATTATTTGAAAAACTAACTGATACCAAAATAGCAAATGCTACTTTGCATTAACATAGCAGAGCGTGGTTTCGATCCACGGACCTCTGGGTTTTGGGCTCAGCACGCTTCCACTGCGCCACTCTGCTTACATCACCATTATATGAAAAACTAACTGATACCAAAATAGCAAATGCTACTTTGCACTAACATAGCAGAGCGTGGTTTCGATCCACGGACCTCTGGGTTATGGGCCCAGCACGCTTCCACTGCGCCACTCTGCTTACATCACCATTATATGAAAAACTAACTGATACCAAAATAGCAAATGCTACTTTTCAACAACATAGCAGAGCGTGGTCTCGATCCACGGACCTCTGGGTTATGGGCCCAGCACGCTTCCATTGCGCCACTCTGCTTACATGATCATTGTATGAACAAACTAACTTATATCAAAATAGCAAGTGCTATTTTGCGTTAATTTAGCAGAGCGTGGTTTCGATCCACGGACCTCTGGGTTATGGGCCCAGCACGCTTCCACTGCGCCATTCTGCTTACATCACCATTATATGAAAAACTAACTGATAGCAAAATAGCAAGTGCTATTTTGCTTTAATTTAGCAGAGCGTGGTTTCGATCCACTGACCTCTGGGTTACGGGCCCAGCACGCTTCCACTGCGCCATTCTGCTTACATGATCATTGTATGAACAAACTAACTGATAGCAAAGGAGCAAGTGCTATTTTGCTTTAATTTAGCAGAGCGTGGTTTCGATCCACTGACCTCTGGGTTATGGGCCCAGCACGCTTCCACTGCGCCATTCTGCTTACATGATCATTGTATGAACAAACTAACTGATAGCAAAAGAGCAAGTGCTATTTTGCTTTAATTTAGCAGAGCGTGGTTTCGATCCACTGACCTCTGGGTTATGGGCCCAGCACGCTTCCACTGCGCCATTCTGCTTACATGATCATTGTATGAACAAACTAACTTAAATCAAAATAGCAAGTGCTATTTTGCTTTAATTTAGCAGAGCGTGGTTTCGATCCACGGACCTCTGGGTTATGGGCCCAGTACGCTTCCACTGCGCCACTCTGCTTACATCGCCATTATATGAAAAACTAACTGATACCAAAATAGCAAATGTTACTTTGCATTAACATAGCAGAGCGTGGTTTCGATCCACGGACCTCTGGGTTTTGGGCCCAGCACGCTTCCACTGCGCCACTCTGCTTACATCACCATTATTTGAAAAACTAACTGATACCAAAATAGCAAATGCTACTTTGCATTAACATAGCAGAGCGTGGTTTCGATCCACGGACCTCTGGGTTTTGGGCTCAGCACGCTTCCACTGCGCCACTCTGCTTACATCACCATTATATGAAAAACTAACTGATACCAAAATAGCAAATGCTACTTTGCAATAACATAGCAGAGCGTGGTTTCGATCCACGGACCTCTGGGTTTTGGGCCCAGCACGCTTCCACTGCGCCACTCTGCTTACATCACCATTATATGAAAAACTAACTGATACCAAAATAGCAAATGCTACTTTGCAATAACATAGCAGAGCGTGGTTTCGATCCACGGACCTCTGGGTTTTGGGCCCAGCACGCTTCCACTGCGCCACTCTGCTTACATCACCATTATATGAAAAACTAACTGATACCAAAATAGCAAATGCTACTTTGCATTAACATAGTAGAGCGTGGTTTCGATCCATGGACCTCTGGGTCATGGGCCCAGCAAGCTTCCACTGCGCCACTCTGCTTACATCGCCATTATATGAAAAACTAACTGATACCAAAATAGCAAATGCTACTTTGCATTAACATAGCAGAGCGTGGTTTCGATCCACGGACCTCTGGGTTTTGGGCCCAGCACGCTTCCACTGCGCCACTCTGCTTACATCACCATTATATGAAAAACTAACTGATACCAAAATAGCAAATGCTACTTTGCAATAACATAGCAGAGCGTGGTTTCGATCCACGGACCTCTGGGTTTTGGGCCCAGCACGCTTCCACTGCGCCACTCTGCTTACATCACCATTCTATGAAAAACTAACTGATACCAAAATAGCAAATGCTACTTTGCATTAACATAGTAGAGCGTGGTTTCGATCCACGGACCTATGGGTTATGGGCCCAGCACGCTTCCACTTCGCCACTCTGCAAACATAACCATTATATGAAAAACTAACTGATACCAAAATAGCAAATGCTACTTTGCATTAACATAGCAGAGCGTGGTTTCGATCCACGGACCTCTGGGTTATGGGCCCAGCACGCTTCCACTGCGCCACTCTGCTTACATCACCATTATATGAAAAACTAACTGATACCAAAATAGCAAATGCTACTTTTCAACAACATAGCAGAGCGTGGTCTCGATCCACGGACCTCTGGGTTATGGGCCCAGCACGCTTCCATTGCGCCACTCTGCTTACATGATCATTGTATGAACAAACTAACTTATATCAAAATAGCAAGTGCTATTTTGCGTTAATTTAGCAGAGCGTGGTTTCGATCCACGGACCTCTGGGTTATGGGCCCAGCACGCTTCCACTGCGCCATTCTGCTTACATCACCATTATATGAAAAACTAACTGATAGCAAAATAGCAAGTGCTATTTAGCTTTAATTTAGCAGAGCGTGGTTTCGATCCACGGACCTCTGGGTTATGGGCCCAGTACGCTTCCACTGCGCCACTCTACTTACATCGCCATTATATGAAAAACTAACTGATACCAAAATAGCAAATGCTACTTTGCATTAACATAGCAGAGCGTGGTTTCGATCCACGGACCTCTGGGTTTTGGGCCCAGCACGCTTCCACTGCGCCACTCTGCTTACATCACCATTATATGAAAAACTAACTGATACCAAAATAGCAAATGCTACTTTGCAATAACATAGCAGAGCGTGGTTTCGATCCACGGACCTCTGGGTTTTGGGCCCAGCACGCTTCCACTGCGCCACTCTGCTTACATCACCATTATATGAAAAACTAACTCATACCAAAATAGCAAATGCTACTTTGCATTAACATAGCAGAGCGTGGTTTCGATCCACGGACCTCTGGGTTATGGGCCCAGCACGCTTCCACTGCGCCACTCTGCTTACATCACCATTATATTAAAAACTAACTGATACCAAAATAGCAAATGCTACTTTTCAATAACATAGCACAGCGTGGTTTCGATCCACGGACCTATGGGTTATGGGCCCAGCACGCCTCCACTGCGCCACTCTGCTTACATAACCATTATATGAAAAACTAACTGATACCAAAATAGCAAATGCTACTTTGCATTAACATAGCAGAGCGTGGTTTCGATCCACGGACCTCTGGGTTATGGGCCCAGCACGCTTCTACTGCGCCACTCTGCTTTTATCACCATTATATGAAAAACTAACTGATACCAAAATAGCAAATGCTACTTTGCATTAACATAGTAGAGCGTGGTTTCGATCCATGGACCTCTGGGTCATGGGCCCAGCAAGCTTCCACTGCGCCACTCTGCTTACATCGCCATTATATGAAAAACTAACTGATACCAAAATAGCAAATGCTACTTTGCATTAACATAGCAGAGCGTGGTTTCGATCCACGGACCTCTGGGTTTTGGGCCCAGCACGCTTCCACTGCGCCACTCTGCTTACATCACCATTATATGAAAAACTAACTGATACCAAAATAGCAAATGCTACTTTGCAATAACATAGCAGAGCGTGGTTTCGATCCACGGACCTCTGGGTTTTGGGCCCAGCACGCTTCCACTGCGCCACTCTGCTTACATCACCATTATATGAAAAACTAACTCATACCAAAATAGCAAATGCTACTTTGCATTAACATAGCAGAGCGTGGTTTCGATCCACGGACCTCTGGGTTATGGGCCCAGCACGCTTCCACTGCGCCACTCTGCTTACATCACCATTATATGAAAAACTAACTGATACCAAAATAGCAAATGCTACTTTTCAATAACATAGCAGAGCATGGTTTCGATCCACGGACCTCTGGGTTATGGGCCCAGCACGCTTCCACTGCTCCACTCTGCTTACATCACCAATATATGAAAAACTAACTGATACCATAAGAGCAAATGCTACTTTGCATTAACATAGCAGAGCGTGGTTTCGATCCACGGACCTATGGGTTATGGGCCCAGCACGCTTCCACTGCGCCACTCTGCTTACATAACCATTATATGAAAAACTAACTGATACCAAAATAGCAAATGCTACTTTGCATTAACATAGCAGAGCGTGGTTTCGATCCACGGACCTCTGGGTTATGGGCCCAGCACGCTTCTACTGCGCCACTCTGCTTACATCACCATTATATGAAAAACTAACTGATACCAAAATAGCAAATGCTATTTTTCAACAACATAGCAGAGCGTGGTCTCGATCCACGGACCTCTGGGTTATGGGCCCAGCACGCTTCCATTGCGCCACTCTGCTTACATGATCATTGTATGAACAAACTAACTTATATCAAAATAGCAAGTGCTATTTTGCGTTAATTTAGCAGAGCGTGGTTTCGATCCACGGACCTCTGGGTTATGGGCCCAGCACGCTTCCACTGCGCCATTCTGCTTACATCACCATTATATGAAAAACTAACTGATAGCAAAATAGCAAGTGCTATTTTGCTTTAATTTAGCAGAGCGTGGTTTCGATCCACTGACCTCTGGGTTATGGGCCCAGCACGATTCCACTGCGCCATTCTGCTTACATGATCATTGTATGAACAAACTAACTGATAGCAAAAGAGCAAGTGCTATTTTGCTTTAATTTAGCAGAGCGTGGTTTCGATCCACGGACCTCTGGGTTATGGGCCCAGTACGCTTCCACTGCGCCACTCTGCTTACATCGCCATTATATGAAAAACTAACTGATACCAAAATAGCAAATGCTACTTTGCAATAACATAGCAGAGCGTGGTTTCGATCCACTGACCTCTGGGTTATGGGCCCAGCACGCTTCCACTGCGCCATTCTGCTTACATGATCATTGTATGAACAAACTAACTTAAATCAAAATAGCAAGTGCTATTTTGCTTTAATTTAGCAGAGCGTGGTTTCGATCCACGGACCTCTGGGTTATGGGCCCAGTACGCTTCCACTGCGCCACTCTGCTTACATCGCCATTATATGAAAAACTAACTGATACCAAAATAGCAAATGTTACTTTGCATTAACATAGCAGAGCGTGGTTTCGATCCACGGACCTCTGGGTTTTGGGCCCAGCACGCTTCCACTGCGCCACTCTGCTTACATCACCATTATTTGAAAAACTAACTGATACCAAAATAGCAAATGCTACTTTGCATTAACATAGCAGAGCGTGGTTTCGATCCACGGACCTCTGGGTTTTGGGCCCAGCACGCTTCCACTGCGCCACTCTGCTTACATCACAATTATATGAAAAACTAACTGATACCAAAATAGCAAATGCTACTTTGCAATAACATAGCAGAGCGTGGTTTCGATCCACGGACCTCTGGGAATTGGGCCCAGCACGCTTCCACTGCGCCACTCTGCTTACATCACCATTATATGAAAAACTAACTGATACCAAAATAGCAAATGCTACTTTCCAATAACATAGCAGAGCGTGGTTTCGATCCACGGACCTCTGGATTTTGGGCCCAGCACGCTTCCACTGCGCCACTCTGCTTACATCACCATTATATGAAAAACTAACTGATACCAAAATAGCAAATGCTACTTTGCATTAACATAGTAGAGCGTGGTTTCGATCCATGGACCTCTGGGTCATGGGCCCAGCAAGCTTCCACTGCGCCACTCTGCTTACATCGCCATTATATGAAAAACTAACTGATACCAAAATAGCAAATGCTACTTTGCATTAACATAGCAGTGCGTGGTTTCGATCCACGGACCTCTGGGTTTTGGGCCCAGCACGCTTCCACTGCGCCACTCTGCTTACATCACCATTATATGAAAAACTAACTGATACCAAAATAGCAAATGCTACTTTGCAATAACATAGCAGAGCGTGGTTTCGATCCACGGACCTCTGGGTTTTGGGCCCAGCACGCTTCCACTGCGCCACTCTGCTTACATCACCATTCTATGAAAAACTAACTGATACCAAAATAGCAAATGCTACTTTGCATTAACATAGTAGAGCGTGGTTTCGATCCATGGACCTCTGGGTCATGGGCCCAGCAAGCTTCCACTGCGCCACTCTGCTTACATCGCCATTATATGAAAAACTAACTGATACCAAAATAGCAAATGCTACTTTGCATTAACATAGCAGAGCGTGGTTTCGATCCACGGACCTCTGGGTTATGGGCCCAGCACGCTTCCACTGCGCCACTCTGCTTACATCACCAATATATGAAAAACTAACTGATACCATAAGAGCAAATGCTACTTTGCATTAACATAGCAGAGCGTGGTTTCGATCCACGGACCTATGGGTTATGGGCCCAGCACGCTTCCACTGCGCCACTCTGCAAACATAACCATTCTATGAAAAACTAACTGATACCAAAATAGCAAATGCTACTTTGCATTAACATAGCAGAGCGTGGTTTCGATCCACGGACCTCTGGGTTATGGGCCCAGCACGCTTCCACTGCGCCACTCTGCTTACATCACCATTATATGAAAAACTAACTGATACCAAAATAGCAAATGCTACTTTGCAATAACATAGCAGAGCGTGGTTTCGATCCACGGACCTCTGGGTTTTGGGCCCAGCACGCTTCCACTGCGCCACTCTGCTTACATCACCATTATATGAAAAACTAACTCATACCAAAATAGCAAATGCTACTTTGCATTAACATAGCAGAGCGTGGTTTCGATCCACGGACCTCTGGGTTATGGGCCCAGCACGCTTCCACTGCGCCACTCTGCTTACATCACCATTATATGAAAAACTAACTGATACCAAAATAGCAAATGCTACTTTTCAATAACATAGCAGAGCGTGGTTTCGATCCACGGACCTCTGGGTTATGGGCCCAGCACGCTTCCACTGCTCCACTCTGCTTACATCACCAATATATGAAAAACTAACTGATACCATAAGAGCAAATGCTACTTTGCATTAACATAGCAGAGCGTGGTTTCGATCCACGGACCTATGGGTTATGGGCCCAGCACGCTTTCACTGCGCCACTCTGCTTACATAACCATTATATGAAAAACTAACTGATACCAAAATAGCAAATGCTACTTTGCATTAACATAGCAGAGCGTGGTTTCGATCCACGGACCTCTGGGTTATGGGCCCAGCACGCTTCTACTGCGCCACTCTGCTTACATCACCATTATATGAAAAACTAACTGATACCAAAATAGCAAATGCTACTTTTCAACAACATAGCAGAGCGTGGTCTCGATCCACGGACCTCTGGGTTATGGGCCCAGCACGCTTCCATTGCGCCACTCTGCTTACATGATCATTGTATGAACAAACTAACTTATATCAAAATAGCAAGTGCTATTTTGCGTTAATTTAGCAGAGCGTGGTTTCGATCCACGGACCTCTGGGTTATGGGCCCAGCACGCTTCCACTGCGCCATTCTGCTTACATCACCATTATATGAAACACTAACTGATAGCAAAATAGCAAGTGCTATTTTGCTTTAATTTAGCAGAGCGTGGTTTCGATCCACTGACCTCTGGGTTATGGGCCCAGCACGCTTCCACTGCGCCATTCTGCTTACATGATCATTGTATGAACAAACTAACTGATAGCAAAAGAGCAAGTGCTATTTTGCTTTAATTTAGCAGAGCGTGGTTTCGATCCACTGACCTCTGGGTTATGGGCCCAGCACGCTTCCACTGCGCCATTCTGCTTACATGATCATTGTATGAACAAACTAACTGATAGCAAAAGAGCAAGTGCTATTTTGCTTTAATTTAGCAGAGCGTGGTTTCGATCCACTGACCTCTGGGTTATGGGCCCAGCACGCTTCCACTGCGCCATTCTGCTTACATGATCATTGTATGAACAAACTAACTTAAATCAAAATAGCAAGTGCTATTTTGCTTTAATTTAGCAGAGCGTGGTTTCGATCCACGGACCTCTGGGTTATGGGCCCAGTACGCTTCCACTGCGCCACTCTGCTTACATCGCCATTATATGAAAAACTAACTGATACCAAAATAGCAAATGTTACTTTGCATTAACATAGCAGAGCGTGGTTTCGATCCACGGACCTCTGGGTTTTGGGCCCAGCACGCTTCCACTGCGCCACTCTGCTTACATCACCATTATTTGAAAAACTAACTGATACCAAAATAGCAAATGCTACTTTGCATTAACATAGCAGAGCGTGGTTTCGATCCACGGACCTCTGGGTTTTGGGCCCAGCACGCTTCCACTGCGCCACTCTGCTTACATCACCATTATATGAAAAACTAACTGATACCAAAATAGCAAATGCTACTTTGCAATAACATAGCAGAGCGTGGTTTCGATCCACGGACCTCTGGGTTTTGGGCCCAGCACGCTTCCACTGCGCCACTCTGCTTACATCACCATTATATGAAAAACTAACTGATACCAAAATCGCAAATGCTACTTTCCAATAACATAGCAGAGCGTGGTTTCGATCCACGGACCTCTGGGTTTTGGGCCCAGCACGCTTCCACTGCGCCACTCTGCTTACATCACCATTATATGAAAAACTAACTGATACCAAAATAGCAAATGCTACTTTGCAATAACATAGCAGAGCGTGGTTTCGATCCACGGACCTCTGGGAATTGGGCCCAGCACGCTTCCACTGCGCCACTCTGCTTACATCACCATTATATGAAAAACTAACTGATACCAAAATAGCAAATGCTACTTTCCAATAACATAGCAGAGCGTGGTTTCGATCCACGGACCTCTGGGTTTTGGGCCCAGCACGCTTCCACTGCGCCACTCTGCTTACATCACCATTATATGAAAAACTAACTGATACCAAAATAGCAAATGCTACTTTGCATTAACATAGTAGAGCGTGGTTTCGATCCATGGACCTCTGGGTCATGGGCCCAGCAAGCTTCCACTGCGCCACTCTGCTTACATCGCCATTATATGAAAAACTAACTGATACCAAAATAGCAAATGCTACTTTGCATTAACATAGCAGAGTGTGGTTTCGATCCACGGACCTCTGGGTTTTGGGCCCAGCACGCTTCCACTGCGCCACTCTGCTTACATCACCATTATATGAAAAACTAACTGATACCAAAATAGCAAATGCTACTTTGCAATAACATAGCAGAGCGTGGTTTCGATCCACGGACCTCTGGGTTTTGGGCCCAGCACGCTTCCACTGCGCCACTCTGCTTACATCACCATTCTATGAAAAACTAACTGATACCAAAATAGCAAATGCTACTTTGCATTAACATAGTAGAGCGTGGTTTCGATCCATGGACCTCTGGGTCATGGGCCCAGCAAGCTTCCACTGCGCCACTCTGCTTACATCGCCATTATATGAAAAACTAACTGATACCAAAATAGCAAATGCTACTTTGCATTAACATAGCAGAGCGTGGTTTCGATCCACGGACCTCTGGGTTATGGGCCCAGCACGCTTCCACTGCGCCACTCTGCTTACATCACCAATATATGAAAAACTAACTGATACCATAAGAGCAAATGCTACTTTGCATTAACATAGCAGAGCGTGGTTTCGATCCACGGACCTATGGGTTATGGGCCCAGCACGCTTCCACTGCGCCACTCTGCAAACATAACCATTCTATGAAAAACTAACTGATACCAAAATAGCAAATGCTACTTTGCATTAACATAGCAGAGCGTGGTTTCGATCCAAGGACCTCTGGGTTATGGGCCCAGCACGCTTCCACTGCGCCACTCTGCTTACATCACCATTATATGAAAAACTAACTGATACCAAAATAGCAAATGCTACTTTGCAATAACATAGCAGAGCGTGGTTTCGATCCACGGACCTCTGGGTTTTGGGCCCAGCACGCTTCCACTGCGCCACTCTGCTTACATCACCATTATATGAAAAACTAACTCATACCAAAATAGCAAATGCTACTTTGCATTAACATAGCAGAGCGTGGTTTCGATCCACGGACCTCTGGGTTATGGGCCCAGCACGCTTCCACTGCGCCACTCTGCTTACATCACCATTATATGAAAAACTAACTGATACCAAAATAGCAAATGCTACTTTTCAATAACATAGCAGAGCGTGGTTTCGATCCACGGACCTCTGGGTTATGGGCCCAGCACGCTTCCACTGCTCCACTCTGCTTACATCACCAATATATGAAAAACTAACTGATACCATAAGAGCAAATGCTACTTTGCATTAACATAGCAGAGCGTGGTTTCGATCCACGGACCTATGGGTTATGGGCCCAGCACGCTTCCACTGCGCCACTCTGCTTACATAACCATTATATGAAAAACTAACTGATACCAAAATAGCAAATGCTACTTTGCATTAACATAGCAGAGCGTGGTTTCGATCCACGGACCTCTGGGTTATGGGCCCAGCACGCTTCTACTGCGCCACTCTGCTTACATCACCATCATATGAAAAACTAACTGATACCAAAATAGCAAATGCTACTTTTCAACAACATAGCAGAGCGTGGTCTCGATCCACGGACCTCTGGGTTATGGGCCCAGCACGCTTCCATTGCGCCACTCTGCTTACATGATCATTGTATGAACAAACTAACTTATATCAAAATAGCAAGTGCTATTTTGCGTTAATTTAGCAGAGCGTGGTTTCGATCCACGGACCTCTGGGTTATGGGCCCAGCACGCTTCCACTGCGCCATTCTGCTTACATCACCATTATATGAAAAACTAACTGATAGCAAAATAGCAAGTGCTATTTTGCTTTAATTTAGCAGAGCGTGGTTTCGATCCACTGACCTCTGGGTTATGGGCCCAGCACGCTTCCACTGCGCCATTCTGCTTACATGATCATTGTATGAACAAACTAACTGATAGCAGAAGAGCAAGTGCTATTTTGCTTTAATTTAGCAGAGCGTGGTTTCGATCCACTGACCTCTGGGTTATGGGCCCAGCACGCTTCCACTGCGCCATTCTGCTTACATGATCATTGTATGAACAAACTAACTGATAGCAAAAGAGCAAGTGCTATTTTGCTTTAATTTAGCAGAGCGTGGTTTCGATCCACTGACCTCTGGGTTATGGGCCCAGCACGCTTCCACTGCGCCATTCTGCTTACATGATCATTGTATGAACAAACTAACTTAAATCAAAATAGCAAGTGCTATTTTGCTTTAATTTAGCAGAGCGTGGTTTCGATCCACGGACCTCTGGGTTATGGGCCCAGTACGCTTCCACTGCGCCACTCTGCTTACATCGCCATTATATGAAAAACTAACTGATACCAAAATAGCAAATGTTACTTTGCATTAACATAGCAGAGCGTGGTTTCGATCCACGGACCTCTGGGTTTTGGGCCCAGCACGCTTCCACTGCGCCACTCTGCTTACATCACCATTATTTAAAAAACTAACTGATACCAAAATAGCAAATGCTACTTTGCATTAACATAGCAGAGCGTGGTTTCGATCCACAGACCTCTGGGTTCTGGGCCCAGCACGCTTCCACTGCGCCACTCTGCTTACATCACCATTATATGAAAAACTAACTGATACCAAAATAGCAAATGCTACTTTGCAATAACATAGCAGAGCGTGGTTTCGATCCACGGACCTCTGGGTTATGGGCCCAGTACGCTTCCACTGCGCCACTCTGCTTACATCGCCATTATATGAAAAACTAACTGATACCAAAATAGCAAATGTTACTTTGCATTAACATAGCAGAGCGTGGTTTCGATCCACGGACCTCTGGGTTTTGGGCCCAGCACGCTTCCACTGCGCCACTCTGCTTACATCACCATTATTTGAAAAACTAACTGATACCAAAATAGCAAATGCTACTTTGCATTAACATAGCAGAGCGTGGTTTCGATCCACGGACCTCTGGGTTTTGGGCCCAGCACGCTTCCACTGCGCCACTCTGCTTACATCACCATTATATGAAAAACTAACTGATACCAAAATAGCAAATGCTACTTTGCAATAACATAGCAGAGCGTGGTTTCGATCCACGGACCTCTGGGAATTGGGCCCAGCACGCTTCCACTGCGCCACTCTGCTTAAATCACCATTATATGAAAAACTAACTGATACCAAAATAGCAAATGCTACTTTCCAATAACATAGCAGAGCGTGGTTTCGATCCACGGACCTCTGGGTTTTGGGCCCAGCACGCTTCCACTGCGCCACTCTGCTTACATCACCATTATATGAAAAACTAACTGATACCAAAATAGCAAATGCTACTTTGCATTAACATAGTAGAGCGTGGTTTCGATCCATGGACCTCTGGGTCATGGGCCCAGCAAGCTTCCACTGCGCCACTCTGCTTACATCGCCATTATATGAAAAACTAACTGATACCAAAATAGCAAATGCTACTTTGCATTAACATAGCAGAGCGTGGTTTCGATCCACGGACCTCTGGGTTTTGGGCCCAGCACGCTTCCACTGCGCCACTCTGCTTACATCACCATTATATGAAAAACTAACTGATACCAAAATAGCAAATGCTACTTTGCAATAACATAGCAGAGCGTGGTTTCGATCCACGGACCTCTGGGTTTTGGGCCCAGCACGCTTCCACTGCGCCACTCTGCTTACATCACCATTCTATGAAAAACTAACTGATACCAAAATAGCAAATGCTACTTTGCATTAACATAGTAGAGCGTGGTTTCGATCCATGGACCTCTGGGTCATGGGCCCAGCAAGCTTCCACTGCGCCACTCTGCTTACATCGCCATTATATGAAAAACTAACTGATACCAAAATAGCAAATGCTACTTTGCATTAACATAGCAGAGCGTGGTTTCGATCCACGGACCTCTGGGTTTTGGGCCCAGCACGCTTCCACTGCGCCACTCTGCTTACATCACCATTATATGAAAAACTAACTGATACCAAAATAGCAAATGCTACTTTTCAATAACATAGCAGAGCATGGTTTCGATCCACGGACCTCTGGGTTATGGGCCCAGCACGCTTCCACTGCGCCACTCTGCTTACATCACCAATATATGAAAAACTAACTGATACCATAAGAGCAAATGCTACTTTGCATTAACATAGCAGAGCGTGGTTTCGATCCACGGACCTATGGGTTATGGGCCCAGCACGCTTCCACTGCGCCACTCTGCAAACATAACCATTCTATGAAAAACTAACTGATACCAAAATAGCAAATGCTACTTTGCATTAACATAGCAGAGCGTGGTTTCGATCCACGGACCTCTGGGTTATGGGCCCAGCACGCTTCCACTGCGCCACTCTGCTTACATCACCATTATATGAAAAACTAACTGATACCAAAATAGCAAATGCTACTTTGCAATAACATAGCAGAGCGTGGTTTCGATCCACGGACCTCTGGGTTTTGGGCCCAGCACGCTTCCACTGCGCCACTCTGCTTACATCACCATTATATGAAAAACTAACTCATACCAAAATAGCAAATGCTACTTTGCATTAACATAGCAGAGCGTGGTTTCGATCCACGGACCTCTGGGTTATGGGCCCAGCACGCTTCCACTGCGCCACTCTGCTTACATCACCATTATATGAAAAACTAACTGATACCAAAATAGCAAATGCTACTTTTCAATAACATAGCAGAGCGTGGTTTCGATCCACGGACCTCTGGGTTATGGGCCCAGCACGCTTCCACTGCTCCACTCTGCTTACATCACCAATATATGAAAAACTAACTGATACCATAAGAGCAAATGCTACTTTGCATTAACATAGCAGAGCGTGGTTTCGATCCACGGACCTATGGGTTATGGGCCCAGCACGCTTCCACTGCGCCACTCTGCTTACATAACCATTATATGAAAAACTAACTGATACCAAAATAGCAAATGCTACTTTGCATTAACATAGCAGAGCGTGGTTTCGATCCACGGACCTCTGGGTTATGGGCCCAGCACGCTTCTACTGCGCCACTCTGCTTACATCACCATTATATGAAAAACTAACTGATACCAAAATAGCAAATGCTACTTTTCAACAACATAGCAGAGCGTGGTCTCGATCCACGGACCTCTGGGTTATGGGCCCAGCACGCTTCCATTGCGCCACTCTGCTTACATGATCATTGTATGAACAAACTAACTTATATCAAAATAGCAAGTGCTATTTTGCGTTAATTTAGCAGAGCGTGGTTTCGATCCACGGACCTCTGGGTTATGGGCCCAGCACGCTTCCACTGCGCCATTCTGCTTACATCACCATTATATGAAAAACTAACTGATAGCAAAATAGCAAGTGCTATTTTGCTTTAATTTAGCAGAGCGTGGTTTCGATCCACTGACCTCTGGGTTATGGGCCCAGCACGCTTCCACTGCGCCATTCTGCTTACATGATCATTGTATGAACAAACTAACTGATAGCAAAAGAGCAAGTGCTATTTTGCTTTAATTTAGCAGAGCGTGGTTTCGATCCACTGACCTCTGGGTTATGGGCCCAGCACGCTTCCACTGCGCCATTCTGCTTACATGATCATTGTATGAACAAACTAACTGATAGCAAAAGAGCAAGTGCTATTTTGCTTTAATTTAGCAGAGCGTGGTTTCGATCCACTGACCTCTGGGTTATGGGCCCAGCACGCTTCCACTGCGCCATTCTGCTTACATGATCATTGTATGAACAAACTAACTTAAATCAAAATAGCAAGTGCTATTTTGCTTTAATTTAGCAGAGCGTGGTTTCGATCCACGGACCTCTGGGTTATGGGCCCAGTACGCTTCCACTGCGCCACTCTGCTTACATCGCCATTATATGAAAAACTAACTGATACCAAAATAGCAAATGTTACTTTGCATTAACATAGCAGAGCGTGGTTTCGATCCACGGACCTCTGGGTTTTGGGCCCAGCACGCTTCCACTGCGCCACTCTGCTTACATCACCATTATTTGAAAAACTAACTGATACCAAAATAGCAAATGCTACTTTGCATTAACATAGCAGAGCGTGGTTTCGATCCACGGACCTCTGGGTTTTGGGCCCAGCACGCTTCCACTGCGCCACTCTGCTTACATCACCATTATATGAAAAACTAACTGATACCAAAATAGCAAATGCTACTTTGCAATAACATAGCAGAGCGTGGTTTCGATCCACGGACCTCTGGGTTTTGGGCCCAGCACGCTTCCACTGCGCCACTCTGCTTACATCACCATTATATGAAAAACTAACTGATACCAAAATCGCAAATGCTACTTTCCAATAACATAGCAGAGCGTGGTTTCGATCCACGGACCTCTGGGTTTTGGGCCCAGCACGCTTCCACTGCGCCACTCTGCTTACATCACCATTATATGAAAAACTAACTGATACCAAAATAGCAAATGCTACTTTGCATTAACATAGTAGAGCGTGGTTTCGATCCATGGACCTCTGGGTCATGGGCCCAGCAAGCTTCCACTGCGCCACTCTGCTTACATCGCCATTATATGAAAAACTAACTGATACCAAAATAGCAAATGCTACTTTGCATTAACATAGCAGAGCGTGGTTTCGATCCACGGACCTCTGGGTTTTGGGCCCAGCACGCTTCCACTGCGCCACTCAGCTTACATCACCATTATATGAAAAACTAACTGATACCAAAATAGCAAATGCTACTTTGCAATAACATAGCAGAGCGTGGTTTCGATCCACGGACCTCTGGGTTTTGGGCCCAGCACGCTTCCACTGCGCCACTCTGCTTACATCACCATTCTATGAAAAACTAACTGATACCAAAATAGCAAATGCTACTTTGCATTAACATAGTAGAGCGTGGTTTCGATCCATGGACCTCTGGGTCATGGGCCCAGCAAGCTTCCACTGCGCCACTCTGCTTACATCGCCATTATATGAAAAACTAACTGATACCAAAATAGCAAATGCTACTTTGCATTAACATAGCAGAGCGTGGTTTCGATCCACGGACCTCTGGGTTTTGGGCCCAGCACGCTTCCACTGCGCCACTCTGCTTACATCACCATTATATGAAAAACTAACTGATACCAAAATAGCAAATGCTACTTTTCAATAACATAGCAGAGCATGGTTTCGATCCACGGACCTCTGGGTTATGGGCCCAGCACGCTTCCACTGCGCCACTCTGCTTACATCACCAATATATGAAAAACTAACTGATACCATAAGAGCAAATGCTACTTTGCATTAACATAGCAGAGCGTGGTTTCGATCCACGGACCAATGGGTTATGGGCCCAGCACGCTTCCACTGCGCCACTCTGCAAACATAACCATTATATGAAAAACTAACTGATACCAAAATAGCAAATGCTACTTTGCATTAACATAGCAGAGCGTGGTTTCGATCCACGGACCTCTGGGTTATGGGCCCAGCACGCTTCCACTGCGCAACTCTGCTTACATCACCATTATATGAAAAACTAACTGATACCAAAATAGCAAATGCTACTTTGCATTAACATAGTAGAGCGTGGTTTCGATCCATGGACCTCTGGGTCATGGGCCCAGCAAGCTTCCACTGCGCCACTCTGCTTACATCGCCATTATATGAAAAACTAACTGATACCAAAATAGCAAATGCTACTTTGCATTAACATAGCAGAGCGTGGTTTCGATCCACGGACCTCTGGGTTTTGGGCCCAGCACGCTTCCACTGCGCCACTCTGCTTACATCACCATTATATGAAAAACTAACTGATACCAAAATAGCAAATGCTACTTTGCAATAACATAGCAGAGCGTGGTTTCGATCCACGGACCTCTGGGTTTTGGGCCCAGCACGCTTCCACTGCGCCACTCTGCTTACATCACCATTCTATGAAAAACTAACTGATACCAAAATAGCAAATGCTACTTTGCATTAACATAGTAGAGCGTGGTTTCGATCCATGGACCTCTGGGTCATGGGCCCAGCAAGCTTCCACTGCGCCACTCTGCTTACATCGCCATTATATGAAAAACTAACTGATACCAAAATAGCAAATGCTACTTTGCATTAACATAGCAGAGCGTGGTTTCGATCCACGGACCTCTGGGTTATGGGCCCAGCACGCTTCCACTGCGCCACTCTGCTTACATCACCATTATATGAAAAACTAACTGATACCAAAATAGCAAATGCTACTTTGCAATAACATAGCAGAGCGTGGTTTCGATCCACGGACCTCTGGGTTTTGGGCCCAGCACGCTTCCACTGCGCCACTCTGCTTACATCACCATTCTATGAAAAACTAACTGATACCAAAATAGCAAATGCTACTTTGCATTAACATAGTAGAGCGTGGTTTCGATCCATGGACCTCTGGGTCATGGGCCCAGCAAGCTTCCACTGCGCCACTCTGCTTACATCGCCATTATATGAAAAACTAACTGATACCAAAATAGCAAATGCTACTTTGCATTAACATAGCAGAGCGTGGTTTCGATCCACGGACCTCTGGGTTTTGGGCCCAGCACGCTTCCACTGCGCCACTCTGCTTACATCACCATTATATGAAAAACTAACTGATACCAAAATAGCAAATGCTACTTTTCAATAACATAGCAGAGCATGGTTTCGATCCACGGACCTCTGGGTTATGGGCCCAGCACGCTTCCACTGCGCCACTCTGCTTACATCACCAATATATGAAAAACTAACTGATACCATAAGAGCAAATGCTACTTTGCATTAACATAGCAGAGCGTGGTTTCGATCCACGGACCTATGGGTTATGGGCCCAGCACGCTTCCACTGCGCCACTCTGCAAACATAACCATTCTATGAAAAACTAACTGATACCAAAATAGCAAATGCTACTTTGCATTAACATAGCAGAGCGTGGTTTCGATCCACGGACCTCTGGGTTATGGGCCCAGCACGCTTCCACTGCGCCACTCTGCTTACATCACCATTATATGAAAAACTAACTGATACCAAAATAGCAAATGCTACTTTGCAATAACATAGCAGAGCGTGGTTTCGATCCACGGACCTCTGGGTTTTGGGCCCAGCACGCTTCCACTGCGCCACTCTGCTTACATCACCATTATATGAAAAACTAACTCATACCAAAATAGCAAATGCTACTTTGCATTAACATAGCAGAGCGTGGTTTCGATCCACGGACCTCTGGGTTATGGGCCCAGCACGCTTCCACTGCGCCACTCTGCTTACATCACCATTATATGAAAAACTAACTGATACCAAAATAGCAAATGCTACTTTTCAATAACATAGCAGAGCGTGGTTTCGATCCACGGACCTCTGGGTTATGGGCCCAGCACGCTTCCACTGCTCCACTCTGCTTACATCACCAATATATGAAAAACTAACTGATACCATAAGAGCAAATGCTACTTTGCATTAACATAGCAGAGCGTGGTTTCGATCCACGGACCTATGGGTTATGGGCCCAGCACGCTTCCACTGCGCCACTCTGCTTACATAACCATTATATGAAAAACTAACTGATACCAAAATAGCAAATGCTGCTTTGCATTAACATAGCAGAGCGTGGTTTCGATCCACGGACCTCTGGGTTATGGGCCCAGCACGCTTCTACTGCGCCACTCTGCTTACATCACCATTATATGAAAAACTAACTGATACCAAAATAGCAAATGCTACTTTTCAACAACATAGCAGAGCGTGGTCTCGATCCACGGACCTCTGGGTTATGGGCCCAGCACGCTTCCATTGCGCCACTCTGCTTACATGATCATTGTATGAACAAACTAACTTATATCAAAATAGCAAGTGCTATTTTGCGTTAATTTAGCAGAGCGTGGTTTCGATCCACGGACCTCTGGGTTATGGGCCCAGCACGCTTCCACTGCGCCATTCTGCTTACATCACCATTATATGAAAAACTAACTGATAGCAAAATAGCAAGTGCTATTTTGCTTTAATTTAGCAGAGCGTGGTTTCGATCCACTGACCTCTGGGTTATGGGCCCAGCACGCTTCCACTGCGCCATTCTGCTTACATGATCATTGTATGAACAAACTAACTGATAGCAAAAGAGCAAGTGCTATTTTGCTTTAATTTAGCAGAGCGTGGTTTCGATCCACTGACCTCTGGGTTATGGGCCCAGCACGCTTCCACTGCGCCATTCTGCTTACATGATCATTGTATGAACAAACTAACTGATAGCAAAAGAGCAAGTGCTATTTTGCTTTAATTTAGCAGAGCGTGGTTTCGATCCACTGACCTCTGGGTTATGGGCCCAGCACGCTTCCACTGCGCCATTCTGCTTACATGATCATTGTATGAACAAACTAACTTAAATCAAAATAGCAAGTGCTATTTTGCTTTAATTTAGCAGAGCGTGGTTTCGATCCACGGACCTCTGGGTTATGGGCCCATTACGCTTCCACTGCGCCACTCTGCTTACATCGCCATTATATGAAAAACTAACTGATACCAAAATAGCAAATGTTACTTTGCATTAACATAGCAGAGCGTGGTTTCGATCCACGGACCTCTGGGTTTTGGGCCCAGCACGCTTCCACTGCGCCACTCTGCTTACATCACCATTATTTGAAAAACTAACTGATACCAAAATAGCAAATGCTACTTTGCATTAACATAGCAGAGCGTGGTTTCGATCCACGGACCTCTGGGTTTTGGGCCCAGCACGCTTCCACTGCGCCACTCTGCTTACATCACCATTATTTGAAAAACTAACTGATACCAAAATAGCAAATGCTACTTTGCATTAACATAGCAGAGCGTGGTTTCGATCCACGGACCTCTGGGTTTTGGGCCCAGCACGCTTCCACTGCGCCACTCTGCTTACATCACCATTATATGAAAAACTAACTGATACCAAAATAGCAAATGCTACTTTGCAATAACATAGCAGAGCGTGGTTTCGATCCACGGACCTCTGGGAATTGGGCCCAGCACGCTTCCACTGCGCCACTCTGCTTACATCACCATTATATGAAAAACTAACTGATACCAAAATAGCAAATGCTACTTTCCAATAACATAGCAGAGCGTGGTTTCGATCCACGGACCTCTGGGTTTTGGGCCCAGCACGCTTCCACTGCGCCACTCTGCTTACATCACCATTATATGAAAAACTAACTGATACCAAAATAGCAAATGCTACTTTGCATTAACATAGTAGAGCGTGGTTTCGATCCATGGACCTCTGGGTCATGGGCCCAGCAAGCTTCCACTGCGCCACTCTGCTTACATCGCCATTATATGAAAAACTAACTGATACCAAAATAGCAAATGCTACTTTGCATTAACATAGCAGAGCGTGGTTTCGATCCACGGACCTCTGGGTTTTGGGCCCAGCACGCTTCCACTGCGCCACTCTGCTTACATCACCATTATATGAAAAACTAACTGATACCAAAATAGCAAATGCTACTTTGCAATAACATAGCAGAGCGTGGTTTCGATCCACGGACCTCTGGGTTTTGGGCCCAGCACGCTTCCACTGCGCCACTCTGCTTACATCACCATTCTATGAAAAACTAACTGATACCAAAATAGCAAATGCTACTTTGCATTAACATAGTAGAGCGTGGTTTCGATCCATGGACCTCTGGGTCATGGGCCCAGCAAGCTTCCACTGCGCCACTCTGCTTACATCGCCATTATATGAAAAACTAACTGATACCAAAATAGCAAATGCTACTTTGCATTAACATAGCAGAGCGTGGTTTCGATCCACGGACCTCTGGGTTTTGGGCCCAGCACGCTTCCACTGCGCCACTCTGCTTACATCACCATTATATGAAAAACTAACTGATACCAAAATAGCAAATGCTACTTTTCAATAACATAGCAGAGCATGGTTTCGATCCACGGACCTCTGGGTTATGGGCCCAGCACGCTTCCACTGCGCCACTCTGCTTACATCACCAATATATGAAAAACTAACTGATACCATAAGAGCAAATGCTACTTTGCATTAACATAGCAGAGCGTGGTTTCGATCCACGGACCTATGGGTTATGGGCCCAGCACGCTTCCACTGCGCCACTCTGCAAACATAACCATTCTATGAAAAACTAACTGATACCAAAATAGCAAATGCTACTTTGCATTAACATAGCAGAGCGTGGTTTCGATCCACGGACCTCTGGGTTATGGGCCCAGCACGCTTCCACTGCGCCACTCTGCTTACATCACCATTATATGAAAAACTAACTGATACCAAAATAGCAAATGCTACTTTGCAATAACATAGCAGAGCGTGGTTTCGATCCACGGACCTCTGGGTTTTGGGCCCAGCACGCTTCCACTGCGCCACTCTGCTTACATCACCATTATATGAAAAACTAACTCATACCAAAATAGCAAATGCTACTTTGCATTAACATAGCAGAGCGTGGTTTCGATCCACGGACCTCTGGGTTATGGGCCCAGCACGCTTCCACTGCGCCACTCTGCTTACATCACCATTATATGAAAAACTAACTGATACCAAAATAGCAAATGCTACTTTTCAATAACATAGCAGAGCGTGGTTTCGATCCACGGACCTCTGGGTTATGGGCCCAGCACGCTTCCACTGCTCCACTCTGCTTACATCACCAATATATGAAAAACTAACTGATACCATAAGAGCAAATGCTACTTTGCATTAACATAGCAGAGCGTGGTTTCGATCCACGGACCTATGGGTTATGGGCCCAGCACGCTTCCACTGCGCCACTCTGCTTACATAACCATTATATGAAAAACTAACTGATACCAAAATAGCAAATGCTACTTTGCATTAACATAGCAGAGCGTGGTTTCGATCCACGGACCTCTGGGTTATGGGCCCAGCACGCTTCTACTGCGCCACTCTGCTTACATCACCATTATATGAAAAACTAACTGATACCAAAATAGCAAATGCTACTTTTCAACAACATAGCAGAGCGTGGTCTCGATCCACGGACCTCTGGGTTATGGGCCCAGCACGCTTCCATTGCGCCACTCTGCTTACATGATCATTGTATGAACAAACTAACTTATATCAAAATAGCAAGTGCTATTTTGCGTTAATTTAGCAGAGCGTGGTTTCGATCCACGGACCTCTGGGTTATGGGCCCAGCACGCTTCCACTGCGCCATTCTGCTTACATCACCATTATATGAAAAACTAACTGATAGCAAAATAGCAAGTGCTATTTTGCTTTAATTTAGCAGAGCGTGGTTTCGATCCACTGACCTCTGGGTTATGGGCCCAGCACGCTTCCACTGCGCCATTCTGCTTACATGATCATTGTATGAACAAACTAACTGATAGCAAAAGAGCAAGTGCTATTTTGCTTTAATTTAGCAGAGCGTGGTTTCGATCCACTGACCTCTGGGTTATGGGCCCAGCACGCTTCCACTGCGCCATTCTGCTTACATGATCATTGTATGAACAAACTAACTGATAGCAAAAGAGCAAGTGCTATTTTGCTTTAATTTAGCAGAGCGTGGTTTCGATCCACTGACCTCTGGGTTATGGGCCCAGCACGCTTCCACTGCGCCATTCTGCTTACATGATCATTGTATGAACAAACTAACTTAAATCAAAATAGCAAGTGCTATTTTGCTTTAATTTAGCAGAGCGTGGTTTCGATCCACGGACCTCTGGGTTATGGGCCCAGTACGCTTCCACTGCGCCACTCTGCTTACATCGCCATTATATGAAAAACTAACTGATACCAAAATAGCAAATGTTACTTTGCATTAACATAGCAGAGCGTGGTTTCGATCCACGGACCTCTGGGTTTTGGGCCCAGCACGCTTCCACTGCGCCACTCTGCTTACATCACCATTATTTGAAAAACTAACTGATACCAAAATAGCAAATGCTACTTTGCATTAACATAGCAGAGCGTGGTTTCGATCCACGGACCTCTGGGTTTTGGGCCCAGCACGCTTCCACTGCGCCACTCTGCTTACATCACCATTATATGAAAAACTAACTGATACCAAAATAGCAAATGCTACTTTGCATTAACATAGTAGAGCGTGGTTTCGATCCATGGACCTCTGGGTCATGGGCCCAGCAAGCTTCCACTGCGCCACTCTGCTTACATCGCCATTATATGAAAAACTAACTGATACCAAAATAGCAAATGCTACTTTGCATTAACATAGCAGAGCGTGGTTTCGATCCACGGACCTCTGGGTTTTGGGCCCAGCACGCTTCCACTGCGCCACTCTGCTTACATCACCATTATATGAAAAACTAACTGATACCAAAATAGCAAATGCTACTTTGCAATAACATAGCAGAGCGTGGTTTCGATCCACGGACCTCTGGGTTTTGGGCCCAGCACGCTTCCACTGCGCCACTCTGCTTACATCACCATTCTATGAAAAACTAACTGATACCAAAATAGCAAATGCTACTTTGCATTAACATAGTAGAGCGTGGTTTCGATCCATGGACCTCTGGGTCATGGGCCCAGCAAGCTTCCACTGCGCCACTCTGCTTACATCGCCATTATATGAAAAACTAACTGATACCAAAATAGCAAATGCTACTTTGCATTAACATAGCAGAGCGTGGTTTCGATCCACGGACCTCTGGGTTTTGGGCCCAGCACGCTTCCACTGCGCCACTCTGCTTACATCACCATTATATGAAAAACTAACTGATACCAAAATAGCAAATGCTACTTTTCAATAACATAGCAGAGCATGGTTTCGATCCACGGACCTCTGGGTTATGGGCCCAGCACGCTTCCACTGCGCCACTCTGCTTACATCACCAATATATGAAAAACTAACTGATACCATAAGAGCAAATGCTACTTTGCATTAACATAGCAGAGCGTGGTTTCGATCCACGGACCTATGGGTTATGGGCCCAGCACGCTTCCACTGCGCCACTCTGCAAACATAACCATTATATGAAAAACTAACTGATACCAAAATAGCAAATGCTACTTTGCATTAACATAGCAGAGCGTGGTTTCGATCCACGGACCTCTGGGTTATGGGCCCAGCACGCTTCCACTGCGCAACTCTGCTTACATCACCATTATATGAAAAACTAACTGATACCAAAATAGCAAATGCTACTTTGCATTAACATAGTAGAGCGTGGTTTCGATCCATGGACCTCTGGGTCATGGGCCCAGCAAGCTTCCACTGCGCCACTCTGCTTACATCGCCATTATATGAAAAACTAACTGATACCAAAATAGCAAATGCTACTTTGCATTAACATAGCAGAGCGTGGTTTCGATCCACGGACCTCTGGGTTTTGGGCCCAGCACGCTTCCACTGCGCCACTCTGCTTACATCACCATTATATGAAAAACTAACTGATACCAAAATAGCAAATGCTACTTTGCAATAACATAGCAGAGCGTGGTTTCGATCCACGGACCTCTGGGTTTTGGGCCCAGCACGCTTCCACTGCGCCACTCTGCTTACATCACCATTCTATGAAAAACTAACTGATACCAAAATAGCAAATGCTACTTTGCATTAACATAGTAGAGCGTGGTTTCGATCCATGGACCTCTGGGTCATGGGCCCAGCAAGCTTCCACTGCGCCACTCTGCTTACATCGCCATTATATGAAAAACTAACTGATACCAAAATAGCAAATGCTACTTTGCATTAACATAGCAGAGCGTGGTTTCGATCCACGGACCTCTGGGTTTTGGGCCCAGCACGCTTCCACTGCGCCACTCTGCTTACATCACCATTATATGAAAAACTAACTGATACCAAAATAGCAAATGCTACTTTTCAATAACATAGCAGAGCATGGTTTCGATCCACGGACCTATGGGTTATGGGCCCAGCACGCTTCCACTGCGCCACTCTGCAAACATAACCATTATATGAAAAACTAACTGATACCAAAATAGCAAATGCTACTTTGCATTAACATAGCAGAGCGTGGTTTCGATCCACGGACCTCTGGGTTATGGGCCCAGCACGCTTCCACTGCGCCACTCTGCTTACATCACCATTATATGAAAAACTAACTGATACCAAAATAGCAAATGCTACTTTGCATTAACATAGTAGAGCGTGGTTTCGATCCATGGACCTCTGGGTCATGGGCCCAGCAAGCTTCCACTGCGCCACTCTGCTTACATCGCCATTATATGAAAAACTAACTGATACCAAAATAGCAAATGCTACTTTGCATTAACAAAGCAAAGCGTGGTTTCGATCCACGGACCTCTGGGTTTTGGGCCCAGCACGCTTCCACTGCGCCACTCTGCTTACATCACCATTATATGAAAAACTAACTGATACCAAAATAGCAAATGCTACTTTGCAATAACATAGCAGAGCGTGGTTTCGATCCACGGACCTCTGGGTTTTGGGCCCAGCACGCTTCCACTGCGCCACTCTGCTTACATCACCATTCTATGAAAAACTAACTGATACCAAAATAGCAAATGCTACTTTGCATTAACATAGTAGAGCGTGGTTTCGATCCATGGACCTCTGGGTCATGGGCCCAGCAAGCTTCCACTGCGCCACTCTGCTTACATCGCCATTATATGAAAAACTAACTGATACCAAAATAGCAAATGCTACTTTGCATTAACATAGCAGAGCGTGGTTTCGATCCACGGACCTCTGGGTTTTGGGCCCAGCACGCTTCCACTGCGCCACTCTGCTTACATCACCATTATATGAAAAACTAACTGATACCAAAATAGCAAATGCTACTTTTCAATAACATAGCAGACCATGGTTTCGATCCACGGACCTCTGGGTTATGGGCCCAGCACGCTTCCACTGCGCCACTCTGCTTACATCACCAATATATGAAAAACTAACTGATACCATAAGAGCAAATGCTACTTTGCATTAACATAGCAGAGCGTGGTTTCGATCCACGGACCTATGGGTTATGGGCCCAGCACGCTTCCACTGCGCCACTCTGCAAACATAACCATTATATGAAAAACTAACTGATACCAAAATAGCAAATGCTACTTTGCATTAACATAGCAGAGCGTGGTTTCGATCCACGGACCTCTGGGTTATGGGCCCAGCACGCTTCCACTGCGCCACTCTGCTTACATCACCATTATATGAAAAACTAACTGATACCAAAATAGCAAATGCTACTTTGCATTAACATAGTAGAGCGTGGTTTCGATCCATGGACCTCTGGGTCATGGGCCCAGCAAGCTTCCACTGCGCCACTCTGCTTACATCGCCATTATATGAAAAACTAACTGATACCAAAATAGCAAATGCTACTTTGCAATAACATAGCAGAGCGTGGTTTCGATCCACGGACCTCTGGGTTTTGGGCCCAGCACGCTTCCACTGCGCCACTCTGCTTACATCACCATTCTATGAAAAACTAACTGATACCAAAATAGCAAATGCTACTTTGCATTAACATAGTAGAGCGTGGTTTCGATCCATGGACCTCTGGGTCATGGGCCCAGCAAGCTTCCACTGCGCCACTCTGCTTACATCGCCATTATATGAAAAACTAACTGATACCAAAATAGCAAATGCTACTTTGCATTAACATAGCAGAGCGTGGTTTCGATCCACGGACCTCTGGGTTTTGGGCCCAGCACGCTTCCACTGCGCCACTCTGCTTACATCACCATTCTATGAAAAACTAACTGATACCAAAATAGCAAATGCTACTTTGCATTAACATAGTAGAGCGTGGTTTCGATCCATGGACCTCTGGGTCATGGGCCCAGCAAGCTTCCACTGCGCCACTCTGCTTACATCGCCATTATATGAAAAACTAACTGATACCAAAATAGCAAATGCTACTTTGCATTAACATAGCAGAGCGTGGTTTCGATCCACGGACCTCTGGGTTTTGGGCCCAGCACGCTTCCACTGCGCCACTCTGCTTACATCACCATTATATGAAAAACTAACTGATACCAAAATAGCAAATGCTACTTTTCAATAACATAGCAGAGCATGGTTTCGATCCACGGACCTCTGGGTTATGGGCCCAGCACGCTTCCACTGCGCCACTCTGCTTACATCACCAATATATGAAAAACTAACTGATACCATAAGAGCAAATGCTACTTTGCATTAACATAGCAGAGCGTGGTTTCGATCCACGGACCTATGGGTTATGGGCCCAGCACGCTTCCACTGCGCCACTCTGCAAACATAACCATTATATGAAAAACTAACTGATACCAAAATAGCAAATGCTACTTTGCATTAACATAGCAGAGCGTGGTTTCGATCCACGGACCTCTGGGTTATGGGCCCAGCACGCTTCCACTGCGCAACTCTGCTTACATCACCATTATATGAAAAACTAACTGATACCAAAATAGCAAATGCTACTTTGCATTAACATAGTAGAGCGTGGTTTCGATCCATGGACCTCTGGGTCATGGGCCCAGCAAGCTTCCACTGCGCCACTCTGCTTACATCGCCATTATATGAAAAACTAACTGATACCAAAATAGCAAATGCTACTTTGCATTAACATAGCAGAGCGTGGTTTCGATCCACGGACCTCTGGGTTTTGGGCCCAGCACGCTTCCACTGCGCCACTCTGCTTACATCACCATTATATGAAAAACTAACTGATACCAAAATAGCAAATGCTACTTTGCAATAACATAGCAGAGCGTGGTTTCGATCCACGGACCTCTGGGTTTTGGGCCCAGCACGCTTCCACTGCGCCACTCTGCTTACATCACCATTCTATGAAAAACTAACTGATACCAAAATAGCAAATGCTACTTTGCATTAACATAGTAGAGCGTGGTTTCGATCCATGGACCTCTGGGTCATGGGCCCAGCAAGCTTCCACTGCGCCACTCTGCTTACATCGCCATTATATGAAAAACTAACTGATACCAAAATAGCAAATGCTACTTTGCATTAACATAGCAGAGCGTGGTTTCGATCCACGGACCTCTGGGTTTTGGGCCCAGCACGCTTCCACTGCGCCACTCTGCTTACATCACCATTATATGAAAAACTAACTGATACCAAAATAGCAAATGCTACTTTTCAATAACATAGCAGAGCATGGTTTCGATCCACGGACCTATGGGTTATGGGCCCAGCACGCTTCCACTGCGCCACTCTGCAAACATAACCATTATATGAAAAACTAACTGATACCAAAATAGCAAATGCTACTTTGCATTAACATAGCAGAGCGTGGTTTCGATCCACGGACCTCTGGGTTATGGGCCCAGCACGCTTCCACTGCGCCACTCTGCTTACATCACCATTATATGAAAAACTAACTGATACCAAAATAGCAAATGCTACTTTGCATTAACATAGTAGAGCGTGGTTTCGATCCATGGACCTCTGGGTCATGGGCCCAGCAAGCTTCCACTGCGCCACTCTGCTTACATCGCCATTATATGAAAAACTAACTGATACCAAAATAGCAAATGCTACTTTGCATTAACAAAGCAAAGCGTGGTTTCGATCCACGGACCTCTGGGTTTTGGGCCCAGCACGCTTCCACTGCGCCACTCTGCTTACATCACCATTATATGAAAAACTAACTGATACCAAAATAGCAAATGCTACTTTGCAATAACATAGCAGAGCGTGGTTTCGATCCACGGACCTCTGGGTTTTGGGCCCAGCACGCTTCCACTGCGCCACTCTGCTTACATCACCATTCTATGAAAAACTAACTGATACCAAAATAGCAAATGCTACTTTGCATTAACATAGTAGAGCGTGGTTTCGATCCATGGACCTCTGGGTCATGGGCCCAGCAAGCTTCCACTGCGCCACTCTGCTTACATCGCCATTATATGAAAAACTAACTGATACCAAAATAGCAAATGCTACTTTGCATTAACATAGCAGAGCGTGGTTTCGATCCACGGACCTCTGGGTTTTGGGCCCAGCACGCTTCCACTGCGCCACTCTGCTTACATCACCATTATATGAAAAACTAACTGATACCAAAATAGCAAATGCTACTTTTCAATAACATAGCAGAGCATGGTTTCGATCCACGGACCTCTGGGTTATGGGCCCAGCACGCTTCCACTGCGCCACTCTGCTTACATCACCAATATATGAAAAACTAACTGATACCATAAGAGCAAATGCTACTTTGCATTAACATAGCAGAGCGTGGTTTCGATCCACGGACCTATGGGTTATGGGCCCAGCACGCTTCCACTGCGCCACTCTGCAAACATAACCATTATATGAAAAACTAACTGATACCAAAATAGCAAATGCTACTTTGCATTAACATAGCAGAGCGTGGTTTCGATCCACGGACCTCTGGGTTATGGGCCCAGCACGCTTCCACTGCGCCACTCTGCTTACATCACCATTATATGAAAAACTAACTGATACCAAAATAGCAAATGCTACTTTGCATTAACATAGTAGAGCGTGGTTTCGATCCATGGACCTCTGGGTCATGGGCCCAGCAAGCTTCCACTGCGCCACTCTGCTTACATCGCCATTATATGAAAAACTAACTGATACCAAAATAGCAAATGCTACTTTGCAATAACATAGCAGAGCGTGGTTTCGATCCACGGACCTCTGGGTTTTGGGCCCAGCACGCTTCCACTGCGCCACTCTGCTTACATCACCATTCTATGAAAAACTAACTGATACCAAAATAGCAAATGCTACTTTGCATTAACATAGTAGAGCGTGGTTTCGATCCATGGACCTCTGGGTCATGGGCCCAGCAAGCTTCCACTGCGCCACTCTGCTTACATCGCCATTATATGAAAAACTAACTGATACCAAAATAGCAAATGCTACTTTGCATTAACATAGCAGAGCGTGGTTTCGATCCACGGACCTCTGGGTTTTGGGCCCAGCACGCTTCCACTGCGCCACTCTGCTTACATCACCATTATATGAAAAACTAACTGATACCAAAATAGCAAATGCTACTTTTCAATAACATAGCAGAGCATGGTTTCGATCCACGGACCTCTGGGTTATGGGCCCAGCACGCTTCCACTGCGCCACTCTGCTTACATCACCAATATATGAAAAACTAACTGATACCATAAGAGCAAATGCTACTTTGCATTAACATAGCAGAGCGTGGTTTCTATCCACGGACCTATGGGTTATGGGCCCAGCACGCTTCCACTGCGCCACTCTGCAAACATAACCATTATATGAAAAACTAACTGATACCAAAATAGCAAATGCTACTTTGCATTAACATAGCAGAGCGTGGTTTCGATCCACGGACCTCTGGGTTATGGGCCCAGCACGCTTCCACTGCGCAACTCTGCTTACATCACCATTATATGAAAAACTAACTGATACCAAAATAGCAAATGCTACTTTGCATTAACATAGTAGAGCGTGGTTTCGATCCATGGACCTCTGGGTCATGGGCCCAGCAAGCTTCCACTGCGCCACTCTGCTTACATCGCCATTATATGAAAAACTAACTGATACCAAAATAGCAAATGCTACTTTGCATTAACATAGCAGAGCGTGGTTTCGATCCACGGACCTCTGGGTTTTGGGCCCAGCACGCTTCCACTGCGCCACTCTGCTTACATCACCATTATATGAAAAACTAACTGATACCAAAATAGCAAATGCTACTTTGCAATAACATAGCAGAGCGTGGTTTCGATCCACGGACCTCTGGGTTTTGGGCCCAGCACGCTTCCACTGCGCCACTCTGCTTACATCACCATTCTATGAAAAACTAACTGATACCAAAATAGCAAATGCTACTTTGCATTAACATAGTAGAGCGTGGTTTCGATCCATGGACCTCTGGGTCATGGGCCCAGCAAGCTTCCACTGCGCCACTCTGCTTACATCGCCATTATATGAAAAACTAACTGATACCAAAATAGCAAATGCTACTTTGCATTAACATAGCAGAGCGTGGTTTCGATCCACGGACCTCTGGGTTTTGGGCCCAGCACGCTTCCACTGCGCCACTCTGCTTACATCACCATTATATGAAAAACTAACTGATACCAAAATAGCAAATGCTACTTTTCAATAACATAGCAGAGCATGGTTTCGATCCACGGACCTCTGGGTTATGGGCCCAGCACGCTTCCACTGCGCCACTCTGCTTACATCACCAATATATGAAAAACTAACTGATACCATAAGAGCAAATGCTACTTTGCATTAACATAGCAGAGCGTGGTTTCGATCCACGGACCTATGGGTTATGGGCCCAGCACGCTTCCACTGCGCCACTCTGCAAACATAACCATTATATGAAAAACTAACTGATACCAAAATAGCAAATGCTACTTTGCATTAACATAGCAGAGCGTGGTTTCGATCCACGGACCTCTGGGTTATGGGCCCAGCACGCTTCCACTGCGCCACTCTGCTTACATCACCATTATATGAAAAACTAACTGATACCAAAATAGCAAATGCTACTTTGCATTAACATAGTAGAGCGTGGTTTCGATCCATGGACCTCTGGGTCATGGGCCCAGCAAGCTTCCACTGCGCCACTCTGCTTACATCGCCATTATATGAAAAACTAACTGATACCAAAATAGCAAATGCTACTTTGCAATAACATAGCAGAGCGTGGTTTCGATCCACGGACCTCTGGGTTTTGGGCCCAGCACGCTTCCACTGCGCCACTCTGCTTACATCACCATTCTATGAAAAACTAACTGATACCAAAATAGCAAATGCTACTTTGCATTAACATAGTAGAGCGTGGTTTCGATCCATGGACCTCTGGGTCATGGGCCCAGCAAGCTTCCACTGCGCCACTCTGCTTACATCGCCATTCTATGAAAAACTAACTGATACCAAAATAGCAAATGCTACTTTGCATTAACATAGTAGAGCGTGGTTTCGATCCATGGACCTCTGGGTCATGGGCCCAGCAAGCTTCCACTGCGCCACTCTGCTTACATCGCCATTATATGAAAAACTAACTGATACCAAAATAGCAAATGCTACTTTGCATTAACATAGCAGAGCGTGGTTTCGATCCACGGACCTCTGGGTTTTGGGCCCAGCACGCTTCCACTGCGCCACTCTGCTTACATCACCATTATATGAAAAACTAACTGATACCAAAATAGCAAATGCTACTTTGCAATAACATAGCAGAGCGTGGTTTCGATCCACGGACCTCTGGGTTTTGGGCCCAGCACGCTTCCACTGCGCCACTCTGCTTACATCACCATTATATGAAAAACTAACTGATACCAAAATAGCAAATGCTACTTTGCATTAACATAGCAGAGCGTGGTTTCGATCCACGGACCTCTGGGTTTTGGGCCCAGCACGCTTCCACTGCGCCACTCTGCTTACATCACCATTATATGAAAAACTAACTGATACCAAAATAGCAAATGCTACTTTGCAATAACATAGCAGAGCGTGGTTTCGATCCACGGACCTCTGGGTTTTGGGCCCAGCACGCTTCCACTGCGCCACTCTGCTTACATCACCATTCTATGAAAAACTAACTGATACCAAAATAGCAAATGCTACTTTGCATTAACATAGTAGAGCGTGGTTTCGATCCATGGACCTCTGGGTCATGGGCCCAGCAAGCTTCCACTGCGCCACTCTGCTTACATCGCCATTATATGAAAAACTAACTGATACCAAAATAGCAAATGCTACTTTGCATTAACATAGCAGAGCGTGGTTTCGATCCACGGACCTCTGGGTTTTGGGCCCAGCACGCTTCCACTGCGCCACTCTGCTTACATCACCATTATATGAAAAACTAACTGATACCAAAATAGCAAATGCTACTTTTCAATAACATAGCAGAGCATGGTTTCGATCCACGGACCTCTGGGTTATGGGCCCAGCACGCTTCCACTGCGCCACTCTGCTTACATCACCAATATATGAAAAACTAACTGATACCATAAGAGCAAATGCTACTTTGCATTAACATAGCAGAGCGTGGTTTCGATCCACGGACCTATGGGTTATGGGCCCAGCACGCTTCCACTGCGCCACTCTGCAAACATAACCATTATATGAAAAACTAACTGATACCAAAATAGCAAATGCTACTTTGCATTAACATAGCAGAGCGTGGTTTCGATCCACGGACCTCTGGGTTATGGGCCCAGCACGCTTCCACTGCGCCACTCTGCTTACATCACCATTATATGAAAAACTAACTGATACCAAAATAGCAAATGCTACTTTGCATTAACATAGTAGAGCGTGGTTTCGATCCATGGACCTCTGGGTCATGGGCCCAGCAAGCTTCCACTGCGCCACTCTGCTTACATCGCCATTATATGAAAAACTAACTGATACCAAAATAGCAAATGCTACTTTGCAATAACATAGCAGAGCGTGGTTTCGATCCACGGACCTCTGGGTTTTGGGCCCAGCACGCTTCCACTGCGCCACTCTGCTTACATCACCATTCTATGAAAAACTAACTGATACCAAAATAGCAAATGCTACTTTGCATTAACATAGTAGAGCGTGGTTTCGATCCATGGACCTCTGGGTCATGGGCCCAGCAAGCTTCCACTGCGCCACTCTGCTTACATCGCCATTCTATGAAAAACTAACTGATACCAAAATAGCAAATGCTACTTTGCATTAACATAGTAGAGCGTGGTTTCGATCCATGGACCTCTGGGTCATGGGCCCAGCAAGCTTCCACTGCGCCACTCTGCTTACATCGCCATTATATGAAAAACTAACTGATACCAAAATAGCAAATGCTACTTTGCATTAACATAGCAGAGCGTGGTTTCGATCCACGGACCTCTGGGTTTTGGGCCCAGCACGCTTCCACTGCGCCACTCTGCTTACATCACCATTATATGAAAAACTAACTGATACCAAAATAGCAAATGCTACTTTGCAATAACATAGCAGAGCGTGGTTTCGATCCACGGACCTCTGGGTTTTGGGCCCAGCACGCTTCCACTGCGCCACTCTGCTTACATCACCATTATATGAAAAACTAACTGATACCAAAATAGCAAATGCTACTTTGCAATAACATAGCAGAGCGTGGTTTCGATCCACGGACCTCTGGGTTTTGGGCCCAGCACGCTTCCACTGCGCCACTCTGCTTACATCACCATTATATGAAAAACGAACTGATACCAAAATAGCAAATGCTACTTTGCAATAACATAGCAGAGCGTGGTTTCGATCCACGGACCTCTGGGTTTTGGGCCCAGCACGCTTCCACTGCGCCACTCTGCTTACAGCACCATAATATGAAAAACTAACTCATACCAAAATAGCAAATGCTACTTTGCATTAACATAGCAGAGCGTGGTTTCGATCCACGGACCTCTGGGTTTTGGGCCCAGCACGCTTCCACTGCGCCACTCTGCTTACATCACCATTATATGAAAAACTAACTCATACCAAAATAGCAAATGCTACTTTGCATTAACATAGCAGAGCGTGGTTTCGATCCACGGACCTCTGGGTTATGGGCCCAGCACGCTTCCACTGCGCCATTCTGCTTACATGATCATTGTATGAACAAACTAACTTAAATCAAAATAGCAAGTGCTATTTTGCTTTAATTTAGCAGAGCGTGGTTTCGATCCACGGACCTCTGGGTTTTGGGCCCAGCACGCTTCCACTGCGCCACTCTGCTTACATCACCATTCTATGAAAAACTAACTGATACCAAAATAGCAAATGCTACTTTGCATTAACATAGTAGAGCGTGGTTTCGATCCATGGACCTCTGGGTCATGGGCCCAGCAAGCTTCCACTGCGCCACTCTGCTTACATCGCCATTCTATGAAAAACTAACTGATACCAAAATAGCAAATGCTACTTTGCATTAACATAGTAGAGCGTGGTTTCGATCCATGGACCTCTGGGTCATGGGCCCAGCAAGCTTCCACTGCGCCACTCTGCTTACATCGCCATTATATGAAAAACTAACTGATACCAAAATAGCAAATGCTACTTTGCAATAACATAGCAGAGCGTGGTTTCGATCCACGGACCTCTGGGTTTTGGGCCCAGCACGCTTCCACTGCGCCACTCTGCTTACATCACCATTATATGAAAAACGAACTGATACCAAAATAGCAAATGCTACTTTGCAATAACATAGCAGAGCGTGGTTTCGATCCACGGACCTCTGGGTTTTGGGCCCAGCACGCTTCCACTGCGCCACTCTGCTTACATCACCATAATATGAAAAACTAACTCATACCAAAATAGCAAATGCTACTTTGCATTAACATAGCAGAGCGTGGTTTCGATCCACGGACCTCTGGGTTATGGGCCCTGCACGCTTCCACTGCGCCACTCTGCTTACATCACCATTATATGAAAAACTAACTGATACCAAAATAGCAAATGCTACTTTTCAATAACATAGCAGAGCGTGGTTTCGATCCACGGACCTCTGGGTTATGGGCCCAGCACGCTTCCACTGCGCCACTCTGCTTACATCACCATTATATGAAAAACGAACTGATACCAAAATAGCAAATGCTACTTTGCAATAACATAGCAGAGCGTGGTTTCGATCCACGGACCTCTGGGTTTTGGGCCCAGCACGCTTCCACTGCGCCACTCTGCTTACATCACCATAATATGAAAAACTAACTCATACCAAAATAGCAAATGCTACTTTGCATTAACATAGCAGAGCGTGGTTTCGATCCACGGACCTCTGGGTTTTGGGCCCAGCACGCTTCCACTGCGCCACTCTGCTTACATCACCATTATATGAAAAACTAACTCATACCAAAATAGCAAATGCTACTTTGCATTAACATAGCAGAGCGTGGTTTCGATCCACGGACCTCTGGGTTATGGGCCCTGCACGCTTCCACTGCGCCACTCTGCTTACATCACCATTATATGAAAAACTAACTGATACCAAAATAGCAAATGCTACTTTTCAATAACATAGCAGAGCGTGGTTTCGATCCACGGACCTCTGGGTTATGGGCCCAGCACGCTTCCACTGCGCCACTCTGCTTACATCACCAATATATGAAAAACTAACTGATACCATAAGAGCAAATGCTACTTTGCATTAACATAGTAGAGCGTGGTTTCGATCCACGGACCTATGGGTTATGGGCCCAGCACGCTTCCACTGCGCCACTCTGCTTACATAACCATTATATGAAAAACTAACTGATACCAAAATAGCAAATGCTACTTTGAATTAACATAGCAGAGCGTGGTTTCGATCCACGGACCTCTGGGTTATGGGCCCAGCACGCTTCTACTGCGCCACTCTGCTTACATCACCATTATATGAAAAACTAACTGATACCAAAATAGCAAATGCTACTTTTCAATAACATAGCAGAGCGTGGTTTCGATCCACGGACCTCTGGGTTATGGGCCCAGCACGCTTCCACTGCGCCACTCTGCTTACATCACCAATATATGAAAAACTAACTGATACCATAAGAGCAAATGCTACTTTGCATTAACATAGCAGAGCGTGGTTTCGATCCACGGACCCATGGGTTATGGGCCCAGCACGCTTCCACTGCGCCACTCTGCTTACATAACCATTATATGAAAAACTAACTGATACCAAAATAGCAAATGCTACTTTGCATTAACATAGCAGAGCGTGGTTTCGATCCACGGACCTCTGGGTTATGGGCCCAGCACGCTTCCATTGCGCCACTCTGCTTACATGATCATTGTATGAACAAACTAACTTATATCAAAATAGCAAGTGCTATTTTGCGTTAATTTAGCAGAGCGTGGTTTCGACCCACGGACCTCTGGGTTATGGGCCCAGCACGCTTCCACTGCGCCATTCTGCTTACATCACCATTACATGAAAAACTAACTGATAGCAAAATAGCAAGTGCTATTTTGCTTTAATTTAGCAGAGCGTGGTTTCGATCCACTGACCTCTGGGTTATGGGCCCAGCACGCTTCCACTGCGCCATTCTGCTTACATGATCATTGTATGAACAAACTAACTGATAGCAAAATAGCAAGTGCTATTTTGCTTTAATTTAGCAGAGCGTGGTTTCTATCCACTGACCTCTGGGTTATGGGCCCAGCACGCTTCCACTGCGCCATTCTGCTTACATGATCATTGTATGAACAAACTAACTTAAATCAAAATAGCAAGTGCTATTTTGCTTTAATTTAGCTGAGCGTGGTTTCGATCCATGGACCTCTGGGTTATGGGCCCAGTACGCTTCCACTGCGCCACTCTGCTTACATCGCCATTATATGAAAAACTAACTGATACCAAAATAGCAAATGTTACTTTGCATTAACATAGCAGAGCGTGGTTTCGATCCACGGACCTCTGGGTTTTGGGCCCAGCACGCTTCCACTGCGCCACTCTGCTTACATCACCATTATATGAAAAACTAACTGATACCAAAATAGCAAATGCTACTTTGCAATAACATAGCAGAGCGTGGTTTCGATCCACGGACCTCTGGGTTTTGGGCCCAGCACGCTTCCACTGCGCCACTCTGCTTACATCACCATTCTATGAAAAACTAACTGATACCAAAATAGCAAATGCTACTTTGCATTAACATAGTAGAGCGTGGTTTCGATCCATGGACCTCTGGGTCATGGGCCCAGCAAGCTTCCACTGCGCCACTCTGCTTACATCGCCATTATATGAAAAACTAACTGATACCAAAATAGCAAATGCTACTTTGCATTAACATAGCAGAGCGTTGTTTCGATCCACGGACCTCTGGGTTTTGGGCCCAGCACGCTTCCACTGCGCCACTCTGCTTACATCACCATTATATGAAAAACTAACTGATACCAAAATAGCAAATGCTACTTTGCAATAACATAGCAGAGCGTGGTTTCGATCCACGGACCTCTGGGTTTTGGGCCCAGCACGCTTCCACTGCGCCACTCTGCTTACATCAACATTCTATGAAAAACTAACTGATACCAAAATAGCAAATGCTACTTTGCATTAACATAGTAGAGCGTGGTTTCGATCCATGGACCTCTGGGTCATGGGCCCAGCAAGCTTCCACTGCGCCACTCTGCTTACATCGCCATTATATGAAAAACTAACTGATACCAAAATAGCAAATGCTACTTTGCATTAACATAGCAGAGCGTGGTCTCGATCCACGGACCTCTGGGTTTTGGGCCCAGCACGCTTCCACTGCGCCACTCTGCTTACATCACCATTATATGAAAAACTAACTGATACCAAAATAGCAAATGCTACTTTGCATTAACATAGCAGAGCGTGGTTTCGATCCACGGACCTCTGGGTTTTGAGCCCAGCACGCTTCCACTGCGCCACTCTGCTTACATCACCATTATATGAAAAACTAACTGATACCAAAATAGCAAATGCTACTTTGCAATAACATAGCAGAGCGTGGTTTCGATCCACGGACCTCTGGGTTTTGGGCCCAGCACGCTTCCACTGCGCCACTCTGCTTACATCACCATTATATGAAAAACTAACTGATACCAAAATAGCAAATGCTACTTTGCAATAACATAGCAGAGCGTGGTTTCGATCCACGGACCTCTGGGTTTTGGGTCCAGCACGCTTCCACTGCGCCACTCTGCTTACATCACCATTATATGAAAAACTAACTCATACCAAAATAGCAAATGCTACTTTGCATTAACATAGCAGAGCGTGGTTTCGATCCACGGACCTCTGGGTTATGGGCCCAGCACGCTTCCACTGCGCCACTCTGCTTACATCACCATTATATGAAAAACTAACTGATACAAAATAGCAAATGCTACTTTTCAACAACATAGCAGAGCGTGGTCTCGATCCACGGACCTCTGGGTTATGGGCCCAGCACGCTTCCATTGCGCCACTCTGCTTACATGATCATTGTATGAACAAACTAACTTATATCAAAATAGCAAGTGCTATTTTGCGTTAATTTAGCAGAGCGTGGTTTCGATCCACGGACCTCTGGGTTATGGGCCCAGCACGCTTCCACTGCGCCATTCTGCTTACATCACCGTTATATGAAAAACTAACTGATAGCAAAATAGCAAGTGCTATTTTGCTTTAATTTAGCAGAGCGTGGTTTCGATCCACTGACCTCTGGGTTATGGGCCCAGCACGCTTCCACTGCGCCATTCTGCTTACATGATCATTGTATGAACAAACTAACTTATATCAAAATAGCAAGTGCTATTTTGCTTTAATTTAGCAGAGCGTTTTTTCGATCCACGGACCTCTGGGTTATGGGCCCAGTACGCTTCCACTGCGCCACTCTGCTTACATCGCCATTATATGAAAAACTAACTGATACCAAAATAGCAAATGCTACTTTGCATTAACATAGCAGAGCGTGGTTTCGATCCACGGACCTCTGGGTTTTGGGCCCAGCACGCTTCCACTGCGCCACTCTGCTTACATCACCATTATATGAAAAACTAACTGATACCAAAATAGCAAATGCTACTATGCAATAACATAGCAGAGCGTGGTTTCGATCCACGGACCTCTGGGTTTTGGGCCCAGCACGCTTCCACTGCGCCACTCTGCTTACATCACCATTATATGAAAAACTAACTGATACCAAAATAGCAAATGCTACTTTGCAATAACATAGCAGAGCGTGGTTTCGATCCACGGACCTCTGGGTTGTGGGCCCAGCACGCTTCCACTGCGCCACTCTGCTTACATAACCATTATATGAAAAACTAACTGATACCAAAATAGCAAATGCTACTTTGCATTAACATAGCAGAGCGTGGTTTCGATCCACGGACCTCTGGGTTATGGGGCCAGCACGCTTCTACTGCGCCACTCTGCTTACATCACCATTATATGAAAAACTAACTGATACCAAAATAGCAAATGCTACTTTTCAACAACATAGCAGAGCGTGGTCTCGATCCACGGACCTCTGGGTTATGGGCCCAGCACGCTTCCATTGCGCCACTCTGCTTACATGATCATTGTATGAACAAACTAACTTATATCAAAATAGCAAGTGCTATTTTGCGTTAATTTAGCAGAGCGTGGTTTCGATCCACTGACCTCTGGGTTATGGGCCCAGCACGCTTCCACTGCGCCATTCTGCTTACATGATCATTGTATGAACAAACTAACTGATAGCAAAATAGCAAGTGCTATTTTGCTTTAATTTAGCAGAGCGTGGTTTCTATCCACTGACCTCTGGGTTATGGGCCCAGCACGCTTCCACTGCGCCATTCTGCTTACATGATCATTGTATGAACAAACTAACTTAAATCAAAATAGCAAGTGCTATTTTGCTTTAATTTAGCTCAGCGTGGTTTCGATCCATGGACCTCTGGGTTATGGGCCCAGTACGCTTCCACTGCGCCACTCTGCTTACATCGCCATTATATGAAAAACTAACTGATACCAAAATAGCAAATGTTACTTTGCATTAACATAGCAGAGCGTGGTTTCGATCCACGGACCTCTGGGTTTTGGGCCCAGCACGCTTCCACTGCGCCACTCTGCTTACATCACCATTATATGAAAAACTAACTGATACCAAAATAGCAAATGCTACTTTGCAATAACATAGCAGAGCGTGGTTTCGATCCACGGACCTCTGGGTTTTGGGCCCAGCACGCTTCCACTGCGCCACTCTGCTTACATCACCATTCTATGAAAAACTAACTGATACCAAAATAGCAAATGCTACTTTGCATTAACATAGTAGAGCGTGGTTTCGATCCATGGACCTCTGGGTCATGGGCCCAGCAAGCTTCCACTGCGCCACTCTGCTTACATCGCCATTATATGAAAAACTAACTGATACCAAAATAGCAAATGCTACTTTGCATTAACATAGCAGAGCGTGGTTTCGATCCACGGACCTCTGGGTTTTGGGCCCAGCACGCTTCCACTGCGCCACTCTGCTTACATCACCATTATATGAAAAACTAACTGATACCAAAATAGCAAATGCTACTTTGCAATAACATAGCAGAGCGTGGTTTCGATCCACGGACCTCTGGGTTTTGGGCCCAGCACGCTTCCACTGCGCCACTCTGCTTACATCACCATTCTATGAAAAACTAACTGATACCAAAATAGCAAATGCTACTTTGCATTAACATAGTAGAGCGTGGTTTCGATCCATGGACCTCTGGGTCATGGGCCCAGCAAGCTTCCACTGCGCCACTCTGCTTACATCGCCATTATATGAAAAACTAACTGATACCAAAATAGCAAATGCTACTTTGCATTAACATAGCAGAGCGTGGTCTCGATCCACGGACCTCTGGGTTTTGGGCCCAGCACGCTTCCACTGCGCCACTCTGCTTACATCACCATTATATGAAAAACTAACTGATACCAAAATAGCAAATGCTACTTTGCATTAACATAGCAGAGCGTGGTTTCGATCCACGGACCTCTGGGTTTTGAGCCCAGCACGCTTCCACTGCGCCACTCTGCTTACATCACCATTATATGAAAAACTAACTGATACCAAAATAGCAAATGCTACTTTGCAATAACATAGCAGAGCGTGGTTTCGATCCACGGACCTCTGGGTTTTGGGCCCAGCACGCTTCCACTGCGCCACTCTGCTTACATCACCATTATATGAAAAACTAACTGATACCAAAATAGCAAATGCTACTTTGCAATAACATAGCAGAGCGTGGTTTCGATCCACGGACCTCTGGGTTTTGGGTCCAGCACGCTTCCACTGCGCCACTCTGCTTACATCACCATTATATGAAAAACTAACTGATACCAAAATAGCAAATGCTACTTTGCAATAACATAGCAGAGCGTGGTTTCGATCCACGGACCTCTGGGTTTTGGGTCCAGCACGCTTCCACTGCGCCACTCTGCTTACATCACCATTATATGAAAAACTAACTCATACCAAAATAGCAAATGCTACTTTGCATTAACATAGCAGAGCGTGGTTTCGATCCACGGACCTCTGGGTTATGGGCCCAGCACGCTTCCACTGCGCCACTCTGCTTACATCACCATTATATGAAAAACTAACTGATACAAAATAGCAAATGCTACTTTTCAACAACATAGCAGAGCGTGGTCTCGATCCACGGACCTCTGGGTTATGGGCCCAGCACGCTTCCATTGCGCCACTCTGCTTACATGATCATTGTATGAACAAACTAACTTATATCAAAATAGCAAGTGCTATTTTGCGTTAATTTAGCAGAGCGTGGTTTCGATCCACGGACCTCTGGGTTATGGGCCCAGCACGCTTCCACTGCGCCATTCTGCTTACATCACCGTTATATGAAAAACTAACTGATAGCAAAATAGCAAGTGCTATTTTGCTTTAATTTAGCAGAGCGTGGTTTCGATCCACTGACCTCTGGGTTATGGGCCCAGCACGCTTCCACTGCGCCATTCTGCTTACATGATCATTGTATGAACAAACTAACTTATATCAAAATAGCAAGTGCTATTTTGCTTTAATTTAGCAGAGCGTGGTTTCGATCCACGGACCTCTGGGTTATGGGCCCAGTACGCTTCCACTGCGCCACTCTGCTTACATCGCCATTATATGAAAAACTAACTGATACCAAAATAGCAAATGCTACTTTGCATTAACATAGCAGAGCGTGGTTTCGATCCACGGACCTCTGGGTTTTGGGCCCAGCACGCTTCCACTGCGCCACTCTGCTTACATCACCATTATATGAAAAACTAACTGATACCAAAATAGCAAATGCTACTATGCAATAACATAGCAGAGCGTGGTTTCGATCCACGGACCTCTGGGTTTTGGGCCCAGCACGCTTCCACTGCGCCACTCTGCTTACATCACCATTATATGAAAAACTAACTGATACCAAAATAGCAAATGCTACTTTGCAATAACATAGCAGAGCGTGGTTTCGATCCACGGACCTCTGGGTTGTGGGCCCAGCACGCTTCCACTGCGCCACTCTGCTTACATAACCATTATATGAAAAACTAACTGATACCAAAATAGCAAATGCTACTTTGCATTAACATAGCAGAGCGTGGTTTCGATCCACGGACCTCTGGGTTATGGGGCCAGCACGCTTCTACTGCGCCACTCTGCTTACATCACCATTATATGAAAAACTAACTGATACCAAAATAGCAAATGCTACTTTTCAACAACATAGCAGAGCGTGGTCTCGATCCACGGACCTCTGGGTTATGGGCCCAGCACGCTTCCATTGCGCCACTCTGCTTACATGATCATTGTATGAACAAACTAACTTATATCAAAATAGCAAGTGCTATTTTGCGTTAATTTAGCAGAGCGTGGTTTCGATCCACGGACCTCTGGGTTATGGGCCCAGCACGCTTCCACTGCGCCACTCTGCTTACATCACCATTATATGAAAAACTAACTGATACCAAAATAGCAAATGCTACTTTTCAATAACATAGCAGAGCGTGGTTTCGATCCACGGACCTATGGGTTATGGGCCCAGCACGCTTCCACTGCGCCACTCTGCTTACATCACCATTATATGAAAAACTAACTGATACCAAAATAGCAAATGCTACTTTGCATTAACATAGCAGAGCGTGGTTTCGATCCACGGACCTCTGGGTTTTGAGCCCAGCACGCTTCCACTGCGCCACTCTGCTTACATCACCATTATATGAAAAACTAACTGATACCAAAATAGCAAATGCTACTTTGCAATAACATAGCAGAGCGTGGTTTCGATCCACGGACCTCTGGGTTTTGGGTCCAGCACGCTTCCACTGCGCCACTCTGCTTACATCACCATTATATGAAAAACTAACTCATACCAAAATAGCAAATGCTACTTTGCATTAACATAGCAGAGCGTGGTTTCGATCCACGGACCTCTGGGTTATGGGCCCAGCACGCTTCCACTGCGCCACTCTGCTTACATCACCATTATATGAAAAACTAACTGATACAAAATAGCAAATGCTACTTTTCAACAACATAGCAGATCGTGGTCTCGATCCACGGACCTCTGGGTTATGGGCCCAGCACGCTTCCATTGCGCCACTCTGCTTACATGATCATTGTATGAACAAACTAACTTATATCAAAATAGCAAGTGCTATTTTGCGTTAATTTAGCAGAGCGTGGTTTCGATCCACTGACCTCTGGGTTATGGGCCCAGCACGCTTCCACTGCGCCATTCTGCTTACATCACCGTTATATGAAAAACTAACTGATAGCAAAATAGCAAGTGCTATTTTGCTTTAATTTAGCAGAGCGTGGTTTCGATCCACTGACCTCTGGGTTATGGGCCCAGCACGCTTCCACTGCGCCATTCTGCTTACATGATCATTGTATGAACAAACTAACTTATATCAAAATAGCAAGTGCTATTTTGCTTTAATTTAGCAGAGCGTGGTTTCGATCCACGGACCTCTGGGTTATGGGCCCAAAACGCTTCCACTGCGCCACTCTGCTTACATCGCCATTATATGAAAAACTAACTGATACCAAAATAGCAAATGCTACTTTGCATTAACATAGCAGAGCGTGGTTTCGGTCCACGGACCTCTGGGTTTTGGGCCCAGCACGCTTCCACTGCGCCACTCTGCTTACATCACCATTATATGAAAAACTAACTGATACCAAAATAGCAAATGCTACTTTGCAATAACATAGCAGAGCGTGGTTTCGATCCACGGACCTCTGGGTTTTGGGCCCAGCACGCTTCCACTGCGCCACTCTGCTTACATCACCATTATATGAAAAACTAACTGATACCAAAATAGCAAATGCTACTTTGCAATAACATAGCAGAGCGTGGTTTCGATCCACGGACCTCTGGGTTTTGGGCCCAGCACGCTTCCACTGCGCCACTCTGCTTACATAACCATTATATGAAAAACTAACTGATACCAAAATAGCAAATGCTACTTTGCATTAACATAGCAGAGCGTGGTTTCGATCCACGGACCTCTGGGTTATGGGGCCAGCACGCTTCTACTGCGCCACTCTGCTTACATCACCATTATATGAAAAACTAACTGATACCAAAATAGCAAATGCTACTTTTCAACAACATAGCAGAGCGTGGTCTCGATCCACGGACCTCTGGGTTATGGGCCCAGCACGCTTCTACTGCGCCACTCTGCTTACATCACCATTATATGAAAAACTAACTGATACCAAAATAGCAAATGCTACTTTGCATTAACATAGCAGAGCGTGGTTTCGGTCCACGGACCTCTGGGTTTTGGGCCCAGCACGCTTCCACTGCGCCACTCTGCTTACATCACCATTATATGAAAAACTAACTGATACCAAAATAGCAAATGCTACTTTGCAATAACATAGCAGAGCGTGGTTTCGATCCACGGACCTCTGGGTTTTGGGCCCAGCACGCTTCCACTGCGCCACTCTGCTTACATCACCATTATATGAAAAACTAACTGATACCAAAATAGCAAATGCTACTTTGCAATAACATAGCAGAGCGTGGTTTCGATCCACGGACCTCTGGGTTTTGGGCCCAGCACGCTTCCACTGCGCCACTCTGCTTACATAACCATTATATGAAAAACTAACTGATACCAAAATAGCAAATGCTACTTTGCATTAACATAGCAGAGCGTGGTTTCGATCCACGGACCTCTGGGTTATGGGGCCAGCACGCTTCTACTGCGCCACTCTGCTTACATCACCATTATATGAAAAACTAACTGATACCAAAATAGCAAATGCTACTTTTCAACAACATAGCAGAGCGTGGTCTCGATCCACGGACCTCTGGGTTATGGGCCCAGCACGCTTCCATTGCGCCACTCTGCTTACATGATCATTGTATGAACAAACTAACTTATATCAAAATAGCAAGTGCTATTTTGCGTTAATTTAGCAGAGCGTGGTTTCGATCCACGGACCTCTGGGTTATGGGCCCAGCACGCTTCCACTGCGCCATTCTGCTTACATCACCGTTATATGAAAAACTAACTGATAGCAAAATAGCAAGTGCTATTTTGCTTTAATTTAGCAGAGCGTGGTTTCGATCCACTGACCTCTGGGTTATGGGCCCAGCACGCTTCCACTGCGCCATTCTGCTTACATGATCATTGTATGAACAAACTAACTTATATCAAAATAGCAAGTGCTATTTTGCTTTAATTTAGCAGAGCGTGGTTTCGATCCACGGACCTCTGGGTTATGGGCCCAGTACGCTTCCACTGCGCCACTCTGCTTACATCGCCATTATATGAAAAACTAACTGATACCAAAATAGCAAATGCTACTTTGCATTAACATAGCAGAGCGTGGTTTCGGTCCACGGACCTGTGGGTTTTGGGCCCAGCACGCTTCCACTGCGCCACTCTGCTTACATCACCATTATATGAAAAACTAACTGATACCAAAATAGCAAATGCTACTTTGCAATAACATAGCAGAGCGTGGTTTCGATCCACGGACCTCTGGGTTTTGGGCCCAGCACGCTTCCACTGCGCCACTCTGCTTACATCACCATTATATGAAAAACTAACTGATACCAAAATAGCAAATGCTACTTTGCAATAACATAGCAGAGCGTGGTTTCGATCCACGGACCTCTGGGTTTTGGGCCCAGCACGCTTCCACTGCGCCACTCTGCTTACATAACCATTATATGAAAAACTAACTGATACCAAAATAGCAAATGCTACTTTGCATTAACATAGCAGAGCGTGGTTTCGATCCACGGACCTCTGGGTTATGGGGCCAGCACGCTTCTACTGCGCCACTCTGCTTACATCACCATTATATGAAAAACTAACTGATACCAAAATAGCAAATGCTACTTTTCAACAACATAGCAGAGCGTGGTCTCGATACACGGACCTCTGGGTTATGGGCCCAGCACGCTTCCATTGCGCCACTCTGCTTACATGATCATTGTATGAACAAACTAACTTATATCAAAATAGCAAGTGCTATTTTGCGTTAATTTAGCAGAGCGTGGTTTCGATCCACGGACCTCTGGGTTATGGGCCCAGCACGCTTCCACTGCGCCACTCTGCTTACATCACCATTATATGAAAAACTAACTGATACCAAAATAGCAAATGCTACTTTTCAATAACATAGCAGAGCGTGGTTTCGATCCACGGACCTATGGGTTATGGGCCCAGCACGCTTCCACTGCGCCACTCTGCTTACATAACCATTATATGAAAAACTAACTGATACCAAAATAGCAAATGCTACTTTGCATTAACATAGCAGAGCGTGGTTTCGATCCACGGACCTCTGTGTTATGGGCCCAGCACGCTTCCACTGCGCCACTCTGCTTACATCACCATTATATGAAAAACTAACTGATACCAAAATAGCAAATGCTACTTTTCAACAACATAGCAGAGCGTGGTCTCGATCCACGGACCTCTGGGTTATGGGCCCAGCACGCTTCCATTGCGCCACTCTGCTTACATGATCATTGTATGAACAAACTAACTTATATCAAAATAGCAAGTGCTATTTTGCGTTAATTTAGCAGAGCGTGGTTTCGATCCACGGACCTCTGGGTTATGGGCCCAGCACGCTTCCACTGCGCCATTCTGCTTACATCACCGTTATATGAAAAACTAACTGATAGCAAAATAGCAAGTGCTATTTTGCTTTAATTTAGCAGAGCGTGGTTTCGATCCACTGACCTCTGGGTTATGGGCCCAGCACGCTTCCACTGCGCCATTCTGCTTACATGATCATTGTATGAACAAACTAACTTATATCAAAATAGCAAGTGCTATTTTGCTTTAATTTAGCAGAGCGTGGTTTCGATCCACGGACCTCTGGGTTATGGGCCCAGTACGCTTCCACTGCGCCACTCTGCTTACATCGCCATTATATGAAAAACTAACTGATACCAAAATAGCAAATGCTACTTTGCATTAACATAGCAGAGCGTGGTTTCGGTCCACGGACCTGTGGGTTTTGGGCCCAGCACGCTTCCACTGCGCCACTCTGCTTACATCACCATTATATGAAAAACTAACTGATACCAAAATAGCAAATGCTACTTTGCAATAACATAGCAGAGCGTGGTTTCGATCCACGGACCTCTGGGTTTTGGGCCCAGCACGCTTCCACTGCGCCACTCTGCTTACATCACCATTATATGAAAAACTAACTGATACCAAAATAGCAAATGCTACTTTGCAATAACATAGCAGAGCGTGGTTTCGATCCACGGACCTCTGGGTTTTGGGCCCAGCACGCTTCCACTGCGCCACTCTGCTTACATAACCATTATATGAAAAACTAACTGATACCAAAATAGCAAATGCTACTTTGCATTAACATAGCAGAGCGTGGTTTCGATCCACGGACCTCTGGGTTATGGGGCCAGCACGCTTCTACTGCGCCACTCTGCTTACATCACCATTATATGAAAAACTAACTGATACCAAAATAGCAAATGCTACTTTTCAACAACATAGCAGAGCGTGGTCTCGATACACGGACCTCTGGGTTATGGGCCCAGCACGCTTCCATTGCGCCACTCTGCTTACATGATCATTGTATGAACAAACTAACTTATATCAAAATAGCAAGTGCTATTTTGCGTTAATTTAGCAGAGCGTGGTTTCGATCCACGGACCTCTGGGTTATGGGCCCAGCACGCTTCCACTGCGCCACTCTGCTTACATCACCATTATATGAAAAACTAACTGATACCAAAATAGCAAATGCTACTTTTCAATAACATAGCAGAGCGTGGTTTCGATCCACGGACCTATGGGTTATGGGCCCAGCACGCTTCCACTGCGCCACTCTGCTTACATAACCATTATATGAAAAACTAACTGATACCAAAATAGCAAATGCTACTTTGCATTAACATAGCAGAGCGTGGTTTCGATCCACGGACCTCTGTGTTATGGGCCCAGCACGCTTCCACTGCGCCACTCTGCTTACATCACCATTATATGAAAAACTAACTGATACCAAAATAGCAAATGCTACTTTTCAACAACATAGCAGAGCGTGGTCTCGATCCACGGACCTCTGGGTTATGGGCCCAGCACGCTTCCATTGCGCCACTCTGCTTACATGATCATTGTATGAACAAACTAACTTATATCAAAATAGCAAGTGCTATTTTGCGTTAATTTAGCAGAGCGTGGTTTCGATCCACGGACCTCTGGGTTATGGGCCCAGTACGCTTCCACTGCGCCACTCTGCTTACATCGCCATTATATGAAAAACTAACTGATACCAAAATAGCAAATGCTACTTTGCATTAACATAGCAGAGCGTGGTTTCGATCCACGGACCTCTGGGTTATGGGCCCAGCACGCTTACACTGCGCCATTCTGCTTACATCACCATTCTATGAAAAACTAACTGATAGCAAAATAGCAAGTGCTATTTTGCTTTAATTTAGCAGAGCGTGGTTTCGATCCACTGACCTCTGGGTTATGGGCCCAGCACGCTTCCACTGCGCCATTCTGCTAACATGATCATTGTATGAACAAACTAACTTATATCAAAATAGCAAGTGCTATTTTGCTTTAATTTAGCAGAGCGTGGTTTCGATCCACGGACCTCTGGGTTATGGGCCCAGTACGCTTCCACTGCGCCACTCTGCTTACATCGCCATTATATGAAAAACTAACTGATACCAAAATAGCAAATGCTACTTTGCATTAACATAGCAGAGCGTGGTTTCGATCCACGGACCTCTGGGTTATGGGCCCAGCACGCTTCCACTGCGCCACTCTGCTTACATCACCAATATATGAAAAACTAACTGATACCATAAGAGCAAATGCTACTTTGCATTAACATAGCAGAGCGTGGTTTCGATCCACGGACCTCTGAGTTATGGGCCCAGCACGGTTCCACTGCGCCACTCTGCTTACATAACCATTATATGAAAAACTAACTGATACCAAAATAGCAAATGCTACTTTGCATTAACATAGTAGAGCGTGGTTTCGATCCACGGACCTCTGGGTTATGGGCCCAGCACGCTTCTACTGCGCCACTCTGCTTACATCACCATTATATGAAAAACTAACTGATACCATAAGAGCAAATGCTACTTTGCATAAACATAGCAGAGCGTGGTTTCGATCCACGGACCTCTGAGTTATGGGCCCAGCACGCTTCCACTGCGCCACTCTGCTTACATAACCATTATATGAAAAACTAACTGATACCAAAATAGCAAATGCTACTTTGCATTAACATAGCAGAGCGTGGTTTCGATCCACGGACCTCTGGGTTATGGGCCCAGCACGCTTCTACTGCGCCACTCTGCTTACATCACCATTATATGAAAAACTAACTGATACCAAAATAGCAAATGCTACTTTTCAACAACATAGCAGAGCGTGGTCTCGATCCACGGACCTCTGGGTTATGGGCCCAGCACGCTTCTATTGCGCCACTCTGCTTACATGATCATTGTATGAACAAACTAACTTATATCAAAATAGCAAGTGCTATTTTGCGTTAATTTAGCAGAGCGTGGTTTCGATCCACGGACCTCTGGGTTATGGGTCCAGCACGCTTCCACTGCGCCATTCTGCTTAAATCACCATTATATGAAAAACTAACTGATAGCAAAATAGCAAGTGCTATTTTGCTTTATTTTAGCAGAGCGTGGTTTCGATCCACTGACCTCTGGGTTATGGGCCCAGCACGCTTCCACTGCGCCATTCTGCTTACATGATCATTGTATGAACAAACTAACTGATAGCAAAATAGCAAGTGCTATTTTGCTTTAATTTAGCAGAGCGTGGTTTCGATCCACTGACCTCTGGGTTATGGGCCCAGCACGCTTCCACTGCGCCATTCTGCTTACATGATCATTGTATGAACAAACTAACTTATATCAAAATAGCAAATGCTACTTTGCAATAACATAGCAGAGCGTGGTTTCGATCCACGGACCAATGGGTTATGGGCCCAGCACGCTTCCACTGCGCCACTCTGCTTACATAACCATTATATGAAAAACTAACTGATACCAAAATAGCAAATGCTACTTTGCATTAACATAGCAGAGCGTGGTTTCGATCCACGGACCTCTGGGTTATGGGCCCAGCACGCTTCCATTGCGCCACTCTGCTTACATGATCATTGTATGAAAAACTAACTGATACCAAAATAGCAAATGCTACTTTGCAATAACATAGCAGAGCGTGGTTTCGATCCACGGACCTCTGGGTTTTGGGCCCAGCACGCTTCCACTGCGCCACTCTGCTTACATCACCATTATATGAAAAACTAACTGATACCAAAATAGCAAATGCTACTTTGCAATAACATAGCAGAGCGTGGTTTCGATCCACGGACCTCTGGGTTTTGGGCCCAGCACGCTTCCACTGCGCCACTCTGCTTACATAACCATTATATGAAAAACTAACTGATACCAAAATAGCAAATGCTACTTTGCATTAACATAGCAGAGCGTGGTTTCGATCCACGGACCTCTGGGTTATGGGGCCAGCACGCTTCTACTGCGCCACTCTGCTTACATCACCATTATATGAAAAACTAACTGATACCAAAATAGCAAATGCTACTTTTCAACAACATAGCAGAGCGTGGTCTCGATACACGGACCTCTGGGTTATGGGCCCAGCACGCTTCCACTGCGCCACTCTGCTTACATCACCAATATATGAAAAACTAACTGATACCATAAGAGCAAATGCTACTTTGCATTAACATAGCAGAGCGTGGTTTCGATCCACGGACCTCTGAGTTATGGGCCCAGCACGCTTCCACTGCGCCACTCTGCTTACATAACCATTATATGAAAAACTAACTGATACCAAAATAGCAAATGCTACTTTGCATTAACATAGCAGAGCGTGGTTTCGATCCACGGACCTCTGGGTTATGGGCCCAGCACGCTTCTACTGCGCCACTCTGCTTACATCACCATTATATGAAAAACTAACTGATACCATAAGAGCAAATGCTACTTTGCATAAACATAGCAGAGCGTGGTTTCGATCCACGGACCTCTGGGTTATGGGCCCAGCACGCTTCTACTGCGCCACTCTGCTTACATCACCATTATATGAAAAACTAACTGATACCAAAATAGCAAATGCTACTTTTCAACAACATAGCAGAGCGTGGTCTCGATCCACGGACCTCTGGGTTATGGGCCCAGCACGCTTCCATTGCGCCACTCTGCTTACATGATCATTGTATGAACAAACTAACTTATATCAAAATAGCAAGTGCTATTTTGCGTTAATTTAGCAGAGCGTGGTTTCGATCCACGGACCTCTGGGTTATGGGTCCAGCACGCTTCCACTGCGCCATTCTGCTTAAATCACCATTATATAAAAACTAACTGATAGCAAAATAGCAAGTGCTATTTTGCTTTATTTTAGCAGAGCGTGGTTTCGATCCACTGACCTCTGGGTTATGGGCCCAGCACGCTTCCACTGCGCCATTCTGCTTACATGATCATTGTATGAACAAACTAACTGATAGCAAAATAGCAAGTGCTATTTTGCTTTAATTTAGCAGAGCGTGGTTTCGATCCACTGACCTCTGGGTTATGGGCCCAGCACGCTTCCACTGCGCCATTCTGCTTACATGATCATTGTATGAACAAACTAACTTATATCAAAATAGCAAATGCTACTTTGCAATAACATAAAAGAGCGTGGTTTCGATCCACGGACCTATGGGTTATGGGCCCAGCACGCTTCCACTGCGCCACTCTGCTTACATAACCATTATATGAAAAACTAACTGATACCAAAATAGCAAATGCTACTTTGCATTAACATAGCAGGGCGTGGTTTCGATCCACGGACCTCTGGGTTTTGGGCCCAGCACGCTTCCACTGCGCCACTCTGCTTACATAACCATTATATGAAAAACTAACTGATACCAAAATAGCAAATGCTACTTTGCATTAACATAGCAGAGCGTGGTTTCGATCCACGGACCTCTGGGTTATGGGGCCAGCACGCTTCTACTGCGCCACTCTGCTTACATCACCATTATATGAAAAACTAACTGATACCAAAATAGCAAATGCTACTTTTCAACAACATAGCAGAGCGTGGTCTCGATACACGGACCTCTGGGTTATGGGCCCAGCACGCTTCCATTGCGCCACTCTGCTTACATGATCATTGTATGAACAAACTAACTTATATCAAAATAGCAAGTGCTATTTTGCGTTAATTTAGCAGAGCGTGGTTTCGATCCACGGACCTCTGGGTTATGGGCCCAGCACGCTTCCACTGCGCCACTCTGCTTACATCACCATTATATGAAAAACTAACTGATACCAAAATAGCAAATGCTACTTTTCAATAACATAGCAGAGCGTGGTTTCGATCCACGGACCTATGGGTTATGGGCCCAGCACGCTTCCACTGCGCCACTCTGCTTACATAACCATTATATGAAAAACTAACTGATACCAAAATAGCAAATGCTACTTTGCATTAACATAGCAGAGCGTGGTTTCGATCCACGGACCTCTGTGTTATGGGCCCAGCACGCTTCCACTGCGCCACTCTGCTTACATCACCATTATATGAAAAACTAACTGATACCAAAATAGCAAATGCTACTTTTCAACAACATAGCAGAGCGTGGTCTCGATCCACGGACCTCTGGGTTATGGGCCCAGCACGCTTCCATTGCGCCACTCTGCTTACATGATCATTGTATGAACAAACTAACTTATATCAAAATAGCAAGTGCTATTTTGCGTTAATTTAGCAGAGCGTGGTTTCGATCCACGGACCTCTGGGTTATGGGCCCAGTACGCTTCCACTGCGCCACTCTGCTTACATCGCCATTATATGAAAAACTAACTGATACCAAAATAGCAAATGCTACTTTGCATTAACATAGCAGAGCGTGGTTTCGATCCACGGACCTCTGGGTTATGGGCCAAGCACGCTTCCACTGCGCCACTCTGCTTACATCACGATTATATGAAAAACTAACTGATACCAAAATAGCAAATGCTACTTTGCAATAACATAGCAGAGCGTGGTTTCGATCCACGGACCTCTGGGTTATGGGCCCAGTACGCTTCCACTGCGCCCCTCTGCTTACATCGCCATTATATGAAAAACTAACTGATACCAAAATAGCAAATGCTACTTTGCATTAACATAGCAGAGCGTGGTTTCGATCCACGGACCTCTGGGTTATGGGCCCAGCACGCTTCCACTGCGCCACTCTGCTTACATCACCAATATATGAAAAACTAACTGATACCATAAGAGCAAATGCTACTTTGCATTAACATAGCAGAGCGTGGTTTCGATCCACGGACCTCTGAGTTATGGGCCCAGCACGGTTCCACTGCGCCACTCTGCTTACATAACCATTATATGAAAAACTAACTGATACCAAAATAGCAAATGCTACTTTGCATTAACATAGCAGAGCGTGGTTTCGATCCACGGACCTCTGGGTTATGGGCCCAGCACGCTTCTACTGCGCCACTCTGCTTACATCACCATTATATGAAAAACTAACTGATACCATAAGAGCAAATGCTACTTTGCATAAACATAGCAGAGCGTGGTTTCGATCCACGGACCTCTGAGTTATGGGCCCAGCACGCTTCCACTGCGCCACTCTGCTTACATAACCATTATATGAAAAACTAACTGATACCAAAATAGCAAATGCTACTTTGCATTAACATAGCAGAGCGTGGTTTCGATCCACGGACCTCTGGGTTATGGGCCCAGCACGCTTCTACTGCGCCACTCAGCTTACATCACCATTATATGAAAAACTAACTGATACCAAAATAGCAAATGCTACTTTTCAACAACATAGCAGAGCGTGGTCTCGATCCACGGACCTCTGGGTTATGGGCCCAGCACGCTTCTATTGCGCCACTCTGCTTACATGATCATTGTATGAACAAACTAACTTATATCAAAATAGCAAGTGCTATTTTGCGTTAATTTAGCAGAGCGTGGTTTCGATCCACGGACCTCTGGGTTATGGGTCCAGCACGCTTCCACTGCGCCATTCTGCTTAAATCACCATTATATGAAAAACTAACTGATAGCAAAATAGCAAGTGCTATTTTGCTTTATTTTAGCAGAGCGTGGTTTCGATCCACTGACCTCTGGGTTATGGGCCCAGCACGCTTCCACTGCGCCATTCTGCTTACATGATCATTGTATGAACAAACTAACTGATAGCAAAATAGCAAGTGCTATTTTGCTTTAATTTAGCAGAGCGTGGTTTCGATCCACTGACCTCTGGGTTATGGGCCCAGCACGCTTCCACTGCGCCATTCTGCTTACATGATCATTGTATGAACAAACTAACTTATATCAAAATAGCAAATGCTACTTTGCAATAACATAGCAGAGCGTGGTTTCGATCCACGGACCTATGGGTTATGGGCCCAGCACGCTTCCACTGCGCCACTCTGCTTACATAACCATTATATGAAAAACTAACTGATACCAAAATAGCAAATGCTACTTTGCATTAACATAGCAGAGCGTGGTTTCGATCCACGGACCTCTGGGTTATGGGCCCAGCACGCTTCCATTGCGCCACTCTGCTTACATGATCATTGTATGAAAAACTAACTGATACCAAAATAGCAAATGCTACTTTGCAATAACATAGCAGAGCGTGGTTTCGATCCACGGACCTCTGGGTTTTGGGCCCAGCACGCTTCCACTGCGCCACTCTGCTTACATCACCATTATATGAAAAACTAACTGATACCAAAATAGCAAATGCTACTTTGCAATAACATAGCAGAGCGTGGTTTCGATCCACGGACCTCTGGGTTTTGGGCCCAGCACGCTTCCACTGCGCCACTCTGCTTACATAACCATTATATGAAAAACTAACTGATACCAAAATAGCAAATGCTATTTTGCTTTAATTTAGCAGAGCGTGGTTTCGATCCACTGACCTCTGGGTTATGGGCCCAGCACGCTTCCACTGCGCCATTCTGCTAACATGATCATTGTATGAACAAACTAACTTATATCAAAATAGCAAGTGCTATTTTGCTTTAATTTAGCAGAGCGTGGTTTCGATCCACGGACCTCTGGGTTATGGGCCCAGTACGCTTCCACTGCGCCACTCTGCTTACATCGCCATTATATGAAAAACTAACTGATACCAAAATAGCAAATGCTACTTTGCATTAACATAGCAGAGCGTGGTTTCGATCCACGGACCTCTGGGTTATGGGCCCAGCACGCTTCCACTGCGCCACTCTGCTTACATCACCAATATATGAAAAACTAACTGATACCATAAGAGCAAATGCTACTTTGCATTAACATAGCAGAGCGTGGTTTCGATCCACGGACCTCTGAGTTATGGGCCCAGCACGGTTCCACTGCGCCACTCTGCTTACATAACCATTATATGAAAAACTAACTGATACCAAAATAGCAAATGCTACTTTGCATTAACATAGCAGAGCGTGGTTTCGATCCACGGACCTCTGGGTTATGGGCCCAGCACGCTTCTACTGCGCCACTCTGCTTACATCACCATTATATGAAAAACTAACTGATACCATAAGAGCAAATGCTACTTTGCATAAACATAGCAGAGCGTGGTTTCGATCCACGGACCTCTGAGTTATGGGCCCAGCACGCTTCCACTGCGCCACTCTGCTTACATAACCATTATATGAAAAACTAACTGATACCAAAATAGCAAATGCTACTTTGCATTAACATAGCAGAGCGTGGTTTCGATCCACGGACCTCTGGGTTATGGGCCCAGCACGCTTCTACTGCGCCACTCTGCTTACATCACCATTATATGAAAAACTAACTGATACCAAAATAGCAAATGCTACTTTTCAACAACATAGCAGAGCGTGGTCTCGATCCACGGACCTCTGGGTTATGGGCCCAGCACGCTTCTATTGCGCCACTCTGCTTACATGATCATTGTATGAACAAACTAACTTATATCAAAATAGCAAGTGCTATTTTGCGTTAATTTAGCAGAGCGTGGTTTCGATCCACGGACCTCTGGGTTATGGGTCCAGCACGCTTCCACTGCGCCATTCTGCTTAAATCACCATTATATGAAAAACTAACTGATAGCAAAATAGCAAGTGCTATTTTGCTTTATTTTAGCAGAGCGTGGTTTCGATCCACTGACCTCTGGGTTATGGGCCCAGCACGCTTCCACTGCGCCATTCTGCTTACATGATCATTGTATGAACAAACTAACTGATAGCAAAATAGCAAGTGCTATTTTGCTTTAATTTAGCAGAGCGTGGTTTCGATCCACTGACCTCTGGGTTATGGGCCCAGCACGCTTCCACTGCGCCATTCTGCTTACATGATCATTGTATGAACAAACTAACTTATATCAAAATAGCAAATGCTACTTTGCAATAACATAGCAGAGCGTGGTTTCGATCCACGGACCTATGGGTTATGGGCCCAGCACGCTTCCACTGCGCCACTCTGCTTACATAACCATTATATGAAAAACTAACTGATACCAAAATAGCAAATGCTACTTTGCATTAACATAGCAGAGCGTGGTTTCGATCCACGGACCTCTGGGTTATGGGCCCAGCACGCTTCCATTGCGCCACTCTGCTTACATGATCATTGTATGAAAAACTAACTGATACCAAAATAGCAAATGCTACTTTGCAATAACATAGCAGAGCGTGGTTTCGATCCACGGACCTCTGGGTTTTGGGCCCAGCACGCTTCCACTGCGCCACTCTGCTTACATCACCATTATATGAAAAACTAACTGATACCAAAATAGCAAATGCTACTTTGCAATAACATAGCAGAGCGTGGTTTCGATCCACGGACCTCTGGGTTTTGGGCCCAGCACGCTTCCACTGCGCCACTCTGCTTACATAACCATTATATGAAAAACTAACTGATACCAAAATAGCAAATGCTACTTTGCATTAACATAGCAGAGCGTGGTTTCGATCCACGGACCTCTGGGTTATGGGGCCAGCACGCTTCTACTGCGCCACTCTGCTTACATCACCATTATATGAAAAACTAACTGATACCAAAATAGCAAATGCTACTTTTCAACAACATAGCAGAGCGTGGTCTCGATACACGGACCTCTGGGTTATGGGCTTAGCACGCTTCCACTGCGCCACTCTGCTTACATCACCAATATATGAAAAACTAACTGATACCATAAGAGCAAATGCTACTTTGCATTAACATAGCAGAGCGTGGTTTCGATCCACGGACCTCTGAGTTATGGGCCCAGCACGCTTCCACTGCGCCACTCTGCTTACATAACCATTATATGAAAAACTAACTGATACCAAAATAGCAAATGCTACTTTGCATTAACATAGCAGAGCGTGGTTTCGATCCACGGACCTCTGGGTTATGGGCCCAGCACGCTTCTACTGCGCCACTCTGCTTACATCACCATTATATGAAAAACTAACTGATACCATAAGAGCAAATGCTACTTTGCATAAACATAGCAGAGCGTGGTTTCGATCCACGGACCTCTGGGTTATGGGCCCAGCACGCTTCTACTGCGCCACTCTGCTTACATCACCATTATATGAAAAACTAACTGATACCAAAATAGCAAATGCTACTTTTCAACAACATAGCAGAGCGTGGTCTCGATCCACGGACCTCTGGGTTATGGGCCCAGCACGCTTCCATTGCGCCACTCTGCTTACATGATCATTGTATGAACAAACTAACTTATATCAAAATAGCAAGTGCTATTTTGCGTTAATTTAGCAGAGCGTGGTTTCGATCCACGGACCTCTGGGTTATGGGTCCAGCACGCTTCCACTGCGCCATTCTGCTTAAATCACCATTATATAAAAACTAACTGATAGCAAAATAGCAAGTGCTATTTTGCTTTATTTTAGCAGAGCGTGGTTTCGATCCACTGACCTCTGGGTTATGGGCCCAGCACGCTTCCACTGCGCCATTCTGCTTACATGATCATTGTATGAACAAACTAACTGATAGCAAAATAGCAAGTGCTATTTTGCTTTAATTTAGCAGAGCGTGGTTTCGATCCACTGACCTCTGGGTTACGGGCCCAGCACGCTTCCACTGCGCCATTCTGCTTACATGATCATTGTATGAACAAACTAACTTATATCAAAATAGCAAATGCTACTTTGCAATAACATAAAAGAGCGTGGTTTCGATCCACGGACCTATGGGTTATGGGCCCAGCACGCTTCCACTGCGCCACTCTGCTTACATAACCATTATATGAAAAACTAACTGATACCAAAATAGCAAATGCTACTTTGCATTAACATAGCAGAGCGTGGTTTCGATCCACGGACCTCTGGGTTATGGGCCCAGCACGCTTCCACTGCGCCACTCTGCTTACATCACCATTATATGAAAAACTAACTGATACCAAAATAGCAAATGCTACTTTTCAACAACATAGCAGAGCGTGGTCTCTATCCACGGACCTCTGGGTTATGGGCCCAGCACGCTTCCATTGCGCCACTCTGCTTACATGATCATTGTATGAACAAACTAACTTATATCAAAATAGCAAGTGCTATTTTGCGTTAATTTAGCAGAGCGTGGTTTCGATCCACGGACCTCTGGGTTATGGGTCCAGCACGCTTCCACTGCGCCATTCTGCTTAAATCACCATTATATGAAAAACTAACTGATAGCAAAATAGCAAGTGCTATTTTGCTTTATTTTAGCAGAGCGTGGTTTCGATCCACTGACCTCTGGGTTATGGGCCCAGCACGCTTCCACTGCGCCATTCTGCTTACATGATCATTGTATGAACAAACTAACTGATAGCAAAATAGCAAGTGCTATTTTGCTTTAATTTAGCAGAGCGTGGTTTCGATCCACTGACCTCTGGGTTATGGGCCCAGCACGCTTCCACTGCGCCATTCTGCTTACATGATCATTGTATGAACAAACTAACTTATATCAAAATAGCAAGTGCTATTTTGCTTTAATTTAGCAGAGCGTGGGTTCGATCCACGGACCTCTGGGTTATGGGCCCAGTACGCTTCCACTGCGCCACTCTGCTTACATCGCTTTTATATGAAAAACTAACTGATACCAAAATAGCAAATGTTACTTTGCATTAACATAGCAGAGCGTGGTTTCGATCCACGGACCTCTGGGTTTTGGGCCCAGCACGCTTCCACTGCGCCACTCTGCTTACATCACCATTATATGAAAAACTAACTGATACCAAAATAGCAAATGCTACTTTGCAATAACATAGCAGAGCGTGGTTTCGATCCACGGACCTCTGGGTTTTGGGCCCAGCACGCTTCCACTGCGCCACTCTGCTTACATCACCATTAAATGAAAAACTAACTGATACCAAAATAGCAAATGCTACTTTGCAATAACATAGCAGAGCGTGGTTTCGATCCACGGACCTCTGGGTTTTGGGCCCAGCACGCTTCCACTGCGCCACTCTGCTTACATAACCACTCTATGAAAAACTAACTGATGCCAAAATAGCAAATGCTACTTTGCATTAACATAGCAGAGCGTGGTTTCGATCCACGGACCTCTGGGTTATGGGCCCTGAAAGCTTCCACTGCGCTACTCTGCTTACATGACCATGGTATGAACAAACTAACTTATATCAAAATAGCAAGTGCTACTTTGCATTAACATAGCAGAGCGTGGTTTCGATCCACGGACCTATGGGTTATGGGCCCAGCACGCTTCCACTGCGCCACTCTGCATACATCACCGTTACATGAAAAACTAACTGATAGCAAAATAGCAAATGCTACTTTGCAATAACATAGCAGAGCGTGGTTTCGATCCACGGACCTCTGGGTTATGGGCCCAGCACGCTTCCACTGCGCCACTCTGCTTACATCACCATTATATGAAAAACTAACTTATACCAAAATAACAAATGCTACTTTGCATTAACATAGCAGAGCGTGGTTTCGATCCACGGACCTCTGGGTTATGGGCCCAGCACGCTTCCACTGCGCCACTCTGCTTACATCACCATTACATGAAAAACTAACTGTTAGCAAAATAGCAAATGCTACTTTGCAATAACGTAGCAGAGCGTGGTTTCGATCCACGGACCTCTGGGTTATGGGCCCAGCACGCTTCCACTGCGCCACTCTGCTTACATCACCATTATATGAAAAACTAACTTATACCAAAATAACAAATGCTACTTTGCATTAAGATAGCAGAGCGTGGTTTCGATCCACGGACCTCTGGGTTTTGGGCCCAGCACGCTTCCACTGCGCCACTCTGCTTACATCACCATTATATGAAAAACTAACTGATAGCAAAATAGCAAATGCTACTTTGCAATAACATAGCAGAGCGTGGTTTCGATCCACGGACCTCTGGGTTATGGGCCCAGCACGCTTCCACTGCGCCACTCTGCTTACATCACCATTATATGAAAAACTAACTTATACCAAAATAACAAATGCTACTTTGCATTAACATAGAAGAGCGTGGTTTCGATCCACGGACCTCTGGGTTATGGGCCCAGCACGCTTCCACTGCGCCACTCTGCTTACATCACCATTACATGAAAAACTAACTGTTAGCAAAATAGCAAATGCTACTTTGCAATAACGTAGCAGAGCGTGGTTTCGATCCACGGACCTCTGGGTTATGGGCCCAGCACGCTTCCACTGCGCCACTCTGCTTACATCACCATTCTATGAAAAACTAACTGATACCAAAATAGGAAATGCTACTTTGCCTTAACATAGCAGAGCGTGGTTTCGATCCACGGACCTCTGGGTTATGGGCCCAGAAAGCTTCCACTGCGCTACTCTGCTTACATGACCATGGTATGAACAAACTAACTTATATCAAAATAGCAAGTGCTACTTTGCATTAACAAAGCATAGCGTGGTTTCGATCCACGGACCTATGGGTTATGGGCCCAGCACGCTTCCACTGCGCCACTCTGCATACATCACCGTTACATGAAAAACTAACTGATAGCAAAATAGCAAGTGCTACTTTGCATTAACATAGCAGAGCGTGGTTTCGATCCACGGACCTATGGGTTATGGGCCCAGCACGCTTCCACTGCGCCACTCTGCATACATCACCGTTACATGAAAAACTAACTGATAGCAAAATAGCAAATGCTACTTTGCAATAACATAGCAGAGCGTGGTTTCGATCCACGGACCTCTGGGTTATGGGCCAAGCACGCTTCCACTGCGCCACTCTGCTTACATCACGATTATATGAAAAACTAACTGATACCAAAATAGCAAATGCTACTTTTCAATAACATAGCAGAGCGTGGTCTCGATCCACGGACCTCTGGGTTATGAGCCCAGCACGCTTCCATTGCGCCACTCTGCTTACATGATCATTGTATGAACAAACTAACTTATATCAAAATAGCAAGTGCTATTTTGCTTTAATTTAGCAGAGCGTGGTTTCGATCCACGGACCTCTGGGTTATGGGCCCAGCACGCTTCCATTGCGCCACTCTGCTTACATGATCATTGTATGAACAAACTAACTTATATCAAAATAGCAAGTGCTATTTTGCTTTAATTTAGCAGAGCGTGGTTTCGATCCACGGACCTCTGGGTTTTGGGCCCAGCACGCTTCCACTGCGCCACTCTGCTTACATCACCATTCTATGAAAAACTAACTGATACCAAAATAGCAAATGCTACTTTGCAATAACATAGCAGAGCGTGGTTTCGATCCACGGACCTCTGGGTTTTGGGCCCAGCACGCTTCCACTGCGCCACTCTGCTTACATCACCATTCTATGAAAAACCAACTCATACCAAAATAACAAATGCTACTTTGCATTAACATAGCAGAGCGTGGTTTCGATCCACGGACCTCTGGGTTATGGGCCCAGCACGCTTCCACTGCGCCACTCTGCTTACATCACCATTATATGAAAAACTAACTGATACAAAAATAGCAAATGCTACTTTTCAATAACATAGCAGAGCGTGGTTTCGATCCACGGACCTCTGGGTTATGGGCCCAGCACGCTTCCACTGCGCCACTCTGCTTACATCACCAATATATGAAAAACTAACTGATACCATAAGAGCAAATGCTACTTTGCATTAACATAGCAGAGCGTGGTTTCGATCCACGGACCTCTGGGTTATGGGCCCAGCACGCTTCCACTGCGCCACTCTGCTTACATAACCATTATATGAAAAACTAACTGATACCAAAATAGCAAATGCCACTTTGCATTAACATAGCAGAGCGTGGTTTCGATCCACGGACCTCTGGGTTATGGGCCAAGCACGCTTTCACTGCGCCACTCTGCTTACATAACCATTATATGAAAAACTAACTGATACCAAAATAGCAAATGCTACTTTGCGTTAACATAGCAGAGCGTGGTTTCGATCCACGGACCTCTGGGTTATGGGCCCAGCACGCTTCCACGGCGCCACTCTGCTTACATCACCATTATATGAAAAACTAACTGATACCAAAATAGCAAATGCTACTTTTCAACAACATAGCAGAGCGTGGTCTCGATCCACGGACCTCTGGGTTATGGGCCCAGCACGCTTCCATTGCGCCACTCTGCTTACATAATCATTGTATGAACAAACTAACTTATATCAAAATAGCAAGTGCTATTTTGCGTTAATTTAGCAGAGCGTGGTTTCGATCCACGGACCTCTGGGTTATGGGCCCAGCACGCTTCCACTGCGCCATTCTGCTTACATCACCATTATATGAAAAACTAACTGATTGCAAAATAGCAAGTGCCATTTTGCTTTAATTTAGCAGAGCGTGGTTTCGATCCACTGACCTCGGGGTTATGGGCCCAGCACGCTTCCACTGCGCCATTCTGCTTACATGATCATTGTATGAACAAACTAACTTATATCAAAATAGCAAGTGCTATTTTGCTTTAATTTAGCAGAGCGTGGTTTCGATCCACGGACCTCTGGGTTATGGGCCCAGTACGCTTCCACTGCGCCACTCTGCTTACATCGCTATTATATGAAAAACTAACTGATACCAAAATAGCAGAGCGTGGTTTCGATCCACGGACCTCTGGGTTTTGGGCCCAGCACGCTTTTACTGCGCCACTCTGCTTACATATTAAATGAAAAACTAACTGATACCAAAATAGCAAATGCTACTTTGCAATAACATAGCAGAGCGTGGTTTCGATCCACGGACCTCTGGGTTTTGGGCCCAGCACGCTTCCACTGCGCCACTCTGCTTACATCATCATTCTATGAAAAACTAACTGATGCCAAAATAGCAAATGCTACTTTGCATTAACATAGTAGAGCGTGGTTTCGATCCATGGACCTCTGGGTCATGGGCCCAGCAAGCTTCCACTGCGCCACTCTGCATACATCACCGTTACATGAAAAACTAACTGTTAGCAAAATAGCAAATGCTACTTTGCAATAACGTAGCAGAGCGTGGTTTCGATCCACGGACCTCTGGGTTATGGGCCCAGCACGCTTCCACTACGCCACTCTGCTTACATCACCATTCTATGAAAAACTAACTGATACCAAAATAGGAAATGCTACTTTGCCTTAACATAGCAGAGCGTGGTTTCGATCCACGGACCTCTGGGTTATGGGCCCAGAAAGCTTCCACTGCGCTACTCTGCTTACATGACCATGGTATGAACAAACTAACTTATATCAAAATAGCAAGTGCTACTTTGCATTAACATAGCAGAGCGTGGTTTCGATCCACGGACCTATGGGTTATGGGCCCAGCACGCTTCCACTGCGCCACTCTGCATACATCACCGTTACATGAAAAACTAACTGTTAGCAAAATAGCAAATGCTACTTTGCAATAACGTAGCAGAGCATGGTTTCGATCCACGGACCTCTGGGTTATGGGCCCAGCACGCTTCCACTGCGCCACTCTGCTTACATCACCATGCTATGAAAAACTAACTGATACCAAAATAGGAAATGCTACTTTGCCTTAACATAGCAGAGCGTGGTTTCGATCCACGGACCTCTGGGTTATGGGCCCAGAAACCTTCCACTGCGCTACTCTGCTTACATGACCATGGTATGAACAAACTAACTGATACCAAAATAGCAAATGCTACTTTGCATTAACATAGCAGAGCGTGGTTTCGATCCACGGACCTCTGGGGTTTGGGCCCAGCACGCTTCCACTGCGCCACTCTGCTTACATCACCAGTATATGAAAAACTAACTGATACCAAAATAGCAAATGCTACTTTGCATTAACATAGTAGAGCGTGGTTTCGATCCATGGACCTCTGGGTCATGGGCCCAGCAAGCTTCCACTGCGCCACTCTGCATACATCACCGTTACATGAAAAACTAACTGATAGCAAAATAGCAAATGCTACTTTGCAATAACATAGCAGAGCGTGGTTTCGATCCACGGACCTCTGGGTTATGGGCCCAGCACGCTTCCACTGCGGCACTCTGCTTACATCACCACTATATGAAAAACTAACTGATACCAAAATAGCAAATGCTACTTTGCATTAACATAGCAGAGCGTGGTTTCGATCCACGGACCTCTGGGTTATGGGCCAAGCACGCTTCCACTGCGCCACTCTGCTTACATCACGATTATATGAAAAACTAACTGATACCAAAATAGCAAATGCTACTTTGCAATAACATAGCAGAGCGTGGTTTCGATCCACGGACCTCTGGGTTATGGGCCCAGCAAGCTTCCACTGCGCTACTCTGCTAACATGATCATGGTATGAACAAACTAACTTATATCAAATAGCAAATGCTACTTTGCAATAACATAGCAGAGCGTGGTTTCGATCCACGGACCTCTGGGTTATGGGCCCAGCACGCTTCCACTGCGCCACTCTGCTTACATCACCATTATATGAAAAACTAACTGATACCAAAATGGCAAATGCTACTTTGCAATAACAAAGCAGAGCGTGGTTTCGATCCACGGACCTCTGGGTTATGGGCCCAGCAAGCTTCCACTGCGCTACTCTGCTAACATGATCATGGTATGAACAAACTAACTTATATCAAAATAGCAAGTGCTACTTTGCACTAACATAGCAGAGCGTGGTCTCAATCCACGGACCTCTGGGTTATGGGCCCACCACGCTTCCATTGCGCCACTCTGCTTACATGATCATTGTATGAAAAACTAACTGATAGCAAAATAGCAAGTGCTATTTTGCTTTAATTTAGCAGAGCGTGGTTTCGATCCACGGACCTCTGGGTTATGGGCCCAGCACGCTTCCACTGCGCCATTCTGCTTACATGATCATTGTATGAACAAACTAACTTATATCAAAATAGCAAGTGCTATTTTGCTTTAATTCAGCAGAGGGTAGTTTCGATCCACGGACCTCTGGGTCATGGGCCCAGCACGCTTCCACTGCGCCATTCTGCTTACATCACCATTTTATGAAAAACTAACTGATACCAAAATAGCAAATGCTACTTTGCAATAACATAGCAGAGCGTGGTTTCGATCCACGGACCTCTGGGTTATGGGCCCAGTACGCTTCCACTGCGCCACTCTGCTTACATCGACATTATATGAAAAACTAACTGATACCAAAATAGCAAATGCTACTTTGCATTAACATAGCAGAGCGTGGTGTCGATCCACGGACCTCTGGGTTTTGAGCCCAGCACGCTTCCACTGCGCCACTCTGCTTACATCACCATTATATGAAAAACTAACTGATACCAAAATAGCAAATGCTACTTTGCAATAACATAGCAGAGCGTGGTTTCGATCCACGGACCTCTGGGTTTTGGGCCCAGCACGCTTCCACTGCGCCACTCTGCATACATCACCGTTACATGAAAAACTAACTAATAGCAAAATAGCAAATGCTACTTTGCAATAACATAGCAGAGCGTGGTTTCGATCCACGGACCTCTGGGTTATGGGCCCAGCACGCTTCCACTGCGGCACTCTGCTTACATCACCACTATATGAAAAACTAACTGATACCAAAATAGCAAATGCTACTTTGCATTAACATAGCAGGGCGTGGTTTCGATCCACGGACCTCTCGGTTATGGGCCAAGCACGCTTCCACTGCGCCACTCTGCTTACATCACGATTATATGAAAAACTAACTGATACCAAAATAGCAAATGCTACTTTGCAATAACATAGCAGAGCGTGGTTTCGATCCACGGACCTCTGGGTTATGGGCCCAGTACGCTTCCACTGCGCCCCTCTGCTTACATCGCCATTATATGAAAAACTAACTGATACCAAAATAGCAAATGCTACTTTGCATTAACATAGCAGAGCGTGGTTTCGATCCACGGACCTCTGGGTTTTGGGCCCAGCACGCTTCCACTGCACCACTCTGCTTACATCACCAGTATATGAAAAACTAACTGATACCAAAATAGCAAATGCTACTTTGCAATAACATAGCAGAGCGTGGTTTCGATCCACGGACCTCTGGGTTATGGGCCCAGCAAGCTTCCACTGCGCTACTCTGCTAACATGATCATGGTATGAACAAACTAACTTATATCAAAATAGCAAATGCTACTTTGCAATAACATAGCAGAGCGTGGTTTCGATCCACGGACCTCTGGGTTATGGGCCCAGCACGCTTCCACTGCGCCACTCTGCTTACATCACCATTATATGAAAAACTAACTGATACCAAAATATCAAATGCTACTTTGCAATAACATAGCAGAGCGTGGTTTCGATCCACGGACCTGAGGGTTATGGGCCCAGCAAGCTTCCACTGCGCTACTCTGCTAACATGATCATGGTATGAACAAACTAACTTATATCAAAATAGCAAGTGCTACTTTGCACTAACATAGCAGAGCGTGGTCTCGATCCACGGACCTCTGGGTTATGGGCCCACCACGCTTCCATTGCGCCACTCTGCTTACATGATCATTGTATGAAAAACTAACTGATAGCAAAATAGCAAGTGCTATTTTGCTTTAATTTAGCAGAGCGTGGTTTCGATCCACGGACCTCTGGGTTATGGGCCCAGCACGCTTCCACTGCGCCATTCTGCTTACATGATCATTGTATGAACAAACTAACTTATATCAAAATAGCAAGTGCTATTTTGCTTTAATTCAGCAGAGCGTAGTTTCGATCCACGGACCTCTGGGTCATGGGCCCAGCACGCTTCCACTGCGCCATTCTGCTTACATCACCATTTTATGAAAAACTAACTGATACCAAAATAGGAAATGCTACTTTGCAATAACATAGCAGAGCGTGGTTTCGATCCACGGACCTCTGGGTTATGGGCCCAGTACGCTTCCACTGCGCCACTCTGCTTACATCGACATTATATGAAAAACTAACTGATACCAAAATAGCAAATGCTACTTTGCATTAACATAGCAGAGCGTGGTGTCGATCCACGGACCTCTGGGTTTTGAGCCCAGCACGCTTCCACTGCGCCACTCTGCTTACATCACCATTATATGAAAAACTAACTGATACCAAAATAGCAAATGCTACTTTGCAATAACATAGCAGAGCGTGGTTTCGATCCACGGACCTCTGGGTTTTGGGCCCAGCACGCTTCCACTGCGCCACTCTGCTTACATCACCATTCTATGAAAAACTAACTGATACCAAAATAGCAAATGCTACTTTGCAATAACATAGCAGAGCGTGGTTTCGATCCACGGACCTCTGGGTTATGGGCCAAGCACGCTTCCACTGCGCCACTCTGCTTACATCACGATTATATGAAAAACTAACTGATACCAAAATAGCAAATGCTACTTTTCAATAACATAGCAGAGCGTGGTCTCGATCCACGGACCTCTGGGTTATGGGCCCAGCACGCTTCCATTGCGCCACTCTGCTTACATGATCATTGTATGAACAAACTAACTTATATCAAAATAGCAAGTGCTATTTTGCTTTAATTTAGCAGAGCGTGGTTTCGATCCACGGACCTCTGGGTCATGGGCCCAGCACGCTTCCACTCCGCCTTTCTGCTTACATCACCATTATATGAAAAACTAACTGATACCAAAATAGCAAATGCTACTTTGCAATAACATAGCAGAGCGTGGTTTCGATCCACGGACCTCTGGGTTATGGGCCCAGCACGCTTCCACTGCGCCACTCTGCTTACATCACCATTATATGAAAAACTAACTGATACCAAAATAGCAAATGCTACTTTTCAATAACATAGCAGAGCGTGGTCTCGATCCACGGACCTCTGGGTTATGGGCCCAGCACGCTTCCATTACGCCACTCTGCTTACATGATCATTGTATGAACAAACTAACTTATATCAAAATAGCAAGTGCTATTTTGCTTTAATTTAGCAGAGCGTGGTTTCGATCCACGGACCTCTGGGTCATGGGCCCAGCGAGCTTCCACTGCGCCACTCTGCATACATCACCGTTACATGAAAAACTAACTGATAGCAAAATAGCAAATGCTACTTTGCAATAACATAGCAGAGCGTGGTTTCGATCCACGGACCTCTGGGTTATGGGCCCAGCACGCTTCCACTGCGCCACTCTGCTTACATCACCATTATATGAAAAACTAACTGATACCAAAATAGCAAATGCTACTTTGCAATAACATAGCAGAGCGTGGTTTCGATCCACGGACCTCTGGGTTATGGGCCAAGCACGCTTCCACTGCGCCACTCTGCTTACATCACGATTATATGAAAAACTAACTGATACCAAAATAGCAAATGCTACTTTTCAATAACATAGCAGAGCGTGGTCTCGATCCACGGACCTCTGGGTTATGGGCCCAGCACGCTTCCATTGCGCCACTCTGCTTACATGATCATTGTATGAACAAACTAACTTATATCAAAATAGCAAGTGCTATTTTGCTTTAATTTAGCAGAGCGTGGTTTCGATCCACGGACCTCTGGGTCATGGGCCCAGCACGCTTCCACTCCGCCTTTCTGCTTACATCACCATTATATGAAAAACTAACTGATACCAAAATAGCAAATGCTACTTTGCAATAACATAGCAGAGCGTGGTTTCGATCCACGGACCTCTGGGTTATGGGCCCAGCACGCTTCCACTGCGCCACTCTGCTTACATCACCATTATATGAAAAACTAACTGATACCAAAATAGCAAATGCTACTTTTCAATAACATAGCAGAGCGTGGTCTCGATCCACGGACCTCTGGGTTATGGGCCCAGCACGCTTCCATTACGCCACTCTGCTTACATGATCATTGTATGAACAAACTAACTTATATCAAAATAGCAAGTGCTATTTTGCTTTAATTTAGCAGAGCGTGGTTTCGATCCACGGACCTCTGGGTCATGGGCCCAGCACGCTTCCACTCCGCCTTTCTGCTTACATCACCATTATATGAAAAACTAACTGATACCAAAATAGCAAATGCTACTTTGCAATAACATAGCAGAGCGTGGTTTCGATTCACGGACCTCTGGGTTATGGGCCCAGCACGCTTCCACTGCGCCACTCTGCTTACATCACCATTATATGAAAAACTAACTGATAATAAAATAGCAAATGCTACTTTGCATTAACATAGCAGAGCGTGGTTTCGATCCACGGACCTCTGGGTTATGGGCCAAGCACGCTTCCACTGCGCCACTCTGCTTACATCACGATTATATGAAAAACTAACTGATACCAAAATAGCAAATGCTACTTTTCAATAACATAGCAGAGCGTGGTCTCGATCCACGGACCTCTGGGTTATGGGCCCAGCACGCTTCCATTGCGCCACTCTGCTTACATGATCATTGTATGAACAAACTAACTTATATCAAAATAGCAAGTGCTATTTTGCTTTAATTTAGCAGAGCGTGGTTTCGATCCACGGACCTCTGGGTTATGGGCCAAGCACGCTTCCACTGCGCCACTCTGCTTACATCACGATTATATGAAAAACTAACTGATACCAAAATAGCAAATGCTACTTTTCAATAACATAGCAGAGCGTGGTCTCGATCCACGGACCTCTGGGTTATGGGCCCAGCACGCTTCCATTGCGCCACTCTGCTTACATGATCATTGTATGAACAAACTAACTTATATCAAAATAGCAAGTGCTATTTTGCTTTAATTTAGCAGAGCGTGGTTTCGATCCACGGACCTCTGGGTCATGGGCCCAGCACGCTTCCACTCCGCCTTTCTGCTTACATCACCATTATATGAAAAACTAACTGATACCAAAATAGCAAATGCTACTTTGCAATAACATAGCAGAGCGTGGTTTCGATCCACGGACCTCTGGGTTATGGGCCCAGCACGCTTCCACTGCGCCACTCTGCTTACATCACCATTATATGAAAAACTAACTGATACCAAAATAGCAAATGCTACTTTTCAATAACATAGCAGAGCGTGGTCTCGATCCACGGACCTCTGGGTTATGGGCCCAGCACGCTTCCATTACGCCACTCTGCTTACATGATCATTGTATGAACAAACTAACTTATATCAAAATAGCAAGTGCTATTTTGCTTTAATTTAGCAGAGCGTGGTTTCGATCCACGGACCTCTGGGTCATGGGCCCAGCACGCTTCCACTCCGCCTTTCTGCTTACATCACCATTATATGAAAAACTAACTGATACCAAAATAGCAAATGCTACTTTGCAATAACATAGCAGAGCGTGGTTTCGATTCACGGACCTCTGGGTTATGGGCCCAGCACGCTTCCACTGCGCCACTCTGCTTACATCACCATTATATGAAAAACTAACTGATAATAAAATAGCAAATGCTACTTTGCATTAACATAGCAGAGCGTGGTTTCGATCCACGGACCTCTGGGTTATGGGCCAAGCACGCTTCCACTGCGCCACTCTGCTTACATCACGATTATATGAAAAACTAACTGATACCAAAATAGCAAATGCTACTTTTCAATAACATAGCAGAGCGTGGTCTCGATCCACGGACCTCTGGGTTATGGGCCCAGCACGCTTCCATTGCGCCACTCTGCTTACATGATCATTGTATGAACAAACTAACTTATATCAAAATAGCAAGTGCTATTTTGCTTTAATTTAGCAGAGCGTGGTTTCGATCCACGGACCTCTGGGTCATGGGCCCAGCACGCTTCCACTGCGCCACTCTGCTTACATCACTATTCTATGAAAAACTAACTGATACCAAAATAGCAAATGCTACTTTGCATTAACATAGTAGAGCGTGGTTTCGATCCACGGACCTCTGGGTTATGGGCCAAGCACGCTTCCACTGCGCCACTCTGCTTACATCACGATTATATGAAAAACTAACTGATACCAAAATAGCAAATGCTACTTTTCAATAACATAGCAGAGCGTGGTCTCGATCCACGGACCTCTGGGTTATGGGCCCAGCACGCTTTCATTGCGCCACTCTGCTTACATGATCATTGTATGAACAAACTAACTTATATCAAAATAGCAAGTGCTATTTTGCTTTAATTTAGCAGAGCGTGGTTTCGATCCACGGACCTCTGGGTCATGGGCCCAGCACGCTTCCACTCCGCCATTCTGCTTACATCACCATTATATGAAAAACTAACTGATACCAAAATAGCAAATGCTACTTTGCAATAACGTAGCAGAGCGTGGTTTCGATCCACGGACCTCTGGGTTATGGGCCCAGTACGCTTCCACTGCGCCACTCTGCTTACATCGCCATTATATGAAAAACTAACTGATACCAAAATAGCAAATGCTACTTTGCATTAACATAGCAGAGCGTGGTTTCGATCCACGGACCTCTGAGTTTTGGGCCCAGCACGCTTCCACTGCGCCACTCTGCTTACATCGCCATTATATGAAAAACTAACTGATACCAAAATAGCAAATACTACTTTTCAATAACATAGCAGAGCGTGGTCTCGATCCACGGACCTCTGGGTTATGGGCCCAGCACGCTTCCATTGCGCCACTCTGCTTACATGATCATTGTATGAACAAACTAACTTATATCAAAATAGCAAGTGCTATTTTGCTTTAATTTAGCAGAGCGTGGTTTCGATCCACGGACCTCTGGGTCATGGGCCCAGCACGCTTCCACTCCGCCTTTCTGCTTACATCACCATTATATGAAAAACTAACTGATACCAAAATAGCAAATGCTACTTTGCAATAACATAGCAGAGCGTGGTTTCGATTCACGGACCTCTGGGTTATGGGCCCAGCACGCTTCCACTGCGCCACTCTGCTTACATCACCATTATATGAAAAACTAACTGATAATAAAATAGCAAATGCTACTTTGCATTAACATAGCAGAGCGTGGTTTCGATCCACGGACCTCTGGGTTATGGGCCAAGCACGCTTCCACTGCGCCACTCTGCTTACATCACGATTATATGAAAAACTAACTGATACCAAAATAGCAAATGCTACTTTGCAATAACATAGCAGAGCGTGGTTTCGATCCACGGACCTCTGGGTTATGGGCCCAGTACGCTTCCACTGCGCCCCTCTGCTTACATCGCCATTATATGAAAAACTAACTGATACCAAAATAGCAAATGCTACTTTGCATTAACATAGCAGAGCGTGGTTTCGATCCACGGACCTCTGGGTTTTGGGCCCAGCACGCTTCCACTGCACCACTCTGCTTACATCACCAGTATATGAAAAACTAACTGATACCAAAATAGCAAATGCTACTTTGCAATAACATAGCAGAGCGTGGTTTCGATCCACGGACCTCTGGGTTATGGGCCCAGCAAGCTTCCACTGCGCTACTCTGCTAACATGATCATGGTATGAACAAACTAACTTATATCAAAATAGCAAATGCTACTTTGCAATAACATAGCAGAGCGTGGTTTCGATCCACGGACCTCTGGGTTATGGGCCCAGCACGCTTCCACTGCGCCATTCTGCTTACATCACCATTTTATGAAAAACTAAATGATACCAAAATAGCAAATGCTACTTTGCAATAACATAGCAGAGCGTGGTTTCGATCCACGGACCTCTGGGTTATGGGCCCAGTACGCTTCCACTGCGCCACTCTGCTTACATCGACATTATATGAAAAACTAACTGATACCAAAATAGCAAATGCTACTTTGCATTAACATAGCAGAGCGTGGTGTCGATCCACGGACCTCTGGGTTTTGAGCCCAGCACGCTTCCACTGCGCCACTCTGCTTACATCACCATTATATGAAAAACTAACTGATACCAAAATAGCAAATGCTACTTTGCAATAACATAGCAGAGCGTGGTTTCGATCCACGGACCTCTGGGTTTTGGGCCCAGCACGCTTCCACTGCGCCACTCTGCTTACATCACCATTCTATGAAAAACTAACTGATACCAAAATAGCAAATGCTACTTTGCATTAACATAGTAGAGCGTGGTTTCGATCCATGGACCTCTGGGTCATGGGCCCAGCGAGCTTCCACTGCGCCACTCTGCATACATCACCGTTACATGAAAAACTAACTGATAGCAAAATAGCAAATGCTACTTTGCAATAACATAGCAGAGCGTGGTTTCGATCCACGGACCTCTGGGTTATGGGCCCAGCACGCTTCCACTGCGCCACTCTGTTTACATCACCATTATATGAAAAACTAACTGATACCAAAATAGCAAATGCTACTTTGCAATAACATAGCAGAGCGTGGTTTCGATCCACGGACCTCTGGGTTATGGGCCAAGCACGCTTCCACTGCGCCACTCTGCTTACATCACGATTATATGAAAAACTAACTGATACCAAAATAGCAAATGCTACTTTTCAATAACATAGCAGAGCGTGGTCTCGATCCACGGACCTCTGGGTTATGGGCCCAGCACGCTTCCATTGCGCCACTCTGCTTACATGATCATTGTATGAACAAACTAACTTATATCAAAATAGCAAGTGCTATTTTGCTTTAATTTAGCAGAGCGTGGTTTCGATCCACGGACCTCTGGGTCATGGGCCCAGCACGCTTCCACTCCGCCTTTCTGCTTACATCACCATTATATGAAAAACTAACTGATACCAAAATAGCAAATGCTACTTTGCAATAACATAGCAGAGCGTGGTTTCGATCCACGGACCTCTGGGTTATGGGCCCAGCACGCTTCCACTGCGCCACTCTGCTTACATCACCATTATATGAAAAACTAACTGATACCAAAATAGCAAATGCTACTTTTCAATAACATAGCAGAGCGTGGTCTCGATCCACGGACCTCTGGGTTATGGGCCCAGCACGCTTCCATTACGCCACTCTGCTTACATGATCATTGTATGAACAAACTAACTTATATCAAAATAGCAAGTGCTATTTTGCTTTAATTTAGCAGAGCGTGGTTTCGATCCACGGACCTCTGGGTCATGGGCCCAGCACGCTTCCACTCCGCCTTTCTGCTTACATCACCATTATATGAAAAACTAACTGATACCAAAATAGCAAATGCTACTTTGCAATAACTTAGCAGAGCGTGGTTTCGATTCACGGACCTCTGGGTTATGGGCCCAGCACGCTTCCACTGCGCCACTCTGCTTACATCACCATTATATGAAAAACTAACTGATAATAAAATAGCAAATGCTACTTTGCATTAACATAGCAGAGCGTGGTTTCGATCCACGGACCTCTGGGTTATGGGCCAAGCACGCTTCCACTGCGCCACTCTGCTTACATCACGATTATATGAAAAACTAACTGATACCAAAATAGCAAATGCTACTTTTCAATAACATAGCAGAGCGTGGTCTCGATCCACGGACCTCTGGGTTATGGGCCCAGCACGCTTCCATTGCGCCACTCTGCTTACATGATCATTGTATGAACAAACTAACTTATATCAAAATAGCAAGTGCTATTTTGCTTTAATTTAGCAGAGCGTGGTTTCGATCCACGGACCTCTGGGTCATGGGCCCAGCACGCTTCCACTCCGCCTTTCTGCTTACATCGCCATTATATGAAAAACTAACTGATACCAAAATAGCAAATGCTACTTTGCATTAAGATAGCAGAGCGTGGTTTCGATCCACGGACCTCTGGGTTTTGGGCCCAGCACGCTTCCACTGCGCCACTCTGCTTACATCACCATTATATGAAAAACTAACTGATACCAAAATAGCAAATGCTACTTTGCATTAACATAGTAGAGCGTGGTTTCGATCCATGGACCTCTGGGTCATGGGCCCAGCACGCTTCCACTGCGCCACTCTGCTTACATCACTATTCTATGAAAAACTAACTGATACCAAAATAGCAAATGCTACTTTGCATTAACATAGTAGAGCGTGGTTTCGATCCACGGACCTCTGGGTTATGGGCCAAGCACGCTTCCACTGCGCCACTCTGCTTACATCACGATTATATGAAAAACTAACTGATACCAAAATAGCAAATGCTACTTTTCAATAACATAGCAGAGCGTGGTCTCGATCCACGGACCTCTGGGTTATGGGCCCAGCACGCTTTCATTGCGCCACTCTGCTTACATGATCATTGTATGAACAAACTAACTTATATCAAAATAGCAAGTGCTATTTTGCTTTAATTTAGCAGAGCGTGGTTTCGATCCACGGACCTCTGGGTCATGGGCCCAGCACGCTTCCACTCCGCCATTCTGCTTACATCACCATTATATGAAAAACTAACTGATACCAAAATAGCAAATGCTACTTTGCAATAACATAGCAGAGCGTGGTTTCGATCCACGGACCTCTGGGTTATGGGCCCAGTACGCTTCCACTGCGCCACTCTGCTTACATCGCCATTATATGAAAAACTAACTGATACCAAAATAGCAAATGCTACTTTGCATTAACATAGCAGAGCGTGGTTTCGATCCACGGACCTCTGAGTTTTGGGCCCAGCACGCTTCCACTGCGCCACTCTGCTTACATCGCCATTATATGAAAAACTAACTGATACCAAAATAGCAAATGCTACTTTGCATTAACATAGCAGAGCGTGGTTTCGATCCACGGACCTCTGGGTTTTGGGCCCAGCACGCTTCCACTGCGCCACTCTGCTTACATCACCAGTATATGAAAAACTAACTGATACCAAAATAGCAAATGCTACTTTGCAATAACATAGCAGAGCGTGGTTTCGATCCACGGACCTCTGGGTTTTGGGCCCAGTACGCTTCCACTGCGCCACTCTGCATACATCACCGTTACATGAAAAACTAACTAATAGCAAAATAGCAAATGCTACTTTGCAATAACATAGCAGAGCGTGGTTTCGATTCACGGACCTCTGGGTTATGGGCCCAGCACGCTTCCACTGCGGCACTCTGCTTACATCACCACTATATGAAAAACTAACTGATACCAAAATAGCAAATGCTACTTTGCATTAACATAGCAGAGCGTGGTTTCGATCCACGGACCTCTGGGTTATGGGCCAAGCACGCTTCCACTGCGCCACTCTGCTTACATCACGATTATATGAAAAACTAACTGATACCAAAATAGCAAATGCTACTTTGCAATAACATAGCAGAGCGTGGTTTCGATCCACGGACCTCTGGGTTATGGGCCCAGTACGCTTCCACTGCGCCCCTCTGCTTACATCGCTATTATATGAAAAACTAACTGATACCAAAATAGCAAATGCTACTTTGCATTAACATAGCAGAGCGTGGTTTCGATCCACGGACCTCTGGGTTTTGGGCCCAGCACGCTTCCACTGCACCACTCTGCTTACATCACCAGTATATGAAAAACTAACTGATACCAAAATAGCAAATGCTACTTTGCAATAACATAGCAGAGCGTGGTTTCGATCCACGGACCTCTGGGTTATGGGCCCAGCAAGCTTCCACTGCGCTACTCTGCTAACATGATCATGGTATGAACAAACTAACTTATATCAAAATAGCAAGTGCTACTTTGCACTAACATAGCAGAGCGTGGTCTCGATCCACGGACCTCTGGGTTATGGGCCCACCACGCTTCCATTGCGCCACTCTGCTTACATGATCATTGTATGAAAAACTAACTGATAGCAAAATAGCAAGTGCTATTTTGCTTTAATTTAGCAGAGCGTGGTTTCGATCCACGGACCTCTGGGTTATGGGCCCAGCACGCTTCCACTGCGCCATTCTGCTTACATGATCATTGTATGAACAAACTAACTTATATCAAAATAGCAAGTGCTATTTTGCTTTAATTCAGCAGAGCGTAGTTTCGATCCACGGACCTCTGGGTCATGGGCCCAGCACGCTTCCACTGCGCCATTCTGCTTACATCACCATTTTATGAAAAACTAACTGATACCAAAATAGCAAATGCTACTTTGCAATAACATAGCAGAGCGTGGTTTCGATCCACGGACCTCTGGGTTATGGGCCCAGTACGCTTCCACTGCGCCACTCTGCTTACATCGACATTATATGAAAAACTAACTGATACCAAAATAGCAAATGCTACTTTGCATTAACATAGCAGAGCGTGGTGTCGATCCACGGACCTCTGGGTTTTGAGCCCAGCACGCTTCCACTGCGCCACTCTGCTTACATCACCATTATATGAAAAACTAACTGATACCAAAATAGCAAATGCTACTTTGCAATAACATAGCAGAGCGTGGTTTCGATCCACGGACCTCTGGGTTTTGGGCCCAGCACGCTTCCACTGCGCCACTCTGCTTACATCACCATTCTATGAAAAACTAACTGATACCAAAATAGCAAATGCTACTTAGCATTAACATAGTAGAGCGTGGTTTCGATCCATGGACCTCTGGGTCATGGGCCCAGCAAGCTTCCACTGCGCCACTCTGCATACATCACCGTTACATGAAAAACTAACTGATAGCAAAATAGCAAATGCTACTTTGCAATAACATAGCAGAGCGTGGTTTCGATCCACGGACCTCTGGGTTATGGGCCCAGCACGCTTCCACTGCGCCACTCTGCTTACATCACCATTATATGAAAAACTAACTGATACCAAAATAGCAAATGCTACTTTTCAATAACATAGCAGAGCGTGGTCTCGATCCACGGACCTCTGGGTTATGGGCCCAGCACGCTTCCATTGCGCCACTCTGCTTACATGATCATTGTATGAACAAACTAACTTATATCAAAATAGCAAGTGCTATTTTGCTTTAATTTAGCAGAGCGTGGTTTCAATCCACGGACCTCTGGGTCATGGGCCCAGCACGTTTCCACTCCGCCTTTCTGCTTACATCACCATTATATGAAAAACTAACTGATACCAAAATAGCAAATGCTACTTTGCAATAACATAGCAGAGCGTGGTTTCGATTCACGGACCTCTGGGTTATGGGCCCAGCACGCTTCCACTGCGCCACTCTGCTTACATCACCATTATATGAAAAACTAACTGATAATAAAATAGCAAATGCTACTTTGCATTAACATAGCAGAGCGTGGTTTCGATCCACGGACCTCTGGGTTATGGGCCAAGCACGCTTCCACTGCGCCACTCTGCTTACATCACCATTATATGAAAAACTAACTGATACCAAAATAGCAAATGCTACTTTTCAATAACATAGCAGAGCGTGGTCTCGATCCACGGACCTCTGGGTTATGGGCCCAGCACGCTTCCATTACGCCACTCTGCTTACATGATCATTGTATGAACAAACTAACTTATATCAAAATAGCAAGTGCTATTTTGCTTTAATTTAGCAGAGCGTGGTTTCAATCCACGGACCTCTGGGTCATGGGCCCAGCACGTTTCCACTCCGCCTTTCTGCTTACATCACCATTATATGAAAAACTAACTGATACCAAAATAGCAAATGCTACTTTGCAATAACATAGCAGAGCGTGGTTTCGATTCACGGACCTCTGGGTTATGGGCCCAGCACGCTTCCACTGCGCCACTCTGCTTACATCCCCATTATATGAAAAACTAACTGATAATAAAATAGCAAATGCTACTTTGCATTAACATAGCAGAGCGTGGTTTCGATCCACGGACCTCTGGGTTATGGGCCAAGCACGCTTCCACTGCGCCACTCTGCTTACATCACGATTATATGAAAAACTAACTGATACCAAAATAGCAAATGCTACTTTTCAATAACATAGCAGAGCGTGGTTTCGATCCACGGACCTCTGCGTTATGGGCCCAGCACGCTTCCATTGCGCCACTCTGCTTACATGATCATTGTATGAACAAACTAACTTATATCAAAATAGCAAGTGCTATTTTGCTTTAATTTAGCAGAGCGTGGTTTCGATCCACGGACCTCTGGGTCATGGGCCCAGCACGCTTCCACTCCGCCTTTCTGCTTACATCGCCATTATATGAAAAACTAACTGATACCAAAATAGCAAATGCTACTTTGCATTAAGATAGCAGAGCGTGGTTTCGATCCACGGACCTCTGGGTTTTGGGCCCAGCACGCTTCCACTGCGCCACTCTGCTTACATCACCATTATATGAAAAACTAACTGATACCAAAATAGCAAATGCTACTTTTCAATAACATAGCAGAGCGTGGTCTCGATCCACGGACCTCTGGGTTATGGGCCCAGCACGCTTCCATTGCGCCACTCTGCTTACATGATCATTGTATGAACAAACTAACTTATATCAAAATAGCAAGTGCTATTTTGCTTTAATTTAGCAGAGCGTGGTTTCGATCCACGGACCTCTGGGTCATGGGCCCAGCACGCTTCCACTCCGCCTTTCTGCTTACATCACCATTATATGAAAAACTAACTGATACCAAAATAGCAAATGCTACTTTGCAATAACATAGCAGAGCGTGGTTTCGATCCACGGACCTCTGGGTTATGGGCCCAGCACGTTTCCACTGCGCCACTCTGCTTACATCACCATTATATGAAAAACTAACTGATACCAAAATAGCAAATGCTACTTTTCAATAACATAGCAGAGCGTGGTCTCGATCCACGGACCTCTGGGTTATGGGCCCAGCACGCTTCCATTACGCCACTCTGCTTACATGATCATTGTATGAACAAACTAACTTATATCAAAATAGCAAGTGCTATTTTGCTTTAATTTAGCAGAGCGTGGTTTCAATCCACGGACCTCTGGGTCATGGGCCCAGCACGTTTCCACTCCGCCTTTCTGCTTACATCACCATTATATGAAAAACTAACTGATACCAAAATAGCAAATGCTACTTTGCAATAACATAGCAGAGCGTGGTTTCGATTCACGGACCTCTGGGTTATGGGCCCAGCACGCTTCCACTGCGCCACTCTGCTTACATCACCATTATATGAAAAACTAACTGATAATAAAATAGCAAATGCTACTTTGCATTAACATAGCAGAGCGTGGTTTCGATCCACGGACCTCTGGGTTATGGGCCAAGCACGCTTCCACTGCGCCACTCTGCTTACATCACGATTATATGAAAAACTAACTGATACCAAAATAGCAAATGCTACTTTTCAATAACATAGCAGAGCGTGGTTTCGATCCACGGACCTCTGCGTTATGGGCCCAGCACGCTTCCATTGCGCCACTCTGCTTACATGATCATTGTATGAACAAACTAACTTATATCAAAATAGCAAGTGCTATTTTGCTTTAATTTAGCAGAGCGTGGTTTCGATCCACGGACCTCTGGGTCATGGGCCCAGCACGCTTCCACTCCGCCTTTCTGCTTACATCGCCATTATATGAAAAACTAACTGATACCAAAATAGCAAATGCTACTTTGCATTAAGATAGCAGAGCGTGGTTTCGATCCACGGACCTCTGGGTTTTGGGCCCAGCACGCTTCCACTGCGCCACTCTGCTTACATCACCATTATATGAAAAACTAACTGATACCAAAATAGCAAATGCTACTTTTCAATAACATAGCAGAGCGTGGTCTCGATCCACGGACCTCTGGGTTATGGGCCCAGCACGCTTCCATTGCGCCACTCTGCTTACATGATCATTGTATGAACAAACTAACTTATATCAAACTAGCAAGTGCTATTTTGCTTTAATTTAGCAGAGCGTGGTTTCGATCCACGGACCTCTGGGTCATGGGCCCAGCACGCTTCCACTCCGCCATTCTGCTTACATCACCATTATATGAAAAACTAACTGATACCAAAATAGCAAATGCTACTTTGCAATAACATAGCAGAGCGTGGTTTCGATCCACGGACCTCTGGGTTATGGGCCCAGTACGCTTCCACTGCGCCACTCTGCTTACATCGCCATTATATGAAAAACTAACTGATACCAAAATAGCAAATGCTACTTTGCATTAACATAGCAGAGCGTGGTTTCGATCCACGGACCTCTGGGTTTTGGGCCCAGCACGCTTCCACTGCGCCACTCTGCTTACATCACCAGTATATGAAAAACTAACTGATACCAAAATAGCAAATGCTACTTTGCAATAACATAGCAGAGCGTGGTTTCGATCCACGGACCTCTGGGTTTTGGGCCCAGCACGCTTCCACTGCGCCACTCTGCTTACATCACTATTCTATGAAAAAATAACTGATACCAAAATAGCAAATGCTACTTTGCATTAACATAGTAGAGCGTGGTTTCGATCCATGGACCTCTGGGTCATGGGCCCAGCAAGTTTCCACTTCGCCACTCTGCATACATCACCGTTACATGAAAAACTAACTGTTAGCAAAATAGCAAATGCTACTTTGCAATAACATAGCAGAGCGTGTTTTCGATCCACGGACCTCTGGGTTATGGGCCCAGCACGCTTCCACTGCGCCACTCTGCTTACATCACCATTATATTAAAAACTAACTGATACCAAAATAGCAAATGCTACTTTGCAATAACATAGCAGAGCGTGGTTTCGATCCACGGACCTCTGGGTTTTGGGCCCAGCACGCTTCCACTGCGCCACTCTGCTTACATCACCATTCTATGAAAAACTAACTGATACCAAAATAGCAAATGCTACTTAGCATTAACATAGTAGAGCGTGGTTTCGATCCATGGACCTCTGGGTCATGGGCCCAGCAAGCTTCCACTGCGCCACTCTGCATACATCACCGTTACATGAAAAACTAACTGATAGCAAAATAGCAAATGCTACTTTGCAATAACATAGCAGAGCGTGGTTTCGATCCACGGACCTCTGGGTTATGGGCCCAGCACGCTTCCACTGCGGCACTCTGCTGACATAACCATTATATGAAAAACTAACTGATACCAAAATAGCAAATGCTACTTTGCAATAACATAGCAGAGCGTGGTTTCGATCCACGGACCTCTGGGTTATGGGCCAAGCACGCTTCCACTGCGCCACTCTGCTTACATCACGATTATATGAAAAACTAACTGATACCAAAATAGCAAATGCTACTTTTCAATAACATAGCAGAGCGTGGTCTCGATCCACGGACCTCTGGGTTATGGGCCCAGCACGCTTCCATTGCGCCACTCTGCTTACATGATCATTGTATGAACAAACTAACTTATATCAAAATAGCAAGTGCTATTTTGCTTTAATTTAGCAGAGCGTGGTTTCGATCCACGGACCTCTGGGTCATGGGCCCAGCACGCTTAAACTCCGCCTTTCTGCTTACATCACCATTATATGAAAAACTAACTGATACCAAAATAGCAAATGCTACTTTGCAATAACATAGCAGAGCGTGGTTTCGATCCACGGACCTCTGGGTTTTGGGCCCAGCACGCTTCCACTGCGCCACTCTGCTTACATCACCAGTATATGAAAAACTAACTGATACCAAAATAGCAAATGCTACTTTGCATTAACATAGCAGAGCGTGGTTTCGATCCACGGACCTCTGGGTTTTGGGCCCAGCACGCTTCCACTGCGCCACTCTGCTTACATCACTATTCTATGAAAAACTAACTGATACCAAAATAGCAAATGCTACTTTGCATTAACATAGTAGAGCGTGGTTTCGATCCATGGACCTCTGGGTCATGGGCCCAGCAAGTTTCCACTGCGCCACTCTGCATACATCACCGTTACATGAAAAACTAACTGTTAGCAAAATAGCAAATGCTACTTTGCAATAACATAGCAGAGCGTGGTTTCGATCCACGGACCTCTGGGTTATGGGCCCAGCACGCTTCCTCTGCGCCACTCTGCTTACATCACCATTCTATGAAAAACTAACTGATACCAAAATAGGAAATGCTACTTTGCCTTAACATAGCAGAGCGTGGTTTCGATCCACGGACCTCTGGGTTATGGGCCCAGCAAGCTTCCACTGCGCTACTCTGCTTACATGATCATGGTATGAACAAACTAACTTATATCAAAATAGCAAGTGCTACTTTGCATTAACATAGCAGAGCGTGGTTTCGATCCACGGACCTATGGGTTATGGGCCCAGCACGCTTCCACTGCGCCATTCTGCTTACATCACCATTATATGAAAAACTAACTGATACCAAAATAGCAAATGCTACTTTGCATTAACATAGCAGAGCGTGGTTTCGATCCACGGACCTCTGGGTTTTGGGCCCAGCACGCTTCCACTGCGCCACTCTGCTTACATCACCAGTATATGAAAAACTAACTGATACCAAAATAGCAAATGCTACTTTGCAATAACATAGCAGAGCGTGGTTTCGATCCACGGACCTCTGGGTTTTGGGCCCAGCACGCTTCCACTGCGCCACTCTGCTTACATCACCATTCTATGAAAAACTAACTGATACCAAAATAGCAAATGCTACTTAGCATTAACATAGTAGAGCGTGGTTTCGATCCATGGACCTCTGGGTCATGGGCCCAGCAAGCTTCCACTGCGCCACTCTGCATACATCACCGTTACATGAAAAACTAACTGATAGCAAAATAGCAAATGCTACTTTGCAATAACATAGCAGAGCGTGGTTTCGATCCACGGACCTCTGGGTTATGGGCCCAGCACGCTTCCACTGCGGCACTCTGCTGACATAACCATTATATGAAAAACTAACTGATACCAAAATAGCAAATGCTACTTTGCAATAACATAGCAGAGCGTGGTTTCGATCCACGGACCTCTGGGTTATGGGCCAAGCACGCTTCCACTGCGCCACTCTGCTTACATCACGATTATATGAAAAACTAACTGATACCAAAATAGCAAATGCTACTTTTCAATAACATAGCAGAGCGTGGTCTCGATCCACGGACCTCTGGGTTATGGGCCCAGCACGCTTCCATTGCGCCACTCTGCTTACATGATCATTGTATGAACAAACTAACTTATATCAAAATAGCAAGTGCTATTTTGCTTTAATTTAGCAGAGCGTGGTTTCGATCCACGGACCTCTGGGTCATGGGCCCAGCACGCTTAAACTCCGCCTTTCTGCTTACATCACCATTATATGAAAAACTAACTGATACCAAAATAGCAAATGCTACTTTGCAATAACATAGCAGAGCGTGGTTTCGATCCACGGACCTCTGGGTTTTGGGCCCAGCACGCTTCCACTGCGCCACTCTGCTTACATCACCAGTATATGAAAAACTAACTGATACCAAAATAGCAAATGCTACTTTGCATTAACATAGCAGAGCGTGGTTTCGATCCACGGACCTCTGGGTTTTGGGCCCAGCACGCTTCCACTGCGCCACTCTGCTTACATCACTATTCTATGAAAAACTAACTGATACCAAAATAGCAAATGCTACTTTGCATTAACATAGTAGAGCGTGGTTTCGATCCATGGACCTCTGGGTCATGGGCCCAGCAAGTTTCCACTGCGCCACTCTGCATACATCACCGTTACATGAAAAACTAACTGTTAGCAAAATAGCAAATGCTACTTTGCAATAACATAGCAGAGCGTGGTTTCGATCCACGGACCTCTGGGTTATGGGCCCAGCACGCTTCCTCTGCGCCACTCTGCTTACATCACCATTCTATGAAAAACTAACTGATACCAAAATAGGAAATGCTACTTTGCCTTAACATAGCAGAGCGTGGTTTCGATCCACGGACCTCTGGGTTATGGGCCCAGCAAGCTTCCACTGCGCTACTCTGCTTACATGATCATGGTATGAACAAACTAACTTATATCAAAATAGCAAGTGCTACTTTGCATTAACATAGCAGAGCGTGGTTTCGATCCACGGACCTATGGGTTATGGGCCCAGCACGCTTCCACTGCGCCATTCTGCTTACATCACCATTATATGAAAAACTAACTGATACCAAAATAGCAAATGCTACTTTGCATTAACATAGCAGAGCGTGGTTTCGATCCACGGACCTCTGGGTTTTGGGCCCAGCACGCTTCCACTGCGCCACTCTGCTTACATCACCAGTATATGAAAAACTAACTGATACCAAAATAGCAAATGCTACTTTGCAATAACATAGCAGAGCGTGGTTTCGATCCACGGACCTCTGGGTTTTGGGCCCAGCACGCTTCCACTGCGCCACTCTGCTTACATCACTATTCTATGAAAAACTAACTGATACCAAAATAGCAAATGCTACTTTGCATTAACATAGTAGAGCGTGGTTTCGATCCATTGACCTCTGGGTCATGGGCCCAGCAAGTTTCCACTGCGCCACTCTGCATACATCACCGTTACATGAAAAACTAACTGTTAGCAAAATAGCAAATGCTACTTTGCAATAACATAGCTGAGCGTGGTTTCGATCCACGGACCTCTGGGTTATGGGCCCAGCAAGCTTCCACTGCGCCACTCTGCTTACATCACCATTCTATGAAAAACTAACTGATACCAAAATAGGAAATGCTACTTTGCCTTAACATAGCAGAGCGTGGTTTCGATCCACGGACCTCTGGGTTATGGGCCCAGCAAGCTTCCACTGCGCTACTCTGCTTACATGATCATGGTATGAACAAACTAACTTATATCAAAATAGCAAGTGCTACTTTGCATTAACATAGCAGAGCGTGGTTTCGATCCACGGACCTATGGGTTATGGGCCCAGCACGCTTCCACTGCGCTACTCTGCTTACATGATCATGGTATGAACAAACTAACTTATATCAAAATAGCAAGTGCTACTTTGCATTAACATAGCAGAGCGTGGTTTCGATCCACGGACCTCTGGGTTATGGGCCAAGCACGCTTCCACTGCGCCACTCTGCTTACATCACGATTATATGAAAAACTAACTGATACCAAAATAGCAAATGCTACTTTTCAATAACATAGCAGAGCGTGGTCTCGATCCACGGACCTCTGGGTTATGAGCCCAGCACGCTTCCATTGCGCCACTCTGCTTACATGATCATTGTATGAACAAACTAACTTATATCAAAATAGCAAGTGCTATTTTGCTTTAATTTAGCAGAGCGTGGTTTCGATCCACGGACTTCTGGGTTATGGGCCCAGCACGCTTCCATTGCGCCACTCTGCTTACATGATCATTGTATGAACAAACTAACTTATATCAAAATAGCAAGTGCTATTTTGCTTTAATTTAGCAGAGCGTGGTTTCGATCCACGGACCTCTGGGTTTTGGGCCCAGCACGCTTCCACTGCGCCACTCTGCTTACATCACCATTCTATGAAAAACTAACTGATACCAAAATAGCAAATGCTACTTTGCAATAACATAGCAGAGCGTGGTTTCGATCCACGGACCTCTGGGTTTTGGGCCCAGCACGCTTCCACTGCGCCACTCTGCTTACATCACCATTCTATGAAAAACCAACTCATACCAAAATAACAAATGCTACTTTGCATTAACATAGCAGAGCGTGGTTTCGATCCACGGACCTCTGGGTTATGGGCCCAGCACGCTTCCACTGCGCCACTCTGCTTACATCACCATTATATGAAAAACTAACTGATACAAAAATAGCAAATGCTACTTTTCAATAACATAGCAGAGCGTGGTTTCGATCCACGGACCTCTGGGTTATGGGCCCAGCACGCTTCCACTGCGCCACTCTGCTTACATCACCAATATATGAAAAACTAACTGATACCATAAGAGCAAATGCTACTTTGCATTAACATAGCAGAGCGTGGTTTCGATCCACGGACCTCTGGGTTATGGGCCCAGCACGCTTCCACTGCGCCACTCTGCTTACATAACCATTATATGAAAAACTAACTGATACCAAAATAGCAAATGCCACTTTGCATTAACATAGCAGAGCGTGGTTTCGATCCACGGACCTCTGGGTTATGGGCCAAGCACGCTTCCACTGCGCCACTCTGCTTACATAACCATTATATGAAAAACTAACTGATACCAAAATAGCAAATGCTACTTTGCATTAACATAGCAGAGCGTGGTTTCGATCCACGGACCTCTGGGTTATGGGCCCAGCACGCTTCCACGGCGCCACTCTGCTTACATCACCATTATATGAAAAACTAACTGATACCAAAATAGCAAATGCTACTTTTCAACAACATAGCAGAGCGTGGTCTCGATCCACGGACCTCTGGGTTATGGGCCCAGCACGCTTCCATTGCGCCACTCTGCTTACATAATCATTGTATGAACAAACTAACTTATATCAAAATAGCAAGTGCTATTTTGCGTTAATTTAGCAGAGCGTGGTTTCGATCCACGGACCTCTGGGTTATGGGCCCAGCACGCTTCCACTGCGCCATTCTGCTTACATCACCATTATATGAAAAACTAACTGATAGCAAAATAGCAAGTGCCATTTTGCTTTAATTTAGCAGAGCGTGGTTTCGATCCACTGACCTCGGGGTTATGGGCCCAGCACGCTTCCACTGCGCCATTCTGCTTACATGATCATTGTATGAACAAACTAACTTATATCAAAATAGCAAGTGCTATTTTGCTTTAATTTAGCAGAGCGTGGTTTCGATCCACGGACCTCTGGGTTATGGGCCCAGTACGCTTCCACTGCGCCACTCTGCTTACATCGCTATTATATGAAAAACTAACTGATACCAAAATAGCAAATGCTACTTTGCATTAACATAGCAGAGCGTGGTTTCGATCCACGGACCTCTGGGTTTTGGGCCCAGCACGCTTTTACTGCGCCACTCTGCTTACATATTAAATGAAAAACTAACTGATACCAAAATAGCAAATGCTACTTTGCAATAACATAGCAGAGCGTGGTTTCGATCCACGGACCTCTGGGTTTTGGGCCCAGCACGCTTCCACTGCGCCACTCTGCTTACATCATCATTCTATGAAAAACTAACTGATGCCAAAATAGCAAATGCTACTTTGCATTAACATAGTAGAGCGTGGTTTCGATCCATGGACCTCTGGGTCATGGGCCCAGCAAGCTTCCACTGCGCCACTCTGCATACATCACCGTTACATGAAAAACTAACTGTTAGCAAAATAGCAAATGCTACTTTGCAATAACGTAGCAGAGCGTGGTTTCGATCCGCGGACCTCTGGGTTATGGGCCCAGCACGCTTCCACTACGCCACTCTGCTTACATCACCATTCTATGAAAAACTAACTGATACCAAAATAGGAAATGCTACTTTGCCTTAACATAGCAGAGCGTGGTTTCGATCCACGGACCTCTGGGTTATGGGCCCAGAAAGCTTCCACTGCGCTACTCTGCTTACATGACCATGGTATGAACAAACTAACTTATATCAAAATAGCAAGTGCTACTTTGCATTAACATAGCAGAGCGTGGTTTCGATCCACGGACCTATGGGTTATGGGCCCAGCACGCTTCCACTGCGCCACTCTGCATACATCACCGTTACATGAAAAACTAACTGATAGCAAAATAGCAAATGCTACTTTGCAATAACATAGCAGAGCGTGGTTTCGATCCACGGACCTCTGGGTTATGGGCCCAGCACGCTTCCATTGCGCCACTCTGCTTACATGATCATTGTATGAACAAACTAACTTATATCAAAATAGCAAGTGCTATTTTGCTTTAATTTAGCAGAGCGTGGTTTCGATCCACGGACCTCTGGGTTTTGGGCCCAGCACGCTTCCACTGCGCCACTCTGCTTACGTCACCATTCTATGAAAAACTAACTGATACCAAAATAGCAAATGCTACTTTGCAATAACATAGCAGAGCGTGGTTTCGATCCACGGACCTCTGGGTTTTGGGCCCAGCACGCTTCCACTGCGCCACTCTGCTTACATCACCATTCTATGAAAAAATAACTCATACCAAAATAACAAATGCTACTTTGCATTAACATAGCAGAGCGTGGTTTCGATCCACGGACCTCTGGGTTATGGGCCCAGCACGCTTCCACTGCGCCACTCTGCTTACATCACCATTATATGAAAAACTAACTGATACCAAAATAGCAAATGCTACTTTTCAATAACATAGCAGAGCGTGGTTTCGATCCACGGACCTCTGGGTTATGGGCCCAGCACGCTTCCACTGCGCCACTCTGCTTACATAACCATTATATGAAAAACTAACTGATACCAAAATAGCAAATGCCACTTTGCATTAACATAGCAGAGCGTGGTTTCGATCCACGGACCTCTGGCCTATGGGCCAAGCACGCTTCCACTGCGCCACTCTGCTTACATAACCATTATATGAAAAACTAACTGATACCAAAATAGTAAATGCTACTTTGCATTAACATAGCAGAGCGTGGTTTCGATCCACGGACCTCTGGGTTATGGGCCCAGCACGCTTCCACTGCGCCACTCTGCTTACATCACCATTATATGAAAAACTAACTGATACCAAAATAGCAAATGCTACTTTTCAACAACATAGCAGAGCGTGGTCTCGATCCACGGACCTCTGGGTTATGGGCCCAGCACGCTTCCATTGCGCCACTCTGCTTACATAATCATTGTATGAACAAACTAACTTATATCAAAATAGCAAGTGCTATTTTGCGTTAATTTAGCAGAGCGTGGTTTCGATCCACGGACCTCTGGGTTATGGGCCCAGCACGCTTCCACTGCGCCATTCTGCTTACATCACCATTATATGAAAAACTAACTGATACCAAAATAGCAAATGCTACTTTGCATTAACATAGCAGAGCGTGGTTTCGATCCACGGACCTCTGGGTTTTGGGCCCAGCACGCTTTTACTGCGCCACTCTGTTTACATATTAAATGAAAAACTAACTGATACCAAAATAGCAAATGCTACTTTGCAATAACATAGCAGAGCGTGGTTTCGATCCACGGACCTCTGGGTTTTGGGCCCAGCACGCTTCCACTGCGCCACTCTGCTTACATCACCATTCTATGAAAAACTAACTGATACCAAAATAGGAAATGCTACTTTGCCTTAACATAGCAGAGCGTGGTTTCGATCCACGGACCTCTGGGTTATGGGCCCAGAACGCTTCCACTGCGCTACTCTGCTTACATGACCATGGTATGAACAAACTAACTTATATCAAAATAGCAAGTGCTACTTTGCATTACCATAGCAGAGCGTGGTTTCGATCCACGGACCTATGGGTTATGGGCCCAGCACGCTTCCACTGCGCCACTCTGCTTACATCACCATTCTATGAAAAACTAACTGATACCAAAATAGGAAATGCTACTTTGCCTTAACATAGCAGAGCGTGGTTTCGATCCACGGACCTATGGGTTATGGGCCCAGCACGCTTCCATTGCGCCACTCTGCTTACATGATCATTGTATGAACAAACTAACTTATATAAAAATAGCAAGTGCTATTTTGCGTTAATTTAGCAGAGCGTGGTTTCGATCCACGGACCTCTGGGTTATGGGCCCAGCACGCTTCCACTGCGCCATTCTGCTTACATCACCATTATATGAAAAACTAACTGATAGCAAAATAGCAAGTGCTATTTTGCTTTAATTTAGCAGAGCGTGGTTTCGATCCACTGACCTCTGGGTTATGGGCCCAGCACGCTTCCACTGCGCCATTCTGCTTACATGATCATTGTATGAACAAACTAACTTATATCAAAATAGCAAGTGCTATTTTGCTTTAATTTATCAGAGCGTGGTTTCGATCCACGGACCTCTGGGTTATGGGCCCAGTACGCTTCCACTGCGCCACTCTGCTTACATCGCCATTATATGAAAAACTAACTGATACCAAAATAGCAAATGCTACTTTGCATTAACATAGCAGAGCGTGGTTTCGATCCACGGACCTCTGGCTTTTGGGCCCAGCACGCTTCCACTGCGCCACTCTGCTTACATCACCATTATATGAAAAACTAACTGATACCAAAATAGCAAATGCTACTTTGCAATAACATAGCAGAGCGTGGTTTCGATCCACGGACCTCTGGGTTTTGGGCCCAGCACGCTTCCACTGCGCCACTCTGCATACATCACCGTTACATGAAAAACTAACTGTTAGCAAAATAGCAAATGCTACTTTGCAATAACGTAGCAGAGCGTGGTTTCGATCCACGGACCTCTGGGTTATGGGCCCAGCACGCTTCCACTGCGCCACTCTGCTTACATCACCATGCTATGAAAAACTAACTGATACCAAAATAGGAAATGCTACTTTGCCTTAACATAGCAGAGCGTGGTTTCGATCCACGGACCTCTGGGTTATGGGCCCAGAAACCTTCCACTGCGCTACTCTGCTTACATGACCATGGTATGAACAAACTAACTTATATCAAAATAGCAAGTGCTACTTTGCATTAACATAGCAGAGCGTGGTTTCGATCCACGGACCTCTGGGTTATGGGCCCAGCACGCTTCCATTGCGCCACTCTGCTTACATCGCCATTATATGAAAAACTAACTGATACCAAAATAGCAAATGCTACTTTGCATTAACATAGCAGAGCGTGGTTTCGATCCACGGACCTCTGGGGTTTGGGCCCAGCACGCTTCCACTGCGCCACTCTGCTTACATCACCAGTATATGAAAAACTAACTGATACCAAAATAGCAAATGCTACTTTGCAATAACATAGCAGAGCGTGGTTTCGATCCATGGACCTCTGGGTCATGGGCCCAGCAAGTTTCCACTGCGACACTCTGCATACATCACCGTTACATGAAAAACTAACTGTTAGCAAAATAGCAAATGCTACTTTGCAATAACATAGCAGAGCGTGTTTTCGATCCACGGACCTCTGGGTTATGGGCCCAGCACGCTTCCACTGCGCCACTCTGCTTACATCACCATTATATGAAAAACTAACTGATACCAAAATAGCAAATGCTACTTTGCATTAACATAGTAGAGCGTGGTTTCGATCCACGGACATCTGGGTTATGGGCCAAGCACGCTTCCACTGCGGCACTCTGCTTACATCACCAGTATATGAAAAACTAACTGATACCAAAATAGCAAATGCTACTTTGCAATAAAATAGCAGAGCGTGGTTTCGATCCACGGACCTCTGGGTTTTGGGCCCAGCACGCTTCCACTGCGCCACTCTGCTTACATCACTATTCTATGAAAAACTAACTGATACCAAAATAGCAAATGCTACTTTGCATTAACATAGTAGAGCGTGGTTTCGATCCATGGACCTCTGGGTCATGGGCCCAGCAAGTTTCCACTGCGCCACTCTGCTTACATCACCATTCTATGAAAAACTAACTGATACCAAAATAGCAAATGCTACTTTGCATTAACATAGTAGAGCGTGGTTTCGATCCATGGACCTCTGGGTCATGGGCCCAGCAAGCTTCCACTGCGCCACTCTGCATACATCACCGTTACATGAAAAACTAACTTATAGCAAAATAGCAAATGCTACTTTGCAATAACATAGCAGAGCGTGGTTTCGATCCACGGACCTCTGGGTTATGGGCCCAGCACGCTTCCACTGCGGCACTCTGCTTACATCACCACTATATGAAAAACTAACTGATACCAAAATAGCAAATGCTACTTTGCATTAACATAGCAGAGCGTGGTTTCGATCCACGGACCTCTGGGTTATGGGCCAAGCACGCTTCCACTGCGCCACTCTGCTTACATCACGATTATATGAAAAACTAACTGATACCAAAATAGCAAATGCTACTTTGCAATAACATAGCAGAGCGTGGTTTCGATCCACGGACCTCTGGGTTATGGGCCCAGCAAGCTTCCACTGCGCTACTCTGCTAACATGATCATGGTATGAACAAACTAACTTATATCAAATAGCAAATGCTACTTTGCAATAACATAGCAGAGCGTGGTTTCGATCCACGGACCTCTGGGTTATGGGCCCAGCACGCTTCCACTGCGCCACTCTGCTTACATCACCATTATATGAAAAACTAACTGATACCAAAATGGCAAATGCTACTTTGCAATAACATAGCAGAGCGTGGTTTCGATCCACGGACCTCTGGGTTATGGGCCCAGCAAGCTTCCACTGCGCTACTCTGCTAACATGATCATGGTATGAACAAACTAACTTATATCAAAATAGCAAGTGCTACTTTGCACTAACATAGCAGAGCGTGGTCTCAATCCACGGACCTCTGGGTTATGGGCCCACCACGCTTCCATTGCGCCACTCTGCTTACATGATCATTGTATGAAAAACTAACTGATAGCAAAATAGCAAGTGCTATTTTGCTTTAATTTAGCAGAGCGTGGTTTCGATCCACGGACCTCTGGGTTATGGGCCCAGCACGCTTCCACTGCGCCATTCTGCTTACATGATCATTGTATGAACAAACTAACTTATATCAAAATAGCAAGTGCTATTTTGCTTTAATTCAGCAGAGCGTAGTTTCGATCCACGGACCTCTGGGTCATGGGCCCAGCACGCTTCCACTGCGCCATTCTGCTTACATCACCATTTTATGAAAAACTAACTGATACCAAAATAGCAAATGCTACTTTGCAATAACATAGCAGAGCGTGGTTTCGATCCACGGACCTCTGGGTTATGGGCCCAGTACGCTTCCACTGCGCCACTCTGCTTACATCGACATTATATGAAAAACTAACTGATACCAAAATAGCAAATGCTACTTTGCATTAACATAGCAGAGCGTGGTGTCGATCCACGGACCTCTGGGTTTTGAGCCCAGCACGCTTCCACTGCGCCACTCTGCTTACATCACCATTATATGAAAAACTAACTGATACCAAAATAGCAAATGCTACTTTGCAATAACATAGCAGAGCGTGGTTTCGATCCACGGACCTCTGGGTTTTGGGCCCAGCACGCTTCCACTGCGCCACTCTGCATACATCACCGTTACATGAAAAACTAACTAATAGCAAAATAGCAAATGCTACTTTGCAATAACATAGCAGAGCGTGGTTTCGATCCACGGACCTCTGGGTTATGGGCCCAGCACGCTTCCACTGCGGCACTCTGCTTACATCACCACTATATGAAAAACTAACTGATACCAAAATAGCAAATGCTACTTTGCATTAACATAGCAGGGCGTGGTTTCGATCCACGGACCTCTCGGTTATGGGCCAAGCACGCTTCCACTGCGCCACTCTGCTTACATCACGATTATATGAAAAACTAACTGATACCAAAATAGCAAATGCTACTTTGCAATAACATAGCAGAGCGTGGTTTCGATCCACGGACCTCTGGGTTATGGGCCCAGTACGCTTCCACTGCGCCCCTCTGCTTACATCGCCATTATATGAAAAACTAACTGATACCAAAATAGCAAATGCTACTTTGCATTAACATAGCAGAGCGTGGTTTCGATCCACGGACCTCTGGGTTTTGGGCCCAGCACGCTTCCACTGCACCACTCTGCTTACATCACCAGTATATGAAAAACTAACTGATACCAAAATAGCAAATGCTACTTTGCAATAACATAGCAGAGCGTGGTTTCGATCCACGGACCTCTGGGTTATGGGCCCAGCAAGCTTCCACTGCGCTACTCTGCTAACATGATCATGGTATGAACAAACTAACTTATATCAAAATAGCAAATGCTACTTTGCAATAACATAGCAGAGCGTGGTTTCGATCCACGGACCTCTGGGTTATGGGCCCAGCACGCTTCCACTGCGCCACTCTGCTTACATCACCATTATATGAAAAACTAACTGATACCAAAATAGCAAATGCTACTTTGCAATAACATAGCAGAGCGTGGTTTCGATCCACGGACCTCTGGGTTATGGGCCCAGCAAGCTTCCACTGCGCTACTCTGCTAACATGATCATGGTATGAACAAACTAACTTATATCAAAATAGCAAGTGCTACTTTGCACTAACATAGCAGAGCGTGGTCTCGATCCACGGACCTCTGGGTTATGGGCCCACCACGCTTCCATTGCGCCACTCTGCTTACATGATCATTGTATGAAAAACTAACTGATAGCAAAATAGCAAGTGCTATTTTGCTTTAATTTAGCAGAGCGTGGTTTCGATCCACGGACCTCTGGGTTATGGGCCCAGCACGCTTCCACTGCGCCATTCTGCTTACATGATCATTGTATGAACAAACTAACTTATATCAAAATAGCAAGTGCTATTTTGCTTTAATTCAGCAGAGCGTAGTTTCGATCCACGGACCTCTGGGTCATGGGCCCAGCACGCTTCCACTGCGCCATTCTGCTTACATCACCATTTTATGAAAAACTAACTGATACCAAAATAGCAAATGCTACTTTGCAATAACATAGCAGAGCGTGGTTTCGATCCACGGACCTCTGGGTTATGGGCCCAGTACGCTTCCACTGCGCCACTCTGCTTACATCGACATTATATGAAAAACTAACTGATACCAAAATAGCAAATGCTACTTTGCATTAACATAGCAGAGCGTGGTGTCGATCCACGGACCTCTGGGTTTTGAGCCCAGCACGCTTCCACTGCGCCACTCTGCTTACATCACCATTATATGAAAAACTAACTGATACCAAAATAGCAAATGCTACTTTGCAATAACATAGCAGAGCGTGGTTTCGATCCACGGACCTCTGGGTTTTGGGCCCAGCACGCTTCCACTGCGCCACTCTGCTTACATCACCATTCTATGAAAAACTAACTGATACCAAAATAGCAAATGCTACTTTGCATTAACATAGTAGAGCGTGGTTTCGATCCATGGACCTCTGGGTCATGGGCCCAGCGAGCTTCCACTGCGCCACTCTGCATACATCACCGTTACATGAAAAACTAACTGATAGCAAAATAGCAAATGCTACTTTGCAATAACATAGCAGAGCGTGGTTTCGATCCACGGACCTCTGGGTTATGGGCCCAGCACGCTTCCACTGCGCCACTCTGCTTACATCACCATTATATGAAAAACTAACTGATACCAAAATAGCAAATGCTACTTTGCAATAACATAGCAGAGCGTGGTTTCGATCCACGGACCTCTGGGTTATGGGCCAAGCACGCTTCCACTGCGCCACTCTGCTTACATCACGATTATATGAAAAACTAACTGATACCAAAATAGCAAATGCTACTTTTCAATAACATAGCAGAGCGTGGTCTCGATCCACGGACCTCTGGGTTATGGGCCCAGCACGCTTCCATTGCGCCACTCTGCTTACATGATCATTGTATGAACAAACTAACTTATATCAAAATAGCAAGTGCTATTTTGCTTTAATTTAGCAGAGCGTGGTTTCGATCCACGGACCTCTGGGTCATGGGCCCAGCACGCTTCCACTCCGCCTTTCTGCTTACATCACCATTATATGAAAAACTAACTGATACCAAAATAGCAAATGCTACTTTGCAATAACATAGCAGAGCGTGGTTTCGATCCACGGACCTCTGGGTTATGGGCCCAGCACGCTTCCACTGCGCCACTCTGCTTACATCACCATTATATGAAAAACTAACTGATACCAAAATAGCAAATGCTACTTTTCAATAACATAGCAGAGCGTGGTCTCGATCCACGGACCTCTGGGTTATGGGCCCAGCACGCTTCCATTACGCCACTCTGCTTACATGATCATTGTATGAACAAACTAACTTATATCAAAATAGCAAGTGCTATTTTGCTTTAATTTAGCAGAGCGTGGTTTCGATCCACGGACCTCTGGGTCATGGGCCCAGCACGCTTCCACTCCGCCTTTCTGCTTACATCACCATTATATGAAAAACTAACTGATACCAAAATAGCAAATGCTACTTTGCAATAACATAGCAGAGCGTGGTTTCGATTCACGGACCTCTGGGTTATGGGCCCAGCACGCTTCCACTGCGCCACTCTGCTTACATCACCATTATATGAAAAACTAACTGATAATAAAATAGCAAATGCTACTTTGCATTAACATAGCAGAGCGTGGTTTCGATCCACGGACCTCTGGGTTATGGGCCAAGCACGCTTCCACTGCGCCACTCTGCTTACATCACGATTATATGAAAAACTAACTGATACCAAAATAGCAAATGCTACTTTTCAATAACATAGCAGAGCGTGGTCTCGATCCACGGACCTCTGGGTTATGGGCCCAGCACGCTTCCATTGCGCCACTCTGCTTACATGATCATTGTATGAACAAACTAACTTATATCAAAATAGCAAGTGCTATTTTGCTTTAATTTAGCAGAGCGTGGTTTCGATCCACGGACCTCTGGGTCATGGGCCCAGCACGCTTCCACTCCGCCTTTCTGCTTACATCGCCATTATATGAAAAACTAACTGATACCAAAATAGCAAATGCTACTTTGCATTAAGATAGCAGAGCGTGGTTTCGATCCACGGACCTCTGGGTTTTGGGCCCAGCACGCTTCCACTGCGCCACTCTGCTTACATCACCATTATATGAAAAACTAACTGATACCAAAATAGCAAATGCTACTTTGCATTAACATAGTAGAGCGTGGTTTCGATCCATGGACCTCTGGGTCATGGGCCCAGCACGCTTCCACTGCGCCACTCTGCTTACATCACTATTCTATGAAAAACTAACTGATACCAAAATAGCAAATGCTACTTTGCATTAACATAGTAGAGCGTGGTTTCGATCCACGGACCTCTGGGTTATGGGCCAAGCACGCTTCCACTGCGCCACTCTGCTTACATCACGATTATATGAAAAACTAACTGATACCAAAATAGCAAATGCTACTTTTCAATAACATAGCAGAGCGTGGTCTCGATCCACGGACCTCTGGGTTATGGGCCCAGCACGCTTTCATTGCGCCACTCTGCTTACATGATCATTGTATGAACAAACTAACTTATATCAAAATAGCAAGTGCTATTTTGCTTTAATTTAGCAGAGCGTGGTTTCGATCCACGGACCTCTGGGTCATGGGCCCAGCACGCTTCCACTCCGCCATTCTGCTTACATCACCATTATATGAAAAACTAACTGATACCAAAATAGCAAATGCTACTTTGCAATAACATAGCAGAGCGTGGTTTCGATCCACGGACCTCTGGGTTATGGGCCCAGTACGCTTCCACTGCGCCACTCTGCTTACATCGCCATTATATGAAAAACTAACTGATACCAAAATAGCAAATGCTACTTTGCATTAACATAGCAGAGCGTGGTTTCGATCCACGGACCTCTGAGTTTTGGGCCCAGCACGCTTCCACTGCGCCACTCTGCTTACATCGCCATTATATGAAAAACTAACTGATACCAAAATAGCAAATGCTACTTTGCATTAACATAGCAGAGCGTGGTTTCGATCCACGGACCTCTGGGTTTTGGGCCCAGCACGCTTCCACTGCGCCACTCTGCTTACATCACCAGTATATGAAAAACTAACTGATACCAAAATAGCAAATGCTACTTTGCAATAACATAGCAGAGCGTGGTTTCGATCCACGGACCTCTGGGTTTTGGGCCCAGCACGCTTCCACTGCGCCACTCTGCATACATCACCGTTACATGAAAAACTAACTAATAGCAAAATAGCAAATGCTACTTTGCAATAACATAGCAGAGCGTGGTTTCGATTCACGGACCTCTGGGTTATGGGCCCAGCACGCTTCCACTGCGGCACTCTGCTTACATCACCACTATATGAAAAACTAACTGATACCAAAATAGCAAATGCTACTTTGCATTAACATAGCAGAGCGTGGTTTCGATCCACGGACCTCTGGGTTATGGGCCAAGCACGCTTCCACTGCGCCACTCTGCTTACATCACGATTATATGAAAAACTAACTGATACCAAAATAGCAAATGCTACTTTGCAATAACATAGCAGAGCGTGGTTTCGATCCACGGACCTCTGGGTTATGGGCCCAGTACGCTTCCACTGCGCCCCTCTGCTTACATCGCCATTATATGAAAAACTAACTGATACCAAAATAGCAAATGCTACTTTGCATTAACATAGCAGAGCGTGGTTTCGATCCACGGACCTCTGGGTTTTGGGCCCAGCACGCTTCCACTGCACCACTCTGCTTACATCACCAGTATATGAAAAACTAACTGATACCAAAATAGCAAATGCTACTTTGCAATAACATAGCAGAGCGTGGTTTCGATCCACGGACCTCTGGGTTATGGGCCCAGCAAGCTTCCACTGCGCTACTCTGCTAACATGATCATGGTATGAACAAACTAACTTATATCAAAATAGCAAATGCTACTTTGCAATAACATAGCAGAGCGTGGTTTCGATCCACGGACCTCTGGGTTATGGGCCCAGCACGCTTCCACTGCGCCACTCTGCTTACATCACCATTCTATGAAAAACTAACTGATACCAAAATAGCAAATGCTACTTTGCAATAACATAGCAGAGCGTGGTTTCGATCCACGGACCTCTGGGTTATGGGCCCAGCAAGCTTCCACTGCGCTACTCTGCTAACATGATCATGGTATGAACAAACTAACTTATATCAAAATAGCAAGTGCTACTTTGCACTAACATAGCAGAGCGTGGTCTCGATCCACGGACCTCTGGGTTATGGGCCCACCACGCTTCCATTGCGCCACTCTGCTTACATGATCATTGTATGAAAAACTAACTGATAGCAAAATAGCAAGTGCTATTTTGCTTTAATTTAGCAGAGCGTGGTTTCGATCCACGGACCTCTGGGTTATGGGCCCAGCACGCTTCCACTGCGCCATTCTGCTTACATGATCATTGTATGAACAAACTAACTTATATCAAAATAGCAAGTGCTATTTTGCTTTAATTCAGCAGAGCGTAGTTTCGATCCACGGACCTCTGGGTCATGGGCCCAGCACGCTTCCACTGCGCCATTCTGCTTACATCACCATTTTATGAAAAACTAACTGATACCAAAATAGCAAATGCTACTTTGCAATAACATAGCAGAGCGTGGTTTCGATCCACGGACCTCTGGGTTATGGGCCCAGTACGCTTCCACTGCGCCACTCTGCTTACATCGACATTATATGAAAAACTAACTGATACCAAAATAGCAAATGCTACTTTGCATTAACATAGCAGAGCGTGGTGTCGATCCACGGACCTCTGGGTTTTGAGCCCAGCACGCTTCCACTGCGCCACTCTGCTTACATCACCATTATATGAAAAACTAACTGATACCAAAATAGCAAATGCTACTTTGCAATAACATAGCAGAGCGTGGTTTCGATCCACGGACCTCTGGGTTTTGGGCCCAGCACGCTTCCACTGCGCCACTCTGCTTACATCACCATTCTATGAAAAACTAACTGATACCAAAATAGCAAATGCTACTTTGCATTAACATAGTAGAGCGTGGTTTCGATCCATGGACCTCTGGGTCATGGGCCCAGCAAGCTTCCACTGCGCCACTCTGCATACATCACCGTTACATGAAAAACTAACTGATAGCAAAATAGCAAATGCTACTTTGCAATAACATAGCAGAGCGTGGTTTCGATCCACGGACCTCTGGGTTATGGGCCCAGCACGCTTCCACTGCGCCACTCTGCTTACATCACCATTATATGAAAAACTAACTGATACCAAAATAGCAAATGCTACTTTTCAATAACATAGCAGAGCGTGGTCTCGATCCACGGACCTCTGGGTTATGGGCCCAGCACGCTTCCATTGCGCCACTCTGCTTACATGATCATTGTATGAACAAACTAACTTATATCAAAATAGCAAGTGCTATTTTGCTTTAATTTAGCAGAGCGTGGTTTCGATCCACGGACCTCTGGGTCATGGGCCCAGCACGCTTCCACTCCGCCTTTCTGCTTACATCACCATTATATGAAAAACTAACTGATACCAAAATAGCAAATGCTACTTTGCAATAACATAGCAGAGCGTGGTTTCGATCCACGGACCTCTGGGTTATGGGCCCAGCACGCTTCCACTGCGCCACTCTGCTTACATCACCATTATATGAAAAACTAACTGATACCAAAATAGCAAATGCTACTTTTCAATAACATAGCAGAGCGTGGTCTCGATCCACGGACCTCTGGGTTATGGGCCCAGCACGCTTCCATTACGCCACTCTGCTTACATGATCATTGTATGAACAAACTAACTTATATCAAAATAGCAAGTGCTATTTTGCTTTAATTTAGCAGAGCGTGGTTTCAATCCACGGACCTCTGGGTCATGGGCCCAGCACGTTTCCACTCCGCCTTTCTGCTTACATCACCATTATATGAAAAACTAACTGATACCAAAATAGCAAATGCTACTTTGCAATAACATAGCAGAGCGTGGTTTCGATTCACGGACCTCTGGGTTATGGGCCCAGCACGCTTCCACTGCGCCACTCTGCTTACATCACCATTATATGAAAAACTAACTGATAATAAAATAGCAAATGCTACTTTGCATTAACATAGCAGAGCGTGGTTTCGATCCACGGACCTCTGGGTTATGGGCCAAGCACGCTTCCACTGCGCCACTCTGCTTACATCACGATTATATGAAAAACTAACTGATACCAAAATAGCAAATGCTACTTTTCAATAACATAGCAGAGCGTGGTTTCGATCCACGGACCTCTGCGTTATGGGCCCAGCACGCTTCCATTGCGCCACTCTGCTTACATGATCATTGTATGAACAAACTAACTTATATCAAAATAGCAAGTGCTATTTTGCTTTAATTTAGCAGAGCGTGGTTTCGATCCACGGACCTCTGGGTCATGGGCCCAGCACGCTTCCACTCCGCCTTTCTGCTTACATCGCCATTATATGAAAAACTAACTGATACCAAAATAGCAAATGCTACTTTGCATTAAGATAGCAGAGCGTGGTTTCGATCCACGGACCTCTGGGTTTTGGGCCCAGCACGCTTCCACTGCGCCACTCTGCTTACATCACCATTATATGAAAAACTAACTGATACCAAAATAGCAAATGCTACTTTTCAATAACATAGCAGAGCGTGGTCTCGATCCACGGACCTCTGGGTTATGGGCCCAGCACGCTTCCATTGCGCCACTCTGCTTACATGATCATTGTATGAACAAACTAACTTATATCAAACTAGCAAGTGCTATTTTGCTTTAATTTAGCAGAGCGTGGTTTCGATCCACGGACCTCTGGGTCATGGGCCCAGCACGCTTCCACTCCGCCATTCTGCTTACATCACCATTATATGAAAAACTAACTGATACCAAAATAGCAAATGCTACTTTGCAATAACATAGCAGAGCGTGGTTTCGATCCACGGACCTCTGGGTTATGGGCCCAGTACGCTTCCACTGCGCCACTCTGCTTACATCGCCATTATATGAAAAACTAACTGATACCAAAATAGCAAATGCTACTTTGCATTAACATAGCAGAGCGTGGTTTCGATCCACGGACCTCTGGGTTTTGGGCCCAGCACGCTTCCACTGCGCCACTCTGCTTACATCACCAGTATATGAAAAACTAACTGATACCAAAATAGTAAATGCTACTTTGCAATAACATAGCAGAGCGTGGTTTCGATCCACGGACCTCTGGGTTTTGGGCCCAGCACGCTTCCACTGCGCCACTCTGCTTACATCACTATTCTATGAAAAAATAACTGATACCAAAATAGCAAATGCTACTTTGCATTAACATAGTAGAGCGTGGTTTCGATCCATGGACCTCTGGGTCATGGGCCCAGCAAGTTTCCACTTCGCCACTCTGCATACATCACCGTTACATGAAAAACTAACTGTTAGCAAAATAGCAAATGCTACTTTGCAATAACATAGCAGAGCGTGTTTTCGATCCACGGACCTCTGGGTTATGGGCCCAGCACGCTTCCACTGCGCCACTCTGCTTACATCACCATTATATTAAAAACTAACTGATACCAAAATAGCAAATGCTACTTTGCAATAACATAGCAGAGCGTGGTTTCGATCCACGGACCTCTGGGTTTTGGGCCCAGCACGCTTCCACTGCGCCACTCTGCTTACATCACCATTCTATGAAAAACTAACTGATACCAAAATAGCAAATGCTACTTTGCATTAACATAGTAGAGCGTGGTTTCGATCCATGGACCTCTGGGTCATGGGCCCAGCAAGCTTCCACTGCGCCACTCTGCATACATCACCGTTACATGAAAAACTAACTGATAGCAAAATAGCAAATGCTACTTTGCAATAACATAGCAGAGCGTGGTTTCGATCCACGGACCTCTGGGTTATGGGCCCAGCACGCTTCCACTGCGGCACTCTGCTGACATAACCATTATATGAAAAACTAACTGATACCAAAATAGCAAATGCTACTTTGCAATAACATAGCAGAGCGTGGTTTCGATCCACGGACCTCTGGGTTATGGGCCAAGCACGCTTCCACTGCGCCACTCTGCTTACATCACGATTATATGAAAAACTAACTGATACCAAAATAGCAAATGCTACTTTTCAATAACATAGCAGAGCGTGGTCTCGATCCACGGACCTCTGGGTTATGGGCCCAGCACGCTTCCATTGCGCCACTCTGCTTACATGATCATTGTATGAACAAACTAACTTATATCAAAATAGCAAGTGCTATTTTGCTTTAATTTAGCAGAGCGTGGTTTCGATCCACGGACCTCTGGGTCATGGGCCCAGCACGCTTCCACTCCGCCTTTCTGCTTACATCACCATTATATGAAAAACTAACTGATACCAAAATAGCAAATGCTACTTTGCAATAACATAGCAGAGCGTGGTTTCGATCCACGGACCTCTGGGTTTTGGGCCCAGCACGCTTCCACTGCGCCACTCTGCTTACATCACCAGTATATGAAAAACTAACTGATACCAAAATAGCAAATGCTACTTTGCATTAACATAGCAGAGCGTGGTTTCGATCCACGGACCTCTGGGTTTTGGGCCCAGCACGCTTCCACTGCGCCACTCTGCTTACATCACTATTCTATGAAAAACTAACTGATACCAAAATAGCAAATGCTACTTTGCATTAACATAGTAGAGCGTGGTTTCGATCCATGGACCTCTGGGTCATGGGCCCAGCAAGTTTCCACTGCGCCACTCTGCATACATCACCGTTACATGAAAAACTAACTGATAGCAAAATAGCAAATGCTACTTTGCAATAACATAGCAGAGCGTGGTTTCGATCCACGGACCTCTGGGTTATGGGCCCAGCACGCTTCCACTGCGGCACTCTGCTGACATAACCATTATATGAAAAACTAACTGATACCAAAATAGCAAATGCTACTTTGCAATAACATAGCAGAGCGTGGTTTCGATCCACGGACCTCTGGGTTATGGGCCAAGCACGCTTCCACTGCGCCACTCTGCTTACATCACGATTATATGAAAAACTAACTGATACCAAAATAGCAAATGCTACTTTTCAATAACATAGCAGAGCGTGGTCTCGATCCACGGACCTCTGGGTTATGGGCCCAGCACGCTTCCATTGCGCCACTCTGCTTACATGATCATTGTATGAACAAACTAACTTATATCAAAATAGCAAGTGCTATTTTGCTTTAATTTAGCAGAGCGTGGTTTCGATCCACGGACCTCTGGGTCATGGGCCCAGCACGCTTCCACTCCGCCTTTCTGCTTACATCACCATTATATGAAAAACTAACTGATACCAAAATAGCAAATGCTACTTTGCAATAACATAGCAGAGCGTGGTTTCGATCCACGGACCTCTGGGTTTTGGGCCCAGCACGCTTCCACTGCGCCACTCTGCTTACATCACCAGTATATGAAAAACTAACTGATACCAAAATAGCAAATGCTACTTTGCATTAACATAGCAGAGCGTGGTTTCGATCCACGGACCTCTGGGTTTTGGGCCCAGCACGCTTCCACTGCGCCACTCTGCTTACATCACTATTCTATGAAAAACTAACTGATACCAAAATAGCAAATGCTACTTTGCATTAACATAGTAGAGCGTGGTTTCGATCCATGGACCTCTGGGTCATGGGCCCAGCAAGTTTCCACTGCGCCACTCTGCATACATCACCGTTACATGAAAAACTAACTGTTAGCAAAATAGCAAATGCTACTTTGCAATAACATAGCAGAGCGTGGTTTCGATCCACGGACCTCTGGGTTATGGGCCCAGCACGCTTCCTCTGCGCCACTCTGCTTACATCACCATTCTATGAAAAACTAACTGATACCAAAATAGGAAATGCTACTTTGCCTTAACATAGCAGAGCGTGGTTTCGATCCACGGACCTCTGGGTTATGGGCCCAGCAAGCTTCCACTGCGCTACTCTGCTTACATGATCATGGTATGAACAAACTAACTTATATCAAAATAGCAAGTGCTACTTTGCATTAACATAGCAGAGCGTGGTTTCGATCCACGGACCTATGGGTTATGGGCCCAGCACGCTTCCACTGCGCCATTCTGCTTACATCACCATTATATGAAAAACTAACTGATACCAAAATAGCAAATGCTACTTTGCATTAACATAGCAGAGCGTGGTTTCGATCCACGGACCTCTGGGTTTTGGGCCCAGCACGCTTCCACTGCGCCACTCTGCTTACATCACCAGTATATGAAAAACTAACTGATACCAAAATAGCAAATGCTACTTTGCAATAACATAGCAGAGCGTGGTTTCGATCCACGGACCTCTGGGTTTTGGGCCCAGCACGCTTCCACTGCGCCACTCTGCTTACATCACTATTCTATGAAAAACTAACTGATACCAAAATAGCAAATGCTACTTTGCATTAACATAGTAGAGCGTGGTTTCGATCCATTGACCTCTGGGTCATGGGCCCAGCAAGTTTCCACTGCGCCACTCTGCATACATCACCGTTACATGAAAAACTAACTGTTAGCAAAATAGCAAATGCTACTTTGCAATAACATAGCAGAGCGTGGTTTCGATCCACGGACCTCTGGGTTATGGGCCCAGCAAGCTTCCACTGCGCCACTCTGCTTACATCACCATTCTATGAAAAACTAACTGATACCAAAATAGGAAATGCTACTTTGCCTTAACATAGCAGAGCGTGGTTTCGATCCACGGACCTCTGGGTTATGGGCCCAGCAAGCTTCCACTGCGCTACTCTGCTTACATGATCATGGTATGAACAAACTAACTTATATCAAAATAGCAAGTGCTACTTTGCATTAACATAGCAGAGCGTGGTTTCGATCCACGGACCTATGGGTTATGGGCCCAGCACGCTTCCACTGCGCCACTCTGCATACATCACCGTTACATGAAAAACTAACTGATAGCAAAATAGCAAATGCTACTTTGCAATAACATAGCAGAGCGTGGTTTCGATCCACGGACCTCTGGGTTATGGGCCCAGCACGCTTCCACTGCGCCACTCTGCTTACATCACCATTATATGAAAAACTAACTGATACCAAAATAGCAAATGCTACTTTTCAATAACATAGCAGAGCGTGGTCTCGATCCACGGACCTCTGGGTTATGGACCCAGCACGCTTCCATTGCGCCACTCTGCTTACATGATCATTGTATGAACAAACTAACTTATATCAAAATAGCAAGTTTTATTTTGCTTTAATTTAGCAGAGCGTGGTTTTGATCCACGGACCTCTGGGTTATGGGCCCAGCACGCTTCCACTGCGCCATTCTGCTTACATCTCCATTATATGAAAAACTAACTGATAGCAAAATAGCAAGTGAGTAGTACATATATGCCGTTCCCAGTGCAGGTACAGTGGAAGGCAGGGAGGATTGAGGATTGAGGATATCAGGATTGAGGATTGAGGATTGAGGATTGCAAGATGGCGGGTGAGAAAACGTATGCCTTTTTTGATTGACTCTCCCCTCTCTCAGACCTGCAAGTGGGCGTTTTTTGATTGACTCACCCCTCTCATCCCCGCACCTGCAAGGGGTGTTTTTGATTGACAGGTCAATGAAGCGTGTTCGATTCTCGGATGTAGAAGTACATACATTGGAGTATGAAGATAGAGTGAATTATGATTTAAGAAATAAACAGTATTTTAATATGTTAATTAGATTAAAATTTGAACCATTAATTTCCCCGGTATTAATCAAATGGTTAAGGGGGTATGAAACTCCAGATGACGTTGGGGGAAAATAAAGAATCCCCGTAAAAACCCAGCTCTACCGATTATTCTAGATCATTCCAGAAAATTTAAAATACCCCATAAAACCCAGGTTAACGTTGTTTAAGGCCATGACGTAAAATGTACAGTCAAAGTTGTAGATTGTTCGAGAATAATCTTTCCGAAAAACCCACTGCGTAAACACCATTAATGTACAGTCAAAGCTAGGATGATGATCTTATTAAATAGTATAAATAGCCAGGACCCTGAGTTAAACCATCATCACAATCTCTCTAAAGTCCGACGAGGAAGGAAGGACCATCCAACAAGTACAATGTAAGTATAGTTTTTGTGGACTTGTTATTTTCAAAGCTATAGTTTGGATATAAAACTTAGATTTTTTTTCTATTTGACAGAATGTCTGCCGTAGTGCTATTTCCCCTATCAGATGAGAAAGTATTTGAGGTTACCCCGAAGTTAGACGTACGACTAGGGTTCAAAGACAGCTCTACGGGACTCATACTTCACCAGTCCGATTTCCACGAGCTATACGCTAGGAAGGATGAAATATTCAAGTTCTTCGAAACCGACGACGCCCCGGAGACATCATGGTTCTTTACCGGTTCTGAAACGAAGCGTGTGGAGTTGCGAACATATCGAGACCGTAAGATTATAGACATCAGGGAACTATACCCTGGAACAGGTGCTATGTACGGCAAGTTCTTCCCAACAAAGAAGGGATTCGCCGTTGGACACTACCTTGCCAAGACGTTAATGGATACGTATAAAGACGTAGTCACATTTCTTAACGAGGCGAGTCGAGTACGTGTGTTATTAAAAAATTGTATTGTAGAACAATTGAAATCAAACATCCGTAAATGTTGTTACGGATGTAGTATTGATCACCCCTCTCAAACTCAACACGATTGTTTGAATGGGTGGGAAATGCGTGTTTCAATGAACTTTGACACCGCGATAAGTAATCTTGATTATGTTGAAATTTATAAGATATTTACCTAAGCACTTTTTTAAGTGACGAATTTTGTAAGTCTATGATTGGTCAAATCGTATGTAATGCCAAAGAATATTTGTGAATAAAAAACAACTTGATTCTTAAAAAGTGATTCATTCCTTAAAATGGACTTCAGCTTACAACACCCATTTAATGGTCTCATAGCCGGGGCGACACAATCGGGAAAATCATACTTTGTAGCTAACCTTATAAAGTATAAAGATATATGTATATCACCCCCTCCAGATAGGATAATATGGTGTTACACTGAATATCAACCGAAATTATTTAATTCGGTATTAGATCACACACCTTCTGTAGAATTTCACGAAGGTATATTAAATGTGAATATATTAGACTCCAATATCAAGAATTTTGTTATACTTGATGATTTACTTTGTGAAATATCTAATAACAAGGATGTAACTAATTTGTTCATACGGGGATCGCACCATAAAAACACCTCTGTTTTTATTTTGATGCAAAATTTATATTACCCCGGGAAGGAAATTAGAACATTAAATTTAAACGCCCACTACTTGATAATATTCAAATCTCCTCGAGATAAATCGGCTATATTTCATTTAGCCAAACAGATTTGTCCCACTAATAGTAAATACGTCATCGACGCGTTCCATCAGGCAATTGCTAGAGATTTTGGGTATTTATGGGTTGATTTAAAGCCAACGACGTCAGATGATCATAGACTACGGCCGGGACTCATACCGGGCGACGAAGCCGCAGTCTATATTCCAAAATGAAAAGAGTGCATACGCATCAACATTTCTTAAAGTATCTGACTACTTGTAATGCGTGTCAGAGAAAATACTCTATCAAACACGCTAGTAATGACTCTATCAAGGCCATAGCGGAATGTTGTATAAATGTCCTACGCGGTAACGTGAAGTTATCAGATGACCAGAAGAAACGATTGAAGAAGCACTGTCTAATGTTACGGAAGTTATCTAAACAAAGCACTGTAGCAAAACGAAAAAAGATCCTTATTCAAAAAGGCGGTTTTTTACCTCTTTTGTTAGCACCCCTTTTATCACTTGTTAGCACTGCTGCTGGTGCAGCTATAAGCAGAGCAATTAAAAATGGCTAGAAAGATGATATTGGTACCTGAAGAGGTTTACCGCCGATTAAACTCGCAACCAAAAGTTGAACATAGTGAAAATTTGGATACGAAGACTGTTCTGGTAGACAACAAATTGAACCAGACGCAAAAAGTTAACATGTACAGTCATTTACTAACGAGTACTATTAACAAAAGAAAAAAGAAGAAACCCGTTAAACAACTGAAAAAGAAAGATTAGTATTCTGAAATAGCCATGACAATAACAGATTCACACCTCAAACCAGCCATTGCCTTATACAAGTGGATTGATATCAACTCCAAGATTAATTGGTCTCCCAACGGGGAACTTATATACAGGGGAAAACCAATCGTCGGGTCGAATATTATGGATATTTTACACTAACCTGTTAAAGGTTATAAAAGTAAACCGAAACACACTGTCGTTGGAATAAATCAGTTTTACGAAATGTTAATAAAAGAAAATGTACCAAAAACTATCGTGAGAAACAAATTCCCCTTTGGAGACTATACGAGTGTTGTACCAAATACCTGTCTCGATGTATCTAAAAGAGATTTACCGAAAATTGATTATTATCCCCCAACCCCGGATTCCCACTATGGTAATGGTCTCCGCACTTGGATAAACTTGAAATAAAGAATATATATCCATATCACGTTTCATTTCTTTCACAAATTACTTACACGTTATCATGGAAGGATGTAACGACACTTCTCTCACAGGGCTTCTAGCGTCCCTGTCCGTTTCATTTTTAAATAATCCCAAAGTTATTACGGCCCTTTTGATATTATTTCTTATTATAATTATCGAGTTATCTGATTTCGCTTAAGGTATACCCCAAAAAAACCTTAAACTGCACGAGTAATGGATAAACTAGAAGAAATATACTTCAATGAAAAAGATCCGGGGAGTTTCGGAGGTGTACAAGGACTATATATAGGGCTGCGAGAGAAAAGGGGATTAACGTTTCCTTAAATGATGTTATTGAGTTCCTACAACGTTAAGATACGTATACACTGCACAAACCCGCGAGGCACAACTTCAGAAGGAACAAGACTATTGTGTACGGTGTAGATGAACAATGACAACTTGATCTGGCAGACATGCAAAACATTAAGCGTCATAATGACGGATATAGATTTCTACTGTGCTGTATTGACGTATTCAGTAAATTTGCTTTCGCCGTCGCTATTAAAGACAAGAAAGGACCTACGATGGTAGCGGCGTTTAGATCCGTTCTAGAGTCTGGTAGAAAACCCAAGATTGTTCAGTCGGATCATGGGAATGAATTTCTAAATAAAGAACTGCAAAGTGAATTGAAACGTTAGGATATCACGTTTTTCGCCACACACTCGGAAGTGAAATGTAGCATCGTTGAACGATTTAATCGAACCTTGAAGGAGCGAATGTACCGCTATTTTACACAAAACGACACCCATAAATATATTGACGTATTACCCGACTTATTGGAATCGTATAATAACAACTACCACAAATCAATTAAATGCAAACCCACTGAAGTGACCGAGGAAAATTCGAAACAAATCTGGTTAAATTTGTACGGGAAAGTTAACTTTTCGCCGCCAGTTTCATACCCCTTTGAAATTGATGATTTGGTTAAAATAAGCAAAAATAAAAGAACGTTTGAAAAAGGGTATTTGGCCAATTTTACCGAAGAACTATTCAAAGTAACAGAACGGATCCCGAGAGATCCACCCGTATATAAACTGAAGGATTTGAACTCCGAGCTCATTTCCGGTGTGTTCTACAAAGAGGAAATACAGAAAGCTGGCAAGGACCTAGAAAACTGCAAATTTAAAATTGAAAAAGTATTACGAAAACGTAAAAAAACCTGAAGGTACTAAGGAACTCCTCGTACGGTGGAGAGGGTATAGTTCCGAATTTGATTCCTGGGTGCAAGAAATCGACGTAAAATGAGTTTCTACATCACACTACCCTCTGATTCGTCAACGCAATATTTCAAAGGAAATACTATAAGCAAGTTCAGAACGTATCTACCAGAATCTATTACACTAGAGGGATCTCACGGGGTTGCTCTGGCTGAAATAAGCTATCCCAGCACATGGAATAATGTAAAATGGGAGTGCATAGTTCGCATTTGGGATAATTCGTTCGTAGGTGTTGTTTCGGATGCAATGGATGAATTCCCAGAGGAAGGTTCCGGTTTAGGTGAATCGGAAGAGATAATTAACGGACTTATTGAAAACCGGGATATAGCCATAGTTATACCTCCCGGATATTACGGTTCCGTAGAGGAATTACTCGAAATATTGTCACTCGACGATGCTGGTGCTACTGAAAAAATAAAATCTACGGTTGAGTTTTCATACAACAAACCAAATCGACGGGTGAAGGTTGAATTAAAAGGGACGAACCAACTTTATATCCCAAGCGAAATTGCCATTATATTGGGGTTCACTAGGAAACCGAAGAAAGACGTTACCGTGGTCACTTCCATGACAGCCACATTCAGTTGCGATATGGATGCTGGAATGCATTGCTTATTCGTATACTCTGATATAATTCAGTCTCGATCAGTAGGAGACTCTGACGTCCCTCTCTTAAGAATTATAACTATCAACGGGAAGGATGGAGACACGGTGGAAAAAGAGTTTGCTAAACCTCATTATATGCCCATAGCGAAAAACAAGTTCCAGACAATTGAAATAAACATTATGAGTGAAAAGGGTGAACCGGTTAAGTTCGAACGTGGGAAAGTTCACGTCACTCTACATTTCAGGCCCAGAAGAACTTGGCACTTGCTATAAGGACTACGTTGAATCCAATCTCCGCCCCATTTATGACGTGATTGTCAAAGTGTAAGGATGTCTCCATATAATACGGGTCACGTTTCTGTTAAGGATTATGAGGACTATTATCTAAATCAAATTGGACATGGATCCATCCCAGTATATAGAGGTTTGGCCGTGCAACGTGGTTATGGTCTGGGGAGTATTATCTCCTCGGCGTTCAGATCAGCCATGCCATTACTTAAAAGGGGTGCCACGTTCCTAGGTCGGAAGTTTTTAAACACTGGCGCGAAAATTGCGACGGATTATACAAGCGGTGTACCCATTAAACAGTCACTGAGAACTAGGGGTAAAGAAGCGGGTAAGGAAACATTGAGAATGGCGGCCGAAGAAGTGACCAAGCTAACTGGAAACGGACGTAAAAGGAAACGCAAAGTGTCACCCATCATCAGTTCTGTTCGAACTAAGAAGAAGAGAAGGTCGTCATCTTTACACCCGGATATATTTTCATAATGTTGCTCGCACACCCAAACTCTATGAACAGCGTCAGCTCGGAACTAAATGTTTTTCACGTACCCTATACCCAAACTGGGATAATAGGAAGTCAATGGGTGGAGTATAACTCTACCTCCAACGTAGATGAAAATCAGGCTATTATATTTCCCGTCACCGGGAACTCCGAGACATACAAGGACTTGAAAAACACGCTCCTGCAAGTACAAGTAAAAGTGGTTAAAGCGGATGGGTCTCTACCTAAAGCCGCTGTGTACGACAACGATGGTAATTTGACAACTCAGGCGGAAAAAGTTGGACCGGAAAACCTATTACTCTCCAGTCTTTTTAGTGAACTACACGTATCATTAAACGATAGATCAGTTACATCATGTCCTCAACAATACGCATTCAAGAGCATGATTCAAACGCTATTGACAGCGAAAAAGAGTTTTCTGACCCGGGCACTATTCTACAAAGATACGGCGGGACATTTTGACGACTTTTTCGAAAATGATGGGTTTGAGAAACGGAGAAAATTCGCCCAAAATGGGGTTATAGACTTGATTGGTGTCGTACACGCCGATATATGTCAGAAAAATAGCTTTATCTTCAATCTGGTCGATGTGAATTTTAAATTTATCAAAAGTCCCAACGAATTCTGCTTACATACGGCTGGAATTAAAGCGAAAGTTATATTTACCCACGCTTCGTTATTCATAAGAAGAGATAAACTAACCCCCGTGTTAAATCACAAAAACACTTAACTTAAAATTCAAATAATCCCGCGCTAAATCTACCTTCAGTTTATAACCTTCTGTTATACTCTTTTGTCACATACTCATTCTTCAAATCCTGTATTTTTGTACTTATTTACTTTTGTTAAACACCTTATCATCTTTGTGCCAAAAATACCCCGTACACCTTATCATCTTTGTGCCAAAAATACCCCGTACACCTTATCATCTCTTTGAGCCAAAGAAAACAATCGGATGATTGACCTGACCCTTCCCTTTAGCCAATCAGCTACTCGCCTTTCTAAGGTAAAAAATACTCCGAAAAAGTATAAATAGCCCGAGCTCTACAATACAGGTAGGCTCATTCTGACTTTCGCTACCCCGAGAAAGACGCCTCTAAGCGGACCCCCTATAGTCCGTCGCTAATACCCTGCCTTGCGTTGGAAGTCGCTAAACCTTTCCAACCAAAGTACGGGTTGTTACCCTTGGACCCTCGTGTTCCCGCGCTCGCTGTACAAAACCCCCTTTGGCACTTAGAAATTATCAGTTCTTTATTTATTCTTTATTTATGCTTTATAACAATAAAACTTGGTGTTTTTTTTATAGGTAAAATTATTCGTTTGAGTTTTACTTTAACGCGGCTACTCAATTATCGTTCCAGCCACAAACAACCTTTAGATTTTTCAGTAACCCCTTAAACTTGAGATCACATTTTGGTGCCGACTTACCCGGGAGAATTAGTAACGCGTTAGATTTCAAACGAACTTAAAAACTTTAACTTTAAAAATGGACGAACTCGCTCGTCTTAAAGCTAAGAGAGCTGGTACTAAACAATCAGCCACCCGCGCTAAAAACAACTTGAAAACAGAGTTGAAATCAACCGCTATCGACTACGCCGCTGTTGAAGGTTATCTAGCTATCCTGCAGGCCAAAGAACTTGTTCTTGTTAATCTCAATGAGGCCATGGAAACGCTATTTACCTCAGCAGCTGATCTAGAAAAAGATCAACAAACCGCTCAAGATTACATCGATGACTTGATCATAACCCAAGCTCGAGGGCGACAAGCTATTGATGCAAGAACAAAGGCCGTAGCAGTAGCCACAATCTTTGCACAGGCCAACGGAAGTAATACCACCGCTAGTTCCGGATCTATCACGCCAACCCTTCCGCTTACTGGAAGCGCGCTCGCGAACCCGCTCAGTATCACAACACCGAACACTACTCAGCCGCCAACGGGGAGCGGGCTCCCTAGCCCGTCCGGTACCATCCCTTCGGTACACCCGCAACACGGTCTCGCTCCGGCAGTCAGACTGCCTAAACTAGAAATTCGCCGGTTTTCCGGAGATATAAGCGAGTGGCAAAACATTTGGGCAAACTTTGAAAGTACCATTCATAATAACCCCAATCTGTCACAAACGGACAAATTTAATTACCTAAAATCCTACTTGGAAGGATTCGCGTTACAATCTATAAAAGGACTCTCCCTTTCCGCCGCGAATTACGCTTCCGCGATTAATAAACTTCAAACTCGATTCGGTAGGCGGGAAAATATAATAAGCGAACATTTACATATTCTTCGAAATCTCCCTGCAGTCAAAAAATCCAATGACTTAGTAGCCCTTAGGAGGTTGTATGACACATGTATGACGCAGATTATAAGTCTCGAAGATCTACAAGTAGTTGTTCAAAGCTACGGCAGTCTATTGTGCCCTATCATAATAGAATGCCTCCCTGAAGAGATAACCCTTGCGTTCACTCGGGAAAATAACAACGGGCAAGAAATAAAAATTAGCGAATTAATGGACTTTCTCAACCGCGAAATAACTAGCAGAGAACGCGCCGCGGTACTCGCACGACCCTCCGCGAAAGAACCGGACCGAAGGTACGCCGAAACGGACAAAAGGCTACTAGAAAAATCGCACCCGAATAGAGACTACTGCTAGGATCATCGAAAACCAAAGTCACCGTACGGAGCCGCCGCGCTCTCCGTAAACGCGCCGGTAAAATCCTGCTTGTACTGCGGTAAAAGCGAACACAGTACAACTCAGTGCAACTCAGTGCAACCAAATCACGCTTCGAGAAAAAAAGGATCTATTAGTCAGATTGAAGCGCTGTTTCATCTGCCTAAGAGATTATCACCCAAATAGAGAATGCACCTCTCGCTTTAGAACGTGTCAAAAATGCAATGGCTGCCATCACACGAGCATTTGCGACCAGCCGCCAAACGCTACGCTAGAAAACCCGCCAGAATCGAACGCAGTAGCCCTGATGACCGCCGGCTCCTGTAGGAACGACGCCACTTCCGTGTTCCTCCAGACCGCCCTAGCTGAAGCTAAACCTCCGACCGGAGAAACGCAAAAACTAGTCCGGTGTCTCCTCGATACCGGAAGTCACGTAACATTCATCAAGGAGAACGTATCAAGAGAACTTAACCTTCCGGTTATAAGCGAAGACGTCCTCGAAACAAGCAGTTTCGGAAGCACTACCACGATGAAGGTCCAGAGAAGAAAAGTACGACTCGAACTTCAGAGCCGACACCATCCCGAATAGAAAATCATCATTGAAGCGTACGAAACACCAACTATTTGCGGTGCCGTATTTTCCGTACCGGGAGTCGAAATCGCGAAAGAATTCGAGAAACGCAATTTACTAATGGCTGACGCAACCGCGTTGGAGTTTGACAGCCAAAGGCCTCACGCGATAGAGGTTTTAATCGGCACGAACTACCTCTGGGCCGTCGCGAGCGGGAAAATCGAACGGTTTAGCCCGACTCTCACCGCGATGGAGACCCTCTTCGGTTGGACTCTCCAAGGGCCAGCTACTGTTTCATCCCGTGAAGTAGGAGTCAACGCTATCACCATCATGGCCGTCAACGCGAGCACGATTTCCGAAGAAGATGCCGTCTCTAATCAACTTCGCAAATTCTGGGAGTTAGAAGCTTTCGGTGTCCATGACAAGGACGAAGATAAAGAACTAGGAAACAAAATCCTAGGGAAATTCGCGGAAACAACGGTTTTCAAAAACGGTCGCTATACCGTCGCGCTCCCGTTCAAACCTGGACAACATAACTTGGCAGGCAACTTCGCGGTCGCTAAGAAACGCACCCTAAACTTACTCGCCAGACTACAAAAAGACCCAGTTAACTTTCTGGAGTATAATGCCATCATCAAAGATCAAATCGCGGCTGGAGTAGTTGATCGCGTGGACACTACAAATAGAACTGGCTTCCCACTCTACTATTTCCCGCATCGCGCAGTAATACGAGAAGCCAGCGCGTCTACTAGAACTCGCATCGTTAACGACGGATCATCTCACGCGTTCGGAGTTTCCAGTTTGAACTCCTGCCTCGAAGCCGGGCCTAATCTCAACCCCGAGCTTTACGACATTCTACTACGGTTTCGCGAAAAACGTATAGCATTTACGGCTGACGTTACAAAAGCCTTTCTACAAATCGAAGTAAAGGAAGAAGATCGCGACGCGCTACGTTTCCTGTGGGTCGACGTCGATCACCCACACGCGAACCAAACCCTCCTGGTCTACCGAATGACCCGCGTTCCCTTTGGAGCAACTTCCAGCCCATTCCTCTTGGCCGCAACCATCAGACTTCACGCTGAGAAGTATAAAACTACCTATCCCGAAGCCAGTGAACTTCTAAATGACTCGATGTACGTAGACGACCTGGCTTCCAACGCAAATACAGAGGAAGAAGCACTCAAGTTAATTTCGGACGCTACCGAAATCATGAAAGAGGCAGGGATGACACTCACTAAGTGGCAAAGCAACTCGCCAAAGCTGAGAAATCTCTTAACCACCAAGAAGCCAGACGAGAAGTCAAATGACAACCAAACGTCATTCGCTCCCACCAAAGTTCTCGGGCTAATTTGGGATAGCTTCAGAGATGCCCTAACCTTTACAATTACCGATTTACTCCAATTCATCCAGGATCGTGAGAGTACAAAACGATGGGTTTTGAAGTCCGTAGCGAAAATATTCGACCCGCTCGGCTTCATTTCTCCATTCACCGTACGGGCCAAGCTGCTTTTCCAGCAACTCTGGGAAAATGGCCTCTCTTGGGACGAAACGCTGCCAGACGAACTAGCCGACATCTACGAAGCCTGGTGTTTCGAATTGCGAAACCTACAGGAAGTCTCAATCCCTCGCCACTACTTCGGGGAAGCCGCTAACCCTGACTTGGAGAACTTGGAACTCCATTGTTTCTCAGACGCCAGCCCGAAAGCCTACGCCGCTGTAGCGTATTTCCGGTTCCCAACTAAAGACGGAAGCTACGCCACTACTCTAATCACCTCGAAATCCCGAGTTGCGCCCCTAAAGAAACTGACGCTCCCACGTCTCGAGTTGAAGGGAGCCCTCCTTGCTGCCCAACTTGTCCAGCACCTGACGAAGCACCTCAAAACATAGCCAAAGAGGATATTTATGTGGAGTGATTCGAAAATCGCCCTTGGATGGATTAAGGGAGCCGCAGACCGCTGGAAACCTTTTGTAGCAAACCGCGTAAGAGAATTACAGTCCATTTCTAACCCTTTACATTGGAATCACTGCAAAGGTTCCGAGAACCCCGCCGACCTCCCGACACGAGGATGCGACATGGCTTCCCTTGCCAATGACAGTTTTTGGTGGCACGGGCCTCGCTGGCTCCGCGAATCCCCTAACTTCCTGAAGAACGATCCGCCTACAGACGTAAATTTCGAACCGGTAAAGGACGAGATGAAAAACACTTCCGTCACGCTGACAGTCACTGAACCCTTACCGGAATCTCCTATCAACATTCGAGCTTTCAATTCGCTAAAAGCCCTCTACCGTCATACCTCTTGGATTCTCTGTTTCAAGCACAATCTGCGCTTCAAGAATGATCGACGTAGCGGAGAGCTAGCAGCCGAAGAAATTCATCAAGCTGAACTTTACTGGGTTCGCTACACCCAGAAAGAACAGTTCCCCCAAGAAATCGAGCGCCTACAACAACAGCTGAGCATCCCGAAGGAATCGAAAATCTTGACCCTTCATCCCCACGTGGACTCGGACGGGCTTCTACGCGTCGGGGGAAGATTAAAAGGAAGCGGCTTGTCATACGCTGAACGGCAGCCTTGGCTTCTCGTGCCAAAACATCCATTTACGGAGCTCTTAGTAAAAAACGCGCACGAAAAAGTGATGCACGCCGGAGTCGTAATCACAACGGCTTCCTTACGCGAAAAATTCTGGGTAATCAAATCCCGCAGTTACGTCAATCAAGTGTTAAGAAATTGCAACATTTGCAATTATTTTCGAGCTAAACCGTCGGACGCGGTTATGGCCCCTTTGCCAGAATTTCGCACCACTCAAACTCCAGTATTCGAGAGTTGCGGTTTGGACTTCGCAGGTCCCCTCTACACGCGTGACGGGAAAAAATGCTACGTTGCATTATTTACTTGTGCGGTCACCCGCGCGGTACATCTCGAGCTGGTTTCGGACCAATCGACGGACAGCTTTCTTCTCGCGCTCCGAAGATTCATCTCGCGACGCGGCATGGCTAAACACATTTTCTCGGACAACGCCAAGACCTTCAAGAGAGCCAAAACCAACCTCAGCGAACTTTGGATAAACGTAAGCAGCCCTGAAGTATCCCGATACTTCGGAAATTTACAAATCAAGTGTACATATATCGCCGACCGAGCCGCCTGGTGGGGTGGTTTTTGGGAAAGACTGGTCGGTTCAGTAAAAATGCCCTCCGAAAAACCATCGGTCGCGCAAAATTATCTTTTGAAGAGATCCAGACCACATTGACTGAAGCCGAAGCTGCGATTAACTCGCGTCCTATCACCTTCGTCTCCGAAGATGCACATGAACCAGCACCACTAACTCCGAACCACTTCCTAGTCGGAGAAAGGATGACAAGCCTGCCTTCCAGGACCTACCCTAAAACTGCTGACATCCCAAACAACCGCTTGGAACTAACCAGACGCTTGAAGTACCGTCAAAACCTAATCGACGGCTTCTGGAAGCGTTGGAGAGCCGAATACCTCCTACAGCTACGATCCGCTCACCATCGTACCAAAAACCAACCCACGACGCCACTACAAGCCGGAAACGTCGTTCTTATCCAGGAAGACAAGATGCCCCGCCTAAGCTGGAAACTAGGTGTCGTAGACGAGACATTTCTAGGACGCGATGGGCATATACGCTCTTGCATGGTGAGATTATCGGACGGAAGTAAACTTCGCCGACCAATCCAATTATTATATCAACTAGAAATCTGAACTTTCGCGATCCTTGGCTTGAACTATATAGTTCAACCGGGGGGAGCCTGTTAAATCACAAAAACACTTAACTTAAAATTCAAATAATCCCGCGCTAAATCTACCTTCAGTTTATAACCTTCTGTTATACTCTTTTGTCACATACTCATTCTTCAAATCCTGTATTTTTTGTACTTATTTACTTTTGTAAAACACCTTATCATCTTTGTGCCAAAAATACCCCGTACACCTTATCATCTCTTTGAGCCAAAGAAAACCCCGTACGTCATCGGATGATTGACCTGACCCTTCCCTTTAGCCAATCAGCTACTCGCCTTTCTAAGGTAAAAAATACTCCGAAAAAGTATAAATAGCCCGAGCTCTACAATACAGGTAGGCTCATTCTGACTTTCGCTACCCCGAGAAAGACGCCTCTAAGCGGACCCCCTATAGTACGTCGCTAATACCCTGCCTTGCGTTGGAAGTCGCTAAACCTTTCCAACCAAAGTACGGGTTGTTACCCTTGGACCCTCGTGTTCCCGCGCTCGCTGTACAAAACCCCCTTTGGCACTTAGAAATTATCAGTTCTTTATTTATTCTTTATTTATGCTTTATAACAATAAAACTTAGTGTTTTTTTTATAGTTAAAATTTTTCGTTTGAGTTTTACTTTAACGCGGCTACTCAATTATCGTTCCAGCCACAAACAACCTTTAGATTTTTCAGTAACCCCTTAAACTTGAGATCACACCCCGAGATTATGATATCACACGCCAAAACCCTGGAATTGGCCACGATGAAATACCAAATAACACGTACGGAATGTAATACGTTTTCCATATCTCAAGGAAGTAAAATAGCAGTCTAAGACAATTTATTTAGCGGTCAACAACCGAATAAAGTTGTAATTGGATTTGTAGATCAGAACGCGTTTTTGGGTGATTATAAAATGACGCCTTTTAATTTTAAAAATGAAGCGCTGAGTCAAATCACCTTATCCGTTGATAAGGTTAGCGTACCCCATAAACCCTTAAACCCCAACTTTAAGGATAACCTATGTCTGAGATCGTACGCCGATCTCTTTCTTCAAACCGGACAATGGAATATCGACGAGGGTAATTTCATTGACCGTGACGAGTTCGCCAATGGTAATGCTCTTTTCGTATTCGACTTGACCCCCGACCTGAATGGTAGTTCGACTGAAAGTTTCAACTTTATAAAGAACGGTAGTGTCCGATTGGAGTTAATATTTGCCGAAGCGCTATCGTCTACAATTGCCGTCGTTTACTATTCCGAATTTCAATCTTTGATTGAAATTGACAAAAACCGAGCCATTTTATTCGATCAAAGCTCAAAATGGACTCTCGACAACTTGAGAAAATATTAAGGCGCGATCCATACACTAGGAATTTGTTCCGGGGAATATTTCCGGCGGATAAACTACCACTAACTGTTAAAACATTTCCATCTCTATTTATTGTGAACACTGATACATCTAAAGGAGGAGGAGAACATTGGACGGCTATATACTTTTCGAGAAAAAAAGTATACTGAATTCTTTGAAAGCTATGGAAATCCTCCGGATTTATTTAAATTTAATGATTTTGTAGAGCGAAACAGCCTAACTGTTACGTTTAATTCACGCCAACTACAGAGGGAATTAAATCAAACTTGTGGTGGATATTGCGTCTATTTCACGTTGTATAGATGTAGGGGAGTTAAACTGTTTGATATAATAAAACGATTTACTAAAAATAAAAATGTTAACGATAATATGATATCTGAATATATGTATAAGAATTACTCAATAAATTTGTCATAATTTTTCTCTTTATTTTGTATTTATATGCCCGTGGGCTAGTGTCGAAACACCATCATTTAAAATCTGACGCTTATCGTCGCAGGGATTGAGACATTGTTTGGTTTGTCTTACAGTTTTTAAAACGTGCTTGTCACTCACAATTCTGACCAGTTCCGCGGTGGTCAGCTCGCGGTTGAACAAGCACTCGCGGTAATGCGCGTGCCGGACGTGTTTCTGCACGACGCGCTTGCAAACTCCCTTGCACGTCTTCTTTTCCCCCTTGTCCGACAAGAGACTGTACATCTTCGGTCTTAAACCGCAAAACTCTGTGATGGGTGTCCCATCTAGTTCATCTTTAAACTTCCCCAGACGTTTTTTATTCTCGTCACTGTGAAGTGGATGGTCACGTGGATAGCCTGAGAAATCATACTTGTCCGCTTGAGCGGCGAAGCCTTGGTATAAATCCCGAGTCTCAATGTGATACGTGAGACTTTCTATAATTTTACATAAGGTTAGTATAGGTAGAGGTTATGTATTCACATGAAACGTACCCGTATCTGTAAAAAGGAGTTTAGCCTTGTCACCATATTGTTTCCGGATTACGTCATAGTGGAATTGATACATCAAGAGTTTTGATAGATCCAGTATGGCAAACCCCGTTTATATTGGCCGGTTTAGGACCAGCTTCTTCTTGGTAGAATGAATTCCCACTAGTTCGTTGTGGAAAATTGTAAACCGTTCGAAGGCCGGTGAACTAAATTTTTTGACGGCCTTTTCGGGAGTTTTCACGAGCTTGAAATCCTGGCGATTCCGAAGGTTCTCCATGGTTTTGCCTTGGGGAAAGGAAATCATAATTAATCCCAATTTTTTTTTGATTATTCTAATTTATAATTTTACACCAAACACCGTATTGTTCATCAATTTTAAGAGATCCTTCTCGAAATCATCGGTCGCCTTCGTTCTCTTCTCACTGTTGAAGTTAATGTATGGCTTTAACCAAGCCCCTTGTTCAAACTTCAAAATTCTGCGGATTTTGCTGATTTTCAGCCCCATTGACACGTAATATTTTAAATTGCGATAATGAACTATGTATCGTTCCTTGTTAAAGAGGTTGGGGACTAATTTCGGTAAGGATTCCTTGATTGGGATGTTCAACAAAGTCATCTGGTTCTTGGAGTATTCTGGAGCCAGTGGGTAGCAGTTATGTTCATGATGTAGTGTTTCAGGGTACTCCATATCCACTTCGATGATATAACCCACCGGTGAGTCGTCTGGACAACTAAGAATCTCTTGCTCGGAGTTGGGGTTGGGTTCCTCCCAGGGTCATTCTGTGAGAGTTCAACCAGCTCTTTGAACCCCACATGATCCGATTTTACTCATTCTTTGTAATTTTGGTTTTTTGACCTCCTGAAAACGATTCTGAAACTTTTATCACGATTTGTCCAATGGTTCTTGAGATACAATTACGATCATTTTTAAAATTTTACCACCTACCCCTAAACGTATTTAACTTTATCTCAGCAACTAATTATCGCAAAATGTTGAATGATAGCTCATTTTAAAGTATTTTACTAGCCAAAAAATAATATGAATTCTATTTTCTAGAAAAATAATGAAATGACTCAGTTTGTGCCCTTTATATAATGAAACCCAATATTTGAATCACCCACCTCACTCCAATTTCAAAAGTTTGGTCATTTTCGTATTTCCCGCTCTTTTTTACATAAGAATCACCAAAATTACCTAGGTAATATTTTTATTTCCAAAGATATTAATTTTTCGAATATTCTGAAAGAGCAGGAAAAGTCCTTATCTTCAGCCCATCGATTTCATTATGCCTGCTTCAACGTAGGTTGTTGACAGGGTTGGAAATAAGGTTGATTTTGTTAGTGGTCCTCGGGACCAGTGACCCCTCATGTTGGAATTATAAAACTGGTCCCTGGGACCAGTTTTATCCTTGGGACCAGTTGGGTACGTTCAGTAACCCTCTTTGATGACAGCGCTTACTAAGCGATGCCAGATTTTCCCCACTGTACGCTTTTTCGTGTTTCCGGTTTTGACGTCATGATGCTCAGCGCTTGCTCATCAAAAAAACCATCTAATCGATATGGTTTTCTTGATGGCGTGACGTAACGCTTGACTGTTGAACATTTGACAGACGAAAAGTTGGCGCGGGATTTAAAAATTCAATTCCAATAATGCTATTCCTATAGTAATTGTATTAGTTTTCATTACAAAAATACTTCTACCATTCAAATAGACATAATTTTCATAAAAAAATAATTGATTTTTGCGAGGTCGTTTTAATAATTGAATAGCGCCATTTGCGCTTCGTGACGTTTTGAGGGCCAGTAAGACGTTTCCCCAAGTTCCCCAACTACATTTTCGAAAACAGCGCTAACCTCGAAATGTCACTTTTCCGTACAACAACCTTTTACGTCACTGTGACCAATACTTGCTGTGACGTCTCGAGCCCATCAAGTAAACATCAAGAAAACAGCGATTTCCTTGAGATTTTCGTTACTGAACGTACCCATTAATAATTTTTTACTGGTCCCATTCTAAATTAAATTTCTAAATTGGTGAGAATAAAAAGCACGTGAAGACACTAAAGTAAAGTATCTGAAAATTCTAATTGATATGAAAGGTTTTTTTTTGGAATTTCAACGCCAATGCGTAGTTGCCAGTTCGCGGTGTTTTATTTCTCTCTACCGAAATACTCAATTTTAACGTGGGAACCAGAGAGAAATGAAAAATTCCATTTTTTGTCCATATTTTTGGACTGCAACTTGAATTAAGTAAACGATTAATCGTTTTGAAAAGAATATTCGTCTGATAAAACGGAGTAATCAAATTTTCCAGTGCTAATTTCAAAAAACTAGTACTGCAAGGTGTATTTAGAAAACGATTAATCGTTCTGAAACGAAAATTCGTCCGGTAAAACAGAGTAATCGAATTTTCGAGTACTTCGTTTGAAAAAAACGAGTACTGGAACTAGATTTTTTGAAAAAAGAGTATTATTCGTTTGAACGAGTACTCGATGATGTTGTATGTGTTGTCAAAGCAAAACTCCGAGTTGGAACAACGTTCAAAATGATACATTAAAAACCTAAAATTTGAATTTCTTTATATAAAAAAAAATTTCAAAAAAAATTCAAAAATCAATAACTCTGAAACTAAAAATATTGCGTTGTGGTTTTCACTGTTTCTTATGTTAAAATAAGCGAGAATGCTAAAAATGGCAAAATTACTGAAATTGGAGTGAAGTGGGTGGTGAAAATCTTGGTTTTCCCAATTAATTAGTGAAAATATGCCTCATCTGCTACTTATTTATTTAAACGGTATTGATAATCGGTTTTAGCGTCAAAAAAGCATTAATAATAAGCTTTCACCCAATATGTTTCGATATTTAGTAGTTGAGATTTATTTAAAAATGTTTAGTCGCAATAGCGAATTAGTCAAAGTATGACCTATGCTGTATATCAAGAATCCATCAACCGATCGTGCTGAAAATTTCAGAATCGTTATTAGGAGCCCAAAAAACCCTAGGTACAAAGAATTACTAAAATCATAAAACATCGGGTTCAAAATTTCCAAATTTTTGGTTGATTTGTCAAAGAATGACCCGCCACCGGAAATTTCTCATGGGCATAGCGCCACACATGACCGTCCCATAAAGGTTGTTGCAATCTATTGTAATTGATTGTTAGTATTTGAAAATGAGTTCAGGATAACTTGTATATCCTACCTAGATAACAGATGTAACTTTCCGGTTTTGATGCGTCGTAATTATCTAGATATCTGTTGTTCGCCGCCGCGAAGCGATGACTTATCATGGATACCCCTCCCCTAATCCCATTTTCGATGAAGAGGTGCATGTTCTCATCCAATAGCAAGTCTAGGTGTACCTTTGTCATACATAGCGCGGCTTGCCAGGCAAAACCAGGTAAAGTATATGAGTGGGCAGGGTCTCGACGATAGTATGTCATGCACATTTTGCGGAAGGTTTGGAAAACATCCGCTAGGAGTAGTGTATCGGACAGGACATACAAATCGTGGTACCCTTCTTTAAAAACAATACTGATATTAGTAATTATTCATCCCGAGTGTATGTTATCATGATCATACCCAAATTCCGAATGTTGAATGATTGCCATACGTTTTGAGCGTGGGCGTAATAATCCGGTTTGAGTGGCTCATCCGTGAGATCGTTGTGGAAACTCTCAATTGATGGTAGTTGCTTTTCAGAGAAGCGTATCTCTGAATCCATGTAAGTGTATGGGTATACACCTTTCCGAAGAAGTAACTTGACTTCGGTTGGATTGAAAACTGCGTTTAAGAGCGGAAATTTATCTGATCCCCTTTCGCAACATTTGAAACCAACGATTCGAGGGATGCAGGCAGGAATCGGATACTATCCACGAAACGCAGATTTCCCAGTGTGAATGAAATGTATGTCTCACTATTGGTTGCTATACAGTCAATCCTTTTGTTAAGAATCACCGCAATTTGCTTCATAATTAGATGCGCATCGTACCTATCCGGTGATTGATAGTTAATAATCAAGTCTAATTAGACATGACTATTTAAATTACCTGCTGAGATTATGCATCACGACTGGAATGAATTTGGGTGCTTTTAATTACAAATTGCAGCTTTGACACGCACCCCCTCTATATTTTCCAGTGTAGTGGTCATGGTCGCGTGTTTTGATTATAGTAGCCGTGAAGGATTCTTCACATACGTAGCAACGAGTTCCAGCTTCGTGTGAAGCTTCCTCGACTGCTGTTAAATGCATTGGTATGTTCTCCTTGAGTTTTTCAACAATAATATCAGATTCGTCCAACAGCATTTTCAAAAATTTCATCGCTCCGTCAACCCCTCTGTATACTTCGTGTTTAACGAGGTTTCCTATGATAGCATGAATATTTGTAAGATAACCGGTTATTCCGTTGGGGGGTCTTGAATTTACCGGTTGGTCCAACTATTGCGTATGAAATACCACACGCCTTATGCAACGCCAAAGTAGTTGTCGATGATAGTGACGCATCTGGCAAACATGTTGTCACTTTCGCGAGAATCGATTCAAAATCGGCTACAATAATATATGGAACCTATATCGATGTAATGAAACAATATAATTTCGTCTTCCACTTGGTTATATTTAGTAATTTACCATTTGATTCCATCCAAAGTTTTTAAATTTCAATATAGGTTCACTATGCGGCATAATCACACGTTGCGGGTCGTGTACCCTACATTCACGCACGTGATTATTGTAAACTGTTTCGGTGGCGCTTCTTTTCAAACAATATCGGCAGTAGAATGATTGGTGACAATGTTTCGTGAAACCGTTAAACAATCGGCTAAGGTGGCGAATTAACACGTAGTGTTTTGACTTCCCATTGGAAACCAAGAGAAGATCAATTTGTCTAGATTCGTGCACTTTATTTTCGCTAACCTAGCGCGGAAAATATCCTTTTTCATACGCGAAAATATTCACTAAAAAATTATTCACTTTCTCAAACCGTTTAAGTTTTAACGTATCTAATTCAAAAGGGAAAGTGATTCCACACAAATTGAGTTCGTTCTCGTACGGTCTATAATGTGTTACACGACTTGGGGTGATTAAAGCCGGATGAAGTTTCGCTATCATCAAACATAAAAAACACTTATTGTCACTTGGATCTTCTGGGTTAACATTCACCGTTGCCTTTTTATTTTCAATCACAGGTGGTAATTGAAAATATGTTCCACCCACTACGGGTAGGTACTGGATTATATTGATTTGTATAAACAAAATACGGTCTAACTCCCACCCACTTCCCTTAGCTTCGAAGCTAATCATACTCTCAGCAATTTTATCTCGACTCGAGTCGATTTGTTGTGGGATAACTTCCGGTGCCAATGTGGCATGCGTAAATCCTCAGAAATATGGGCTAATTTCGGTTTCAGCACCTGTATTCCCAAGTTCACGTGTATACCGCGCGCGAACCGTTAAATACCATTTAATCCCCTTTTTAACACTCAATTTGTTTCAGAGATACGATTCTATTTTCCCCCTGTGTTTATTGATCAATAAAATCGGGTCCGTTACACCGTCAGGTGCGGTGATTCGAGCCGAAAAAATCGCGTTATCGAGCGCGTTAATCTCCGCAATGTCCGGTTGTTAACTTCCGGGTGGGTCGAACGCGTTCTCTTGAGCTTCACAGTTTTCCATAAAGTTGCTTAAACCCGCATCATCTTGCGAGAGCAAAACGTCACCATCCTCATTTTCCCTACCCCTCCCATCTAGATTTTGTCTATCCTCCCACATCTTTATAAACGCATCAAGTCCTTGATATTTTGTGTAGATAACGTCTCATCAGACATTGGAGCATATTCTACATATAAATTAAGAAGTAATTCCTACACCAATTCAAATGTCGAGTTTTACGACTAACGCAACTAAACACCTGGTGGGTACCTACACCCTGTACATCGATTTGCGGAGGGTGAGGGGCTTTACAGGGGAAATGAATAAACTAAATATTTACCATTTTCAACTCTGATTCTTTTTCTTTTCTCTGGGATCGGCGTTGCTTTCCTCTTAACAGGGGAATTGGGAGGGGTGACGCGGTGAGATGGTCCGGGTTGAGGAGATGCTGGACGCGTATTATTTTCCGCGACGTGGTTTTCCACAACATTATTTTCCGCGAGTTGACCGCGATGTATATGCCGTTGATGGCGAGATAAACTATCTTTACGAGAACATGGTTTATCGCAAACTGGACACGCAAAAGAAATATTACCGTGTTTGGTCCGCATATGACGGCTGAGGTTCCGCTGGTTGGTGAAGACATCGGCACAAGTAGAGCAGGAGTACATCTTGAAATCGAATGTGACCATAACACCCATTTCCCTTCCCTTTTTTACTATTTTTAGGCCTACGTATATATGGTTTCACCCTTTCCCGTGATTCCCATTGGATAAAAATATTGTCAGCCTTAAACAGTGTCTTTTTCCTTGGATTTTCCGGGGTTTCAAATTTTCCCCATCAACGTACAGAAATCCAATTGCACCTGGTTTTAATATGGTGTAACATGGAAGACCCAAAAAGAACTTTCTAGAAACAAAAAGAATATTCTAGTTGGTTCGAGGTGATCGACACTTCATATTATCGTATTAGACATCCGAATTCGGCCTATATTGTAGGTAGTGTAAAGTCAACATGACGCTTTGATGTGTAGACTCCCTCAGTCTAAGAAATCCACAAATCTGATAAAAACCCAAACTCTATCTTGAACTGTACTAGCAGGTACACAATGTTCATCGTGGGGGTTGTCACCCGAGTTCCGAATGTATATACATGATATAGAGTTTGACCACCCAGAATAGAGACTGGATATCACCTCGGTCTAAACGTCAAATTGACATGTTAGGTGAGGACGCACGTGTTTTCCCCATTTAGATGGTTCGAAACGAGGGGTCGGATACGTACTAATTCTATGTACCATGTCCTTTAAGTTATCAGTATATTTCGAACTGGTAACCGACCACCCAGTAATCAAACTTTATTTCTTACCGTTTTGTGGGTTTTTTGGGGGAATCCTCGAAGGAAACCAGTGATTCATAGATGTTTGGTTTTTAATCCTACAATTCATACTAATTGTTTGAAGTTCTATTGTGATTTGGAGAAAATTCGTGGAAGGGTTAGAGGTTTTCATACTAACCAAATTTGAAAAAAGTAGGAAAAAATAAATAAAAGTAAATTAATTTAAAGCTAAAATTTGAATTTCATTTTTATTCGTCTCCTAGATTTTTATTTACAATTTCTTTGTGGTTATAAATCCATTCAGAAAATAATATACATCTAGATAGTGCACACAAATACTTCTTATTATTACGGACAGGTTTATGATTAAGCATGCATATAACCATCGGACCATCATCATCGATTTCATTGGCTTTGGGACATCCCACTCCATTCAAGTCAATTACTTCCCGATTAATAATGTCCGACAAAAAGAAGCACTTTTCATCCCCTTTGCAAAATACCCGTTCGTAGCTTTGTACAGCGGCTCTCAGGCACTCCCGGAGTTTATAGTAGGGCGTTACTCCATCATCCCAGGCTACACCGTGTAGATTGTTCAGCATCCACCTGTTTTGTCGTTTGCCATCATGCCTTAGTTCTTTTTCGGCGTATGGGGGCGCGAAAGACCATGATCCGACTCTCGGATTTTTCTCGAAGCTTGTTACGGCTACCTCCTTGGCAATTTTTTCCCGTCCATCACTTGTAGCGCGCCCGTCGAGGAAATCAAAATCTACGACGATGGATTTCTTAAACCTATGGGTGAGATAGAATAATTTCCCTTTAACACGATATTTTTCAGAGATTGAGATAGTGTATAAAAAGACTACTTACATTGTATTGTACTTGTTGGATGGTCCTTCCTTCCTCGGTGAACTTTAGTGAGATTGTGATGGATGTTTAACTCGGGGTCTCGGCTTTTTATAGTTTTAAATAAGATCATCATCCTAGCTTTGACTGTACATTAATATCGTTTACGCCGTGGGTTTTTTCGGGTAGATTATTCACGAACAATCTACCGCTTTGACTGTACATTTTGCGTCATGGCCTTAAAAAACGTTAACCTGGGTTTTACGGGGCGAATTTTAATTTTTGTAGAATGATCTAGAATAATCGGTAGAGCTGAGTTTTTACGGGGATTCTTTATTTTCCCCAAACGTCATCAGGAGTTTCATACCCCCTTAACCATTTGATTAATACGGGAGAAATTAATGGATCAAATTTGAATCTAATTAACATATTAAAATACTGTTTATTTCTAAAATCTTAATTCACCCTATCTTCATACTCCAATGTATGCACTTCTTAATCCGAGAATCGAACACGCTTCATTGACCTGTCAATCAAAAACACCTCTTGGAGGTGCGAGAGCGGGGTGCGTCAATCAAAAACGCCCCCTTACAGGTCTGAGAGAGGGGTGCGTCAATCAAAAGGCTTACGTACAAAGTCGCATCCACCATCTTGCAATCCACAATCCTCAATCCTCAATCCTCCCCTGCCTTCCACTGTACTTGTGCTGGGACCGGCATTTATGTACTACTGACTTACTCGTCGCAAACTGGTTAAGATCATTTTTAAAAGAAACTCTTTGCAAGTGGGTTCCGCTACAGCTGGATTGTACTGTGCTAGAGTTTAATTTCACGGAATTTGGACACAATGAGGCGTTACTCTTAACAACCTGGGAAATGATAAACAAAGAAGACATGACTATTCACCATATTGGTGAATATATAATGAAAAAACTCTCAAAACGATTTTAAGAATCAGAATTGAAGGTAATTTTTGGCAATTTTCTTGGTCAACAAGCATCAGTTGGAAACAGTTTTTCAAATTGGACTGAAGTACTAAGCAGGGGTGGTTTAAAGTTCCTAACAAATGAAGGGTTTCATTTCTTCAAAAATCTACACCAATTAGCGAAACCATATTTTGAAACGTCAGTGTTACATGAAAACATTAACAAGAAAGCTAGACTCTTCGATATATTAAAGGAAAGTGATGTTAGTGATAAATTTAACAGACTATGGGGTCAAAATGATATAAGAAGCAGAGATAGAGCCAAAAAAATTTTCATAGACACATATGTAAATTGTCGCGGAAAAGCCCTAAAAAATTACGCTAAAATCAAAATGAGTGAAGCGCAGAGAGCTTCTTTAGCTAAGAAAAAAGGCCTTCGAAAGTGACGCAAGGAAAATTTCGCCACTTGTAAGCCTCAATCTGGGATTTAATTCAATTCACAGTAAAGTAAAATTAGTATACCCAGGGTTAAATTTAATATTGATGAAATAACCATGGTTCTGATCTCAGATTAGAAAAAGTTTAATGTGATAACTATACCTTAATGTGATAATTACAAATGAAATATGTTTGTAAACGTGTGATAAATATTTGATCAAACTTCTCGCAATAAAGTAAGGTTTCTTTTACAATGAACCCGCAAATTTTAGCATTTTAATTTTTAAATTTTAGCATTTTTAATTTTAAATTTAGTTGTGTTTCCAACTTTGGTATTATTTATAAGGGGTGGCATTATTTTAAACTTTCTTTCGCTAAAACCAAAGGTAGACAAATCAAGATTTTCGTTATACCCTGCTGATCGCCTCTGTTTCCCGAAGTGTACTTCCAATGGATCCTAGTTAAACTTGTTAGTCAGGACAAGTGGGGCTCCTTTCGTTTATAGCAGCAGTAATAGAAAATGCTAAATCAAAATTAATACTAATATAAATATTGGAACAAGTATCCCTTTGTTGAGTGAAAAGTGCCCGTTATTCGTAAACCTTCCAAAGTTTCACGGCTTAGTTGCATTTTTAATTATATAAAAAGGACTTGGTTTGCCCAAGCCTTAAAAACAAAACGTTAAGAGTTTTTCCAGTTGACTGAAGCGCGGATATTTTTTTTCTATATAATTTCAAAGACAATCCGTATTTTACTACTCTTTAGAATTTAATTCAATCTCCTTATTTTAATGGTAATGGATTTATTTCCTATAAATTAATTGAAATAAAAAATTACTTATCCCAGATTTTTCAACAACAATTCTATTTTCCTAAAATATTTTATCATGAAATTTTTTTTTTTCAAGGTAGAACGTGTTTTATCTTTCAAATAATTCTCTCATTAAAAACATATTATAAGCGGTCTATTGGAGTACAAAAGGGAGGACTTTTATGACCTTCAATATATTAGATAAAGGAGTTTGTTTTTTCTTTATGCACAGGCACAATTATTTGATGGTTTAGGGTGGATTTTAGAAGTGATGGTTGAGTTGCATAAAGCAACACAGGGTAGCTTAGTTATTTCATCATAATGGTGAAACAAAGAGAGTAAAGCACACATAAATTAAAATACAGTTTTTTTAGATGGGGAGTCAAAGATGACTAGAAATCAAACTTCAGTAGCCAAAGAATATTTATTTTGAAGAGAACTGGCTTAAGTAGTTGAATAGTAATGTAATCCATAAAATAGAATTTTTTATATTCTTTAACCTTGAGGTACGAAATAGAAATGTTCGAGTTTAGTTGACAACATTATGAAAACTTCTTGTGTTTAAAACATTTCGAGAGGAAAATCCTCAGAAATTAGAAAAGAATGTGTCAATTATATTAAATTTACACGATATCCCTTAAAAAATAAATTTCATGATAAAATGTTTTAGGAAAATGGAATTGTTGTTGAAAAATATGAGATAAGCAATTTTTTTATTTCAATTAATTTATAGGAAATAAATCCATTACCAGTAAAATCAGGAGATTGAATTAAAATCTAAAGAGTAGTAAAATACGGATTGTCTTTAAAATTATATAGAAAATAATATCCGCGCTTCAGTCAACTGGAAAAACTCTTAACGTTTTGTTTTTTAGGCTTGGGCAAACCGAGTCCTTTTTATATAATATCTGTTCCTTCAGTCTTTATTTGTATTAGTATTAATCTATAATAAAATCATTTTTTGCCTGTAAAACGTCATTCATTCGAGGTTTCAGTAAGATGTCCGTGAGCATATTGGCTCAAACCAAGTTCCTGTCATAATTTTATGGGAAAGTTTAAATAATTTGGTAGGCGATTGGTAATTTAATTCACCATTGATATGCTAGTGGTAAATCAGAGAGAATTTTGCACATAAGGAGTGGAAGACGAAGCCTTTGAGAGTGCATTTGAAAAGTGTGGCTATTTTTTTCAGGTTTCTAGTTCCGGTTGTCAGTAATTGGCTGAAATACAAAGACAAAGATTGTATAATGTTTTTTGTCGTCTACTTTATTGTTAGGGCGCGTTAACTACATTCTCTCGGCAAGTTTTGTTTTGAAAACTATACTGCTAAGGCCGTTTAATTAAACAATGTGTATTAATCGACGATTATAAAGGAAATAATTAGGGGTGTGCGAATACCCCTTTTTGGGTATCGAACCGGTTATCGAATACCAAAACATTTTCCTTATCAAATACCGAATCGAATAGTTAATTCCAAATCGAATACCGAATAGTTGGGCCCTGGTAATTTTTTTCCTTCCCGATTAATCGCGAATAGTTAAGCCTAGTAACCGCGAATACTAGGCCAACTATTCGCGGTTAATCGGGTAGTAACCGTAATATTCGCCAATAGTCAATAGAAAGCAAGGAGAAGGACATTTAGAAGCTCCTAAATTTCAAAATACCTCTCCTCATTGGTGGTCAAGTATTTCTTAAAATTTCCAATACACTTGCTGGTAGTTTTTGGTGGGACACAAATAAAATTGGGATGATATTTTTTTAAATAAGGTGGGTCTCTCTAGTGCCAAAGACCTAAATTTATGGTAGTCGAACTTTAACCGAATAGTCAGTTCGGTATTCGATATTCGAATCGAATAGTGAAAATGGGCTTATCGAATACCGAATCGAATTATTCGGTTCGGTATTCAATCAAATTATTCGATTGAAACGGTTAACCGCACATCTCTAGAAATAATACTAGTTTTGGATCACTAAACAAGCCAAATTTAAGTTAAATATTCCTGGTTAATTATGCGAATTGAGGAAGCAAAGGCTTAATGTTCTCTTGTCTGTTAATAATTGGTTATTGTACATACATTCTAGCAAAAAAATATCCATTTTTAATTAGTTTGAATATATATAATTAAATTAAAACATTAGGTTAGTAACCGTTAGTTAAATTAAAACAATACAAACCTTCACAGGCTTCGGAACATATCGCGGACATAGCTTTCAACCGACAAAGAAAAACAATGCATAAGGAGACGACAGAGATGACGTCAATCCGCCGGAAATAGAAAGTCGAAAATTATTGGCACTCTAGAAAACCAACTCTTCCACTCCTTATGTGTAAAATTCTCTCTGGGTAAATTAACTCACCATTGGTAAGCAGTTGGTAACTAATTTCACCATTGGTAGGCGGGTGTTAACTTAATTCACCATTTGTAGTCCGTTGGTAACTTCAGTGCGTCTAGCCACAAATCAGCTTTGGTGTTATTTAACGTTAAAACTCATGTTGGCAAACTATACTGCTTCAATAATTCGTAAATTTTTACTTCAAAAAAAGAGAAATAATTCCATATCTAGGCAAATAAGTTTGTAGTAGTAGACCTCTTGACTCCGAGAGGTAATATTTTGGTTTTTCCAACTTGTTTTAATTAAAATACCTACGCCACAGGTCTAGTTTTAAAAAAAAATCCTTATTTCCAACAACAGAAAAAGGGGCGAGTCTGAAGCAGGCTGTATTAATTTCTCTAAGCATTTGCAGCATTCCGAATTTTCTTCCGCAACTTTCTCAATATACCCTCATATCAAGGAAATGGTGCAATTTTTAACTGTAGAAAATCAATTATCTAAAATATTTAAAACTATTAATTATTAAAAATTACATTATACTAGAAATAAGTATGCCTGTGACACTGCATTACCGGTTCGGGTTAATTACTCCATTCTTGACAACATCGCTTTTAAACGAAATGTTAATTTTGTTTTTACTTCATCAGCCATTCCTTTGACTAAGATTTCTCGCTCTTCAGCTGAAATTGCTGTTTTCCTCCTTCATATCTTCTCATTAGAATTTGATAAGCCTATTATTTCTTAAATCAAAAGATATATATTAATAGTACGTGCTTTTTTATAAGTTTTCTCAAAAAATTGTATTTGCTGTACCATTAATTTCTGCCTTGTTACGTCTGCTACAATTGGAGTATTTCGAAGCTTTTACAATCCCAATAATCAGGACATGTTTTATGATGAGAGTACAAGCGCGAACATCCATTACGTCATTGTGTCCACCAGACCTCCTCAAGTGGCTTGCTCAACAGCATCACTCGATAATTTTATTGTAAAAACGAAGTGAAATCCACTCTCCAACAAATACTTTACCAGTCCTACTGCTGATCTTGTAGTTATTTGAATGGCTTGGTAGGTTTCGTCAGTAAATTGCTCTGTTTGAATCATTTCATTGAAAGGAAGAAATTCTTCTATTAGCCACAACAGCCTTTCGTCATTAATCGATTTAAAAGGAAGTTTGTTTTCATTTCTTAAATAAATTCCATGTGTTCCATTACAAACATCGTGCATTTCCCACCATAACCTTATTGTTTCCATGAAGTAGACTGTCGCCTCTAGCTCTTCCTAGGAGGATATAGGGGTGAAGGAGTCTTCGACTGCCCGTTTTCCCATTGAAACGCGCTTACAGATTATCGGCCGTGGTCCCCCCCCCGTTTTCACTCGTTCTGGGAGATTCTTAGCTGCGCACCTAGTTCCGCACTCATCGTGATCGGGCTTCGTCTGTTTTAATTTTTGTTAAAGGCTTTATGCGTCTTGCATTTTATAGTGCTTTAACGGAACATTTATCATTATTTTATTTTTTTATTCATAGTGAATTATCGTTCTTAGATAAAACTGAAGTAAAGGCAACGGTTTATTACTCTTTCCCAACACCAAAAACTCTACTAGATAAGTGTTTAAGGTGGATTAAAGCCTGTGGGAGGGTCGAATTAACGCCCCATAAAATTAAAAAATATCTCTACATGTGCAGTGAACACGTAATATAGGCGGCCTAAGCTAGCATGAAAAACCTGTTATTTTGAATTGGATTTGCATGGTCACGTGATGCGCGTAACCAATGTAACTAGGTGCGCCTGCACGAATCTCCCATCGGAGTGGCCGAAACCTGAGCTCTAAGAACGGGCAGTCGAAGACTTCTTCACCCCTATATCCTCCTAGGTTCTTCCCGTTCTTTATGGTCAACCATGTTGAGTGTTATCAAGGTTTTCAAAGCAGCTGTTACAGGTTGTGAAAATCCTTGTTCTTAATACATTCATCTTTTCAAAAGAACTCGGGTACAGAACTTTACGAGTTAGACATCTGACTGGCTTGAGGACATTCCCTTTTTGCATGTCATACAGTCTTTTTATAAATTTGGATGAAACAACTAGTCCAACACAAATCATAAAACTTGACAAAAATTGGGAGCGAATATTTTTTATTATGTGGCTTTGGTCAAACGCCAAGAAAAGTTTTCGGGCTGGATCAATCGGATGTTCAACTTCATTGGATAATTTTCCATTACCAAATAATTTGAAAGCTGATACGTTTGTTTTTGCGTTATCAGCTACCAGCCTCAAAATCTTGAATCCACTCTCTTCAACAGCAACTGTCACTTTTAAAGTAAGGTCATATAGTTATTTTGCATTCAAATTAGCTGTAAAAAAATATGCGACTGGTAGCCAAAAGTTTGTTGACAAGCCTTGAAATATGTAACACAGCAAATGGGTGGGTAACTTCTCTTCACTTGCACCTTCGATGGCTTGACTTGTTTTGCAGAAAAGCGATCCAAGTTGCGATCATATATCATTTTTGGTTTAATAGACATTTCGGCAAACATAAGTGATCCAAACTTTTCCATGTCTGTTTTCGTTTTGTGGAATTCAGCATCTTATCTTTCTTTAACAAAACTCGTAAATCGTAATACAATCTTCTCCATACGAATACCCGATAAAACGTTTCAAAGTTGCTTTTTGAGGTAAATGTAAGATCACTAGTTCTCTAATAAAATCATAAGCCGCAGCTGATTTCTTGTAAATAAGACCACAATTCCTTAAAGTGAATTCACGGTATCTTTTTTTTTCCCAAACGCTAATACTTGTTCGATCAAAAATATGGCCTTTTCATCTTCATCATTTTGGGCTTCTAAAACTTTACGGAACTTTACTTTCATACTCTTTTTTCTTCTTTTTAATCGTCGATATCAGATTGCGTACTTGTTTTTGCAAATTTTCTATTCTTTTCTTAAGTTAACAAATTATTCTTCCTTGTTTCCGAGTTGAAACTTTAAATTTTCTTTGTATAAAGGAAGCTTGTGTTGATACATCTCTCAGTAATTTGTCTTTTGGCTCTTGACTAGGTTTTAATTCTTTTATTGCAACGCTATTTAGTGACTGTACTATCGTTTCTTGAAGTAAACATTGCGAGATATTTTCATAGAAACTTATTACGCCAGGAACATCTTTGTAGGAACTTATCACGTTAGAAACAGTTTTTTGGGAACTAAATTGGTTCGTATCACTTTCATGTGAACTTAACCCATTCTTATCACTTTCAAAGGAACTAAACCCATTCTTATCACTTTCAAAGGGACTAATTTCCTTTCCTTTTTGGCGTGATTCGATGAACTGTTTAGGTTTCTTTTTATAATTTTCAAATGCATTTTCTTCACACTCGTAAATAAGTTTTCTTACTGGCTTAAATTTGTTAGGAACTGGTGCCTCTGTTCTCTTAGGTGTAGATGTAGAAAGTTTTCTTTGGGTAGAGGTACAAGTTGGCTTTTGAAACTGAGTTGAGACACCAATTCCCATGCATCTTCTTATCACAGTTGTATATAGGTCGTCTTTGCTTGTATCTAAAGCTCGAAATTTTAGCTCAGTTGTATTAGAGACTTCTTTGCTTGTATCTAAAGCCCGCCTTAATCTATCTCTAGCACTTTCTAAAGGTTTATTGAAATTTGTTATGGGATAGAGTACAATTCTTGGTTTATTTAATCAGACTGCCAACCTATAGGAATTAATTAAATTATACACTACCTTTTTTAGTTCAACCATTTCAGTGTCTAAAATCTGTCCTATTATCGGTGATAACTTTAATACTTGTCATATTCTAAATAGTGCTCCACAGTTAGAGTCTCTATTCCAAAAAAGCCGATGATGTGCTACCGTATAAACACGTAAGAACATTTGTTAAGAGAGCACCTACTATGTAATAGATCCCCACAGATTGAAGAAAGAGTTTTAATTTTTTTTTAAAGTCCAAAAAAGCAAAATTTTGGATAATCTTTCCAAAACCCCATTCAACGCTCTCTCGAACAGAACTCATGGCTTTGTTGAATCTTTCCTCTTCAGGGGAAAGCTGCGCACCACGAAAAGGAACACCAAGAACATTTCTCATTGGATATCCAGGGTCACCATAAATACAAAAATCCGCGCCACAAACAGTCTCCAAATCATTAATTATGTTGCTTATTCGAAGCAATTTTTTAAGTTAATCTACTTGGACATCATTGTAAACAAGATAGTGCTCTTAATGATTGTTTCCAATAAACAAAGCCTTTATTATTATTATTATTATTATTATTATTATATGCGAATCGTGCATTCGCCCCTCAACTGGACCAAATAAATTTACAGTTATGCCATCAGGTGACGTGATGGACTGAAATTTAAGCGCGTGTATTCGTTTATGCCCACTATAAAAAAGGCGCTGGTCATATTTCGGACGACAAATAGGGCTAGCTGTCCCATCTATAAATCCCCAACAGTTTTTCAATCTGGCACCCTTAGAATTTAAAGCGTTGGCATATCTCTCTAAGTCCTCTTTCAAAAGCCATTGCCGGTTTAAATCTTGTATCAAATGCTTATGTCGACCGTAAATGAAGTTCAATGTAGCTTTGAAATTGTATGATAGCTCAGTTTTTGAACGTGAAAATAGCGGGGTTAAATCACTAAGGCGATTTGGATACACCAACCTCCTCAACAAAATGCAAAAGGCTTCGATGCTATCCACTTTGATTCTGTTCTCGCAAATAATATAACCGGGTAGTCGTAGAAATTCTACCAGTCCATAAATATCAGCCACAGAAAACCTATATAATATGAATATTTTATGTAAAACGAAATAGAATTTCTTAAATGAAAAAATAAACAAACCTAAAGTTTAACTTTGCATCATCTTCGGAAATATTTTGTAAACAAAATCGTTGCTGGTACGTTGGTGGATTAAAATTCCGAATTTCTCCTAGCAGCCATAATTCTTCTACATCTCCTAAATTTTCATAATTTTCCAACGCATCGGCGTATAGTAGAAGATCCCCATTATCCTAGTATGGTTAAACACAGGAAATTAGCATAGAAAATGAGCAAATTAAACCTACCTTTGACTTTTCTTTGTTTGGCACTTTGTAGCTTGAAATGCTTTCCAAGTCTTGAAATAAATGCAATATTTAATATTTGAATATGGTGTAAAAAATTAAGTATTCTTACCATATTACTTGATGCTCGTTAATTCAGCGTAATAAGTCCACGCTTTTTAAAATAGCGAAGAAATGCACATAAAGTCTAAAACTTAAGCTATAACAAGTCAACCGCTCGACCTCGTCTCTACAACGGACAAAACTTTCAAAATACCGTTTATTAACCTTAACCATAGATGGCGCTAAATACATCGGCATTCGCGGAATTTTTAAAACGTAAGAAGAGAGAGAAATCTCTACGCGGTCCACGGCGGCAAGACCGCGTAAGAAGGCGCGCGAATTGGAGATTTTTAAACTACACGTACCCGTACGCGGCTCCGAGGTGTCAGCTTAATCTGTCTATTGTCCCGAAGTGGCGCCTTAAGCGCCACCGCTGTCAAACTTAAAAAAACATTAGTTCGCGGGGATAGAAACCCCCGCTTACAATCTGTACTGGGCAGTCTAGTCAGTGTTCGCGTTAAGACCAGTTATTGTTTTCTTTAAACGCTCAATAAAAGTTCTTTTGTATTCAACTCTGAGTCTATCCTTACTTCGCCATGGATAATCTGGTAAATATTGCTAGTCATGGTCAATAAGTCCTTTAAACGGGAACCTGGGAACTTCTTAATTTGCTAGTTTTTATTTAAATATCTTTGTGAGCCGTGAATTTAGGCCCCCTTTCCTACATTCAAATTTTACGGTTACATAAAGTGGCGAGCTTGCCAGGACTCGTTAAGACTGACATTACCATTTGTACTTAAACGCGTACTTGTGAACATTACTTGTGCCTTTGCTTGAATTAACTGTCGCGTCATGAATCCCGCCGACCCACATGCTTTGTTCGCGGCGCTCAACGCGCAGATACCGGGATCCTATACTCCCCCGAAGGAGGAACCAGTGATGGGCGCGCTCCTTAAAGCTCCGCTCACTAGGAGTATTTTGAGAGATGAGTAGATAGTTTTTTTCTACATGTGAGAGGAGCGTGAGAGGAGAAGGGTAAAATTTCATAATGGAAAGGAGTTGGAGATGAGAGTGCTATTTTTTGGAGTTCCAAGAGATGAGTTGCGACGAGTCCAAATGTTTGAGAACTCCTGGAGTTGAGTTGAAGATGAGCGCCAAATATTTAAAACCAGAATAGGTGAGCTCTTGTGAGCGGTATTTCTTTTGTACACCCGAGATATGAGATTTTCCTTTGCTACAATTATTAATGGCTCAATGAGTTGAGTTTAACGTGAGCTGCTATTATTTGCAACTGCATGAAATGATTAACGGGGGAACAGAAATTTTTTAGAGCTCCAAGAGCTGAAATTTTGCTGAGCAGCAATATTTGGAGCTCTCAGAGATGAGGTTTTGGTGAGCAGCAATTATTCGGAGCTCCAAGAGATGAGTTTGTGGCGAATAAAAATAAATTTGGAGCTCCAAGAAATGATATTTTTGTGAGTGGCAATGACTTGGAACTCCGAAAGATGGGTCTTTGGTGAGGGAACTATTTTGCGGCTTCAAGAGATGAGGTTTAGGTGAGTGTCCCTGTAATTGGAACTCCAGATTCCTATGAGTACTGAATACTTTGGCTCACAATTCTCATTCCCACACTTGATTAAGGCAGGAAAGTAATTTTCAGTGTTAAATGAAGGCTTATACAGGGTGTTACTGATTTGTCCGCCATAAATTAAATGCTGTGTTCGAGATAATGGGGTCTGCAATTATGTTACTGAGATATATGGACCATAAAATATTGACCTATAACAGATATAATACAGTGATATGTTTAAGATCGGTAGGTAAATTAACAGGTCTCGAGAAAATCACCCTTTGATTCAAGACCATAATAAAAGTAATACGATAATTATTCTTTTATAAAGTTGAAAGCTGTTTTAATTAAGCTGTACGCGGCAGCCTAAATATGAATATGATATTGGGGGCAATTCTGTAACTTTTTTAGCGAGTTATTGTAAGTGATAACTATGGACTAAAGGGTTATTTTCAATCTCGCGCGTCAACACGCTTTTCTATGCGAGCGAGAGACAAAATCGGCGAAAAGTTTCTAGTGTCATCAAACCTTGAATGAAAAGCGCCGCTCGTGCTAATAGAAAAACAAGGTAATCAATTGAAAATTTTACCGTTTTCAGTTATCACGATCGTGATAACTTAACGACAAGCTCAACCTTTTTTTACAAGTTATCGCTTGAGTGATAATTATAATGGGTAAAATTTTCAATTGGCCACCTTGTTTTTCTATTAGCACGAGCTAAATCACGAGACAAGCGTCGCTTTTCGTTCAAAGTTTGATGACACTTACGACTTTTTGCCTATTTTGTCTCTCGCGTGCATAGAAAAGCGTGTCGACGCGCGAGATTGAAACTAACCCTTTAGTAGATAGAATGGAGTGGCAACCCCCATACATATAGCGTTGCCTGTGTACCCCCACCTACGGCACCATAGTCCTCCCAGCATCCTCAGCGGTTAGGTAGGGTCGTACGTCACTCGTACCGGACGAAATTTGTAAAGGGCGCTCCCTCTATCTTAAAAAAAGAGGCTAGTTCTCATACAAATAAAATGGCGATACGCGGCAGCACTTAGCTATCGCCTACCGAAGGGTAGGGGCGTGCGCGAGGTACATTGGGAGAGATACGGTGCCGCAGGTCGCCCATCATCATTTCCAATCCATCTCAACTCCCTTATCCCTGGTAATTAAAATAAACTCTTTTTTGAGTTCATAAAATTTTCATAAAAAGCCCATGAAAAATACGGTTTATGGGGGAGTCTAACCTTTTTGAATACGGCTCTTAAGCTTTATTTAATTTTGAAAGTTTGCGACTATCTTGTAAATATGTCGTTTTTCAAACAAAAATTTAATTTTGAACTTCTTTTAATATGAGATTTCATAAGACTTATCCTTAACTAAACTTTAGTATACCATACCATTATCTACAATTGTCTCGCTCAAGTGAGAAAACTCAGAATAGCCAGTAGACAAGTTCAAAGAATCAAAATCAGTAAAATTCCGCTCCATTGAAAACAAACTTTTAACCTTTCTATAAATTATTAAATCACAATATCGTTTACAAGAATTATTTTTTAAACCGTTTTTCTTCCTCCCAATATATTTACCAAATTCTTCAGGAACTACTTTCAACACTTCCTCGCAAAAATAAAATATATTGGTTTTAGACTTTAAGGATGATATCAAAACAATTCACTTTGGGTCTTTCTTTGCCTATTGTAACTGTAATAATAGACATATGAAAATACCCATATTATTCATGTAAAGCCTATAGAGTGCTGTCAGAAGCGCCGGTGTGACGTCACCCATGCTGTTTTCCCATAAAGAAAAAACGGTAACTGTCATGGCCGCCCATTGCTAAAGGCAGACTCGTGACGTTTAACCTTGGATCTGACGTCACAACTGACAGCACTCTATACCTTGACTCTACGCTATGATTGGACGTTGAGCGTTGTTTATGGAATAATATTTTTAGAGTGTGGAAAAAGTAGCATAGCTACAAAGTTAGAAATGTTCGGTTTTATTATTTTCCCACGCTTTTAGACTTTTTAACTTTTAGTTTCAATTCCCACGGTTCACTCTCTTGGCGCTAGTAGCTTAGCACTGTTCGAAATTTTTAATTGAGAAGAGTACCAACACGATTACAATTTTAAAATGAGATGAGATGAGCTTTGAAAAGAGCTCATTAATATGAGCTTTGACAATGAGTCGAGCGGTAAAATATATGAAGAACGCCAGAAATAAATGAAAAGAAAAAAAGAGAAGCCTTAAAATTTTAATGAGATGATATTTGGTATTGAATTGAGAGCGAAATATGAGATGAGCGTCATAAGCCATTGAGTTCACAAAAACCATAAAGAGAGGTGAGCTTCGAGTATCGAAAAAAGCAGTTGAAATGAGATGAGAGGAAACCCATAAATTCCTTGTGGAAATGTGCCCAATAATTGAGAGCTGACGGACTTGGTTTATGGAAGAGCGGAGAGCACTGTGAGCTCGCCATATTTTTTTGTGTCAGTGTGAGGCGAGAGCTTTTTGTGCCATTTATTTACTAGAGTAATTGAGCAGAGAGCAGCAACATCTTGGAGAACACGCACATATTATTTTATGAGAGGAGAGGCTATGACAAATATATTGTAAAAGAAAGCGGAGAAGAGTAGCTACTCTTTTTTGCAAAACCAAAAGTGAGCGAGAGCTGAGAGCTCCTACTCTCTGAGTAAATACTCGTGAGCGTGAGCGTGAGAAAATGAAAAATCAGGAAAATGCCCATCACTGGGAGGAACACTCCTTCTCCAAACCTTGGTACTTGTCCTACCCATGGACAAGGACAAGCGGCAGGAGGAATCCCACCTCCACCGCCGCCACCGCAAGGTGCAGCGTCAAATGCTTTGATTCAAACTATTCAAACACTTGCGACTACGTTAGCAAACATAGGAACTAGACCAGCCGCAAAAAATAGAACAAAACCACCCCCTCACTTAATATTTAGTGGTGTTGAAGGTGAAAGCGAGCCGGAATTCCTTCGGACTTTGACGGAATTCGCTGAATATCACAGCATGACAGGAAATGATAATATCGCGCTTCTACCCCAAATATTAAGGAGCCGTGCATTAATTTGGTTTAGAGACATGAATAGGCCTAATCAAACGATTACGTGGCGTACAGTGAAAGGCTCGTTTAGAGACTATTTCTTTTCTGTGCGAGCGGAGGAATCCCTCCGCCTAGAAATAGCTCAGTTTAAACAACCCGCCGATGTATCTTTTGACGCGTATATCGCCAGTATTACCGCGATGAATCAAAACCTATGCGTTCTGTACACTGACTCTGAACTTGTTGGTATTTGCAAGAAAAACATCCTCCCCGAGATACGCATCCATATCTTTAACGACAACATAAGGACAATGCGCAGCTTCATAGAAAAGGGCCGCGTAACTGAAGAAATTTTACGAGCGACCCCTTCTAGCTCATTGTATCCTACCGTAAGGGCAAAGTCTACCTCGCGTGAATCCAGTGGGAGAAGAAATTCTCCCGCAGCCGCGGTTTTTACTAAACCGCCGGGGGGAGGTGCGACATCAAAGGTTGCAAAACCGAAAGCAAGAAATACTAGTAGACCAAAGACTCCTACTTAGGTCAAGCCAGAACAAAACGATTTGAGTCGCGTAGAATGCTACAAGTGCGGACTCTTAGGGCATTATGCCACAACCTATCCGGACAAACAAGAAGTCGCGCAAAGACAGGCTTCGGAAAACGCGAAAGCGGGAAGACCAAAAGTGGATCGTCTTCCCATCGCGCGAAGAAAGTAAAGCCCCTTATGGAATTTGGCTCTATGTATGTGCGTCGCTGTGAGGTTGATCCTCCCGTGGCCATAGAAGCCGTGTATTCGCATGGGACTTTCGCGACTAGACTAGATTCAGGCGCTGATGCATGTTTTATCAGCTTATATCAGTGGCGTAATTTAGTCAGGACTTTAAAACCAGACTTAGTACTTCCGGAAGAAGAAGAGACTCAATGCATAGTGTTAGGCGATGGACGTTATACCTTCACGAAGGGACGCGCGCGAATAGACTTCCGCTTAGGACAGTTGAAAATAAAGCAAGAGTTTCACGTTTCTTAGGGCATTGACGTAGTGCCCTGGCCAAAATGATTGTCTCCGTCAGAGCCTCAATCATTTCAGGCTTTTTTTTTTAAAAAAAAATAACGGGTTAGTTTGCATTTCAATCTTGTAGCAATGAAAAATATATATTTTACCTCCACTAAACGTTCAATAGCCATGAAAACCGAGTTCCACCGAATTACTCCGTTTTGCTTCAAGTCTCTCCCTCCTGGTGACCGAGATTTGAAAGCCTCAGTCCACTTCGGGCTTCGACGAAGCCAGGTTATCCAATTATTAACTTTATCCACAGCATTTGTCGCCTTCTTGGACCCAGAGATTGCTGAATTGATGACCAGCTGAATGGAATGGGCAGCGCAGCGCTTCCTTTTGCACTTCGCCCTGATGTCAAAACCAGTCTCAGGATCGGATCTTCCCTCGGATTCTGACGATTCTTCCGAAGGTTGGGGAATGATTTGGGCTAGCGAATTCCAACATTTGCTAAAAATAAATAAATTTAGCAATAGTTAACATAACTATCAATTTCACTACTCGTACTCACCATCATGAAGCAAGACATCATCTTCATTTGCCGATTCCACTTCGGACGCTATAATGAGCTCCAAATTTTGCGGACACGGCTCTTCTAAAAACTCCACGTTCAACGCCGCGGTTATATTTATAGCGTTATCAGCGCAAACACTGTAAACCTATTTGTTTAAAATTTAAAAATTGGTATCTAAAACATAACTGAACATTTTCTAAAATTACCTTGGAAAATTGAACACCCGCTCCTTCGACCATTGAATGCAATTTCTCGTTGATCGCTTTTGCAGTGTGAGATCCAGGAAAATTAATTATATAAATTTAACATTATACATAAATAAATGTTAAAAATGAAAAATTAACAAAGCAGACGACGCGGTTTTCCCCGGGAAGGAGAAGCTTGGTGTGGACGGTTACATCCCCCCCAAAGAAAAGTCGTCTGCTGCGGCACTTTGTTCCCAATCCGCTGAGTCCTGGGCAGGCGGCGAGAAGGGCCTCCTGGCCTCGGCAGCAGTCGTCTGTCGCTGCTAATTCTCGCGATGGCGAATTCCATGGACCGCGTCAAAACGTTATGTTTCGTTCCGAATAGTCTCCCATGGTTCTCGCGAGATTGCTTGACGGGAAAAGTTAAAATCACGCGAAGTCACATCGGTGATTCCATGCACGCGTAGATACTGTTCTACGTCTGCGCGAGACCGAAGAGTCTTATGAGGAAAGTTCGCTGGAGGGTGATAATTTATGTCCAGTTCAGGACCTCCAGGCTTTGGATTCTTTCTCAGTACTATCTCACGTTTCCATCCCTTACGGAAAGGATTGACAAATCTCATAGGATTTATGGGAATGGGGTTGGACAATTCCGTATCGTCTTCCTCAGATTCAGAGGAAGAACTGTAATCGTCAGGGTGAGATAGAGGAGAGGGTAGAGGGAGATAAGTCTCACTCGAGCTCCTATCAGGAGAGGAAGGAGGAGAAAGGTCTGGCGGCATCCGATTCACTCGGAAAACCGCTGGAGGATCTGAGAATAAGGCGAATGCGTCTGGCTCAGAGTCCTCAGGTAGATCTGGTACTTCTTCCGAGGGGACATAAGAGGATCCATCGTCATTGGTTGGAGAGGTTTGATTGCTTCTCGTTTCTTCTCCAGACGACTCGGTCTGTGCTTCTTGGTCTCTCAACAGTCTTTGTCTTCGTTCTCGTCGAGTCTCACGACGTTCGTCACCAGTACTGACTCCAGCGTCCTGAAGTATAGGTACGGACTGTGACGAGGTAGAACTTGAAGATGAACTACTTGACGTTGAGGATGACTGGCTTCCGTCCGGTTGGCAGACATCTTTGTTTGACCAATATAGCTTTAAATGAGCGATATTCTCGATCCCTTTCTTTTCTCCAGTTTCTGGGTCTTCTAGTTGATATCGCAATCAGTCAAGCTTCTTTGAGATCTTGTAGGGACAATCTCATTTGAGACATAACTTAGCGGCGACGTTACGTGCCGCTTGAGACAAGGGATGCGTCTCCTTCCAGACAAGCGCACCAACGGGAAATTCAATCCCTTCCCGCCTTTGATCATAGTAGCGTTTCTGGTGAGCTTGAGCTTTCTTGGCAAGCTCTTTAGACAAAGCAAGTTGCTTCGCTAAAGCTGAGAGCGTTGCGGACCTTTCAACAAAGTCCGCTACTGGCATACCCACGTCCAAGTCCCAGGGAAATCTCGGCTCCCTACCCATGTTCAGGTAGAAAGGAGTTCTTCCTGTTGTCGTGTGTGTAGTCGAGTTGATGGCGAACTGGATGAATGGCAAGTTCTCGTCCCATCTTCGGTGATCTTGACCAACGAACATCGAAATGATTTCGCCCAGAACTCTGTTTGTGCGCTCCACGATGTTACTCTGTGGATGATACGGAGTGATGTTTCGTGGTTTGACTTTGAACATCTTGAGAATGTCCTTCCAAAGTTGTGAAACGAATTGAGTCCCATTGTCGCTTACGATGGCTTTCGGACATCCGTAGCGAACTATCATGGAGACTAGTTTCTTCGCACAAGTTCTGGCTGTGATGTTCTTCATTGGGTACAGTTCGACAAATTTTGTGGCATAGTCCGTAAACACCAGGAGGTATTTATGATGGTGACGGCTTCGTGGTAGAGGTCCCATTATGTCCACTCCCAGCAAATCAAATGGCTCAGTAATGGCCGTAGGTTGCATGAGACCTGGACGTTTTCTATTGCGGGCCTTGTGCATCTGACACAAAGGACATCTGCGGACGTACTGGGTAACGTCCTGCCTTAACGATGGCCACCAGTATCTGGCTCGAACCTTATCGAAGGTACGATCTCGACCTCGATGTCCAGATAGCGGGTGGTCGTGAAATAAGCGGACGGCGTCCCGCCGGAACCGCTGTGGCAAATAGATTTTCGCTGGTTGTCTGCCATAGGCATTTCGGTATAAGACATCGTTCTTTAGTTCGTAGCACCGATGTCATTGAGAATTATCTCCTGATAACTGGACTATGATGTCATTGTTGGCTTGTTCATCTTGTTGGGCTCCTCGCACTTCTTCCAGCGTGAAAGAGTGGTACAATGCGTGATTGTCGGGAGGAGCTAATCCGCTACTGGTTGTGGGCGAGGTCGACGTCATTGACGAAGATATCGCTGGACTGGAATCTTCTGACGAGGACGGTGAACTCATGTCTCCCAACGACATGGCTAATAGAGAGAAAGGCGCTCTTGATAAAGCGTCCGCCACCTTGTTCTCCACTCCCTTCTTGTGTATGATCTTGAAATCATACGTCTGCAAGTACATTGCCCAACGAACGAGTCGAGAATTGGGTTCTTTCAGTGTGAACAACCACTGAAGTGCTTTGTGATCAGTGATCACAGTGAACGGAATGTTCTCCAAGTAAGGCCGGAACTTTCCAACTCCCCAATAGATAGCAAGACATTCCTTTTCCGACGTGTTATATCTTCTCTGGACGTCGGTCAGCTGTTTACTGGCATAGGCAATAGGTACCTCGACGTCATCCTGGATTTGTGACAGGAAAGCTACAAGTCCGGCGTCGCTAGCATCCGTTGTTAGGATACACGGCAACTTAGGGTTGTAAGCCGCTAAAGGAGGCACCATACAGATCGCATCCTTGATGGCCTGGAACGCTTCCTGCTGTTCTTTCTTCCTCTGGAACGGAATGTCCTTCTTCTTAAGATGATTTAACGGGGCAACGATCTTAGAATACTGCGGGATGAATCGTGAGTGCCATCCCGCCATGCCCAGAAATCTTTGGATTTCTTTCACGTTCTTTGGGACGGGAAAGTCTACTATAGCCCTAGTCTTGGAAGGATCAATATGGATCCCTCGTTCATTGACAATATGCCCTAACACGGTCGCTTCGCTTTGCGCAAAGCGAAATTTCTTCGTCTGAAGCGGGACTTACGCTTCAGACAGTCGGTGAAAGACATATTCCAAGGCTTGCAAATGGTCTGCCCAAGTACTGGATGGAATGACGATGTCATCCAGATAGACACAGATGGAAAAGTGATGTCCATCCCTGAAGACTTCGTCGATGAGTCGTTGAAACGAGGACGGCGCATTGCATAGACCGAACGGAAGTACTTCGAACTCGTACTTTCCCGCATGCGTGATGAAAGCAGTCTTCGCTTTCGCTTGCGGATGGAGGTCCATCTACCAATAGCTTCTCTTAAGGTCCAGTGCTGTTATGAACTTCGGGGCACCCATTTTTCCTAATAGTTCTTCTATTCGCGGAAGCGGATACGGATCTTTCACGGTCACTTTATTTAAACCGCGATAGTCAACGCAGAAACGTATTTTTCACAATTTCTGGTGGACAAGTACCACAGGCGACGCGTAAGGACTAACGGAGGGTTTCACGATTCCGTCGCGGATCATTTTGTGAAGATGATCTTCAATTATCCGTTTTTTCTCGTCGCTAACACGATACGCGCGTTGACTAACGCGAAACATCGGTGGTAGTGTGAATCTCGTGATATACTAAGTTAGTACGTCCCGCTTTTTCCGAAAAGAGTTTTGGAAAACGTAGTAGTAAAGTTTTTGTCTTCCTTCAGTTTAGGACTCAGTGTAGGCGACGCGACAGCTTGTTCAATATCCTCGATAATTTGAGGTGTTGGAGTCTTTAACCCCGGGAGATTTAACACAAATGGAAACGTTGTTCCGTCAATCTGACACGTTTTTGTACCAAAGTCCAGAATAGCGCGATGTTTATAAAGGAAATTCTTTCCCAAAATAAAGTCGTTTGGTAGTGAGGGAACTACGTGAAATTCCTGCTTTAGTTTCAGCTATCCTAAGCGGAAGTCTATTCGCGCGCGTCCCTTCGTGAAAGTATAACGTCCATCGCCTAACACTATACACTGAGTCTCTTCTTCTTCAGGTAGTACTAAATCTGGTTTCAAGGTTCTGACTAAATTACGCAACTGATATAAGCTGATAAAACAAGCATCAGCGCCTGAATCTAGTCTGGTCGCGAAAGTCCCATGCGAATACACGGCTTCTATGGCCACGGGAGGATCAACCTCACAGCGACGCACATCCATAGAGCCGACTTTTATAGGGGACTTTACTTTCTTCGCGCGGCGGGAAGACGATCCCCTTTTTGTCTTCCCGCTTTCGCGTTTTCCGAAGCCTGTCTTTGCGCGACCTCGTGTTTGCTCGGACAGGCGGTAGCATAATGCCCTAAGAATCCGCACTTATAGCATTCTACGCGACTTAAATCGTTTTGCTCTGTCTGAGCCGATGTAGGTCTATTGGGAATTCTTGCGTTTGGTGTCGCAACCTTTGATGTCGCACCTCCCCCCGGCGGTTTTGTTAAAACCGCGGCGGTGGGAGAATTTCTTCTCCCACTGGATTTACGCGGGGTAGACTTTGCACTGTCTCTAGGATACAATGAGTTAGAGGGGGTCGCTCGTAAAATTTCTTCGGTTACGCGGCCCTTCTCTATGAAACTGCGCATTGCCCTTATGATATCGTGAAAGACATGGATGCGTATCTCGTGGAGTTATTTCGCTTGCAAATACCAACAAGTACCGAGTCAGTGTACGGAACGCGTAGGTTCTGATTCATCGCGGTAATACTCGCGATGTACGCGTCAAAAGATACATCGGCGGGTTGTTTAAACTGAGCTATTTCTAGGCGGATTGATTCCTCCGCTCGCACAGAAAAGAAATAGTCTCTAAACGCGCCTTTCACTGTACGCCACGTTAGTGTTTGATTTGGCCTATTTATGTCTCTAAACCAAATTAATGCACGGCCCCTTAATATTTGTGGGAGAAGCGCGATAATGCCATTGTCTGTCATGCTGTGATATTCAGCGAATTCCGTTAAAGTCCGAAGGAATTCCGGCGCGCTTTCACCTTCAACACCACTAAATATTAAGTGAGGGGGTGGTTTTGGCCTATTTTTGGTGGCTGGTCTAGTTTCTATGTTTGCTAGCGTAGTTGCAAGAGTTTGAATAGTTTGCATCAAAACATTGGACGTTGCACCTTGCGGTAGCGGCGGCGGAGGTGGGATTCCTCCTGCCGCTTGTCCTTGACCAGGCGTAGGACTAGTACCAAGGCTTGGAGGAGGAGTGATCCTCCTCGGGGGAGTATAAGATCCCGGCAACTGCGCGTTAATCGCGGCGATTAAAGCATGCGGATCGGCGGGATCCATGACGCGACAGTTAAGGAGTTCAAGCAAAGGCACAAGTAATGTTCACAAGTACGCGTTTGGTACAAATGGGAATGTCAGTCTTAACGGGTCCTGGCAAGCTCGCCACTTTATGTAACCGTAAAGTTAAAACGTAGGCAAGGGGGCCTAATTTCACGGCTCACAAAGAAATTAATTAAAACTAGCAATTAAGAAGTTCCCAGGTTACCCGTTTAAAGGACTTATTGTCCATGACTAACTATATTTACCATATGATCCATTGTGAAGAAAACGCCGTGGTAATCGGAATAATACTTTTATTTAAACAAAAACAAAAACACGTTTAAACTTGAGCGTGGTTACAAAGAACTGACTGCGGAGACTGACTGCTTAGTACATATTGTAGGCGGGGGTTTTTATCCCCGCGAAAAATGTTTTTTACAAGTTTGACAGCGGTGGCGCTTAAGGCGCCACTTCGGGACAATTTAACATTATACATAAATAAATGTTAAAAATGAAAAATTAACAAAGCAGACGACGCGGTTTTCCCCGGGAAGGAGAAGCTTGGTGTGGACGGTTACAATTGTTGAAAAATGTATCAATCTCAATCTTGATTTAAAGGTATTACTAGAAATTTTTCCTAATTTTTGAAATTCGATTGTAATTTGCGTAGGCTCAGTTTAAAGTTTATTATTTTACTTAGTTTCGGAGCGATGTATTTGGAGAACGAAGTGTAACTGTTTCTAACACCCGCAATTTTGGACTAATTCGAGATGGTGTTGATCCTGTGTATGCAGTGTTTTATGAAAATGGGAAAACATTTCTGCATGTTTTGTTTAGACCCGTTTGCATATTGGATTTGTCACCGTCTAATTCTAACTGGGCAGTTGATCTTCAAAATACACTGAATATGATTAATGGAAAAAATTACGTTTACTGCCCAGGCATTAAATTTAATGGTACAGAACAAACACCAGTCTCCACAACGTTGCATGTCATCAGTGTGGACATAAAGGACATAAGGAAAGGGATTGCCCACACGAGAAGCACAAAAATCAACAGAAAGTAAAGAAGAAACCTCCAGCGGAAAGAGGAGCACATTTGGTTGCATGTTATCCTACAGAAGAAGCATTAAATGAATGGATTATCGATTCTGGCGCTACTCGCCTATCTTGTCGACATACAGAATGATTTAGCACTTACACACCTGTTGAAAAGGAAATCAACCTTGGAGAAGGAAAAATCCTAGCTCAATGATTTGGTAACATATGGATTAGAGTTAAACATGACAACAGAACTGTTGAATTATGCCTTAACGAAATATGGCACACTCCAAATATAAGGAAAAACCTAATATCCACAAGACTGATGGATGTTGCTGGTTGCAAAGTAATAAAGGAGACTCAAACCTTCATTGTATATTTTCCTCCACCACAAGGACAAGTTGCTTTTAAGGCTAAATTGCGCAATAACATTTACGTCCTAAAAACAAAAACTTTTAAAAATGGACCAGAAGCACATCAAACCACATAAGCACGTAGCAATCAAAATATAGAATTATGGCATGAACGTTTAGGACATGTGAATGAACAGGATCTTAAATACATGGGACAACATGAGATGCTACGTGGAAAAGATGTTTTGAAGGGACATTTAACAACATGTAACCCGTGTTAAGTCAGTAAAAGCACAGCGCAATCTCATAGAAGCCATAAGGTGCGTTTTCAAAAGCGGTTAAAATCTAGCGGGTTGGAGAAAAAAACTAAAAATTCTCGCACCGCTCCTAGGAAAGTTTTAAGAACTGTTCGTTTTAAAACTTTGCACGATAATTTAAAACCCTTCAATATACCTCTCACTGAAATTTTAGTGAAAACACATTTCCACAGAGTAGCAGAGTGTTGTCTGAACGGGCCTTTAAGCCAGAGCGCCGCTTTTGTACAGGATGACTGTTGCTATGGTTCCTACCTTTTCCCTTTACCCAATCCCCAGTGTCTCTCTTGTTTACATTTTTTTTACCGTGTTATTATTATGTCGAGCGGCTCGAGTCAGAGGGGTAATCTATTTAATATTTGATCTAGTTCAATTAATTTTAAAATGAACATATAACTAAATAAACTTCATCTCGGTGCGCCAATCCTTTAACAACAATTATGTATAAATTGATCGTGTATTGTGGCCAAAGGGAAGTCTAGAAATAAGCAAGCAAAGGCTTAGCGTCGTTGAGTCCGAGTCTCCTTAACACTTGGAATCATTAGAATTACAGACCTATTTATATCCTCAAAAACCATTCTGATTACAACAGTATTGCTTATTTACCATTCAAATGTCGTTGTCGAAACCACAACAACGGGTTTAACATTAATAATTCAGGAAATCACCCTGTATAGAGCTACAAAGTCCCAGGCACAAAAGCCTACCTTCAATCTTCAATAAACAACCCCTAGCATGATTTTGTGACCTGTTCTATATTTTAAGGTTTAAAGAGACATCTAGGGACACATCCGCAATGGCATGCGCGAAACAGAAAGGGAAAAAATTAGCTATAGGAAAATTGTCAAAACTATAAAAAGCCCTTGATCTCTGCTTTTTCCCCGCCAAAGTATGAACTTTATGCAGGCAACTATTCCCAAATGGGCATGACTGACAAATAAGGATTTTTTAAGAACAAAAAATAGAGAAAAGCTGCTTGTCTACTTCAGAAATGCTTAGGGCTACTGTACGGGTAGCAAAGGCACCAGGCGATGCCCGTTGGTACATTTTATTAGGTTTCTGCCCGCCATTTCCAAAAATGACGGAAAATTCTGAACATTTATAGATAGAGAATCGAAGGTCAAAAGCCATAACCCCTATACTAAATATTAGCGATATTCAAAGAGCTTTTTATTTACATTTATGGCCGCCATTTTTCAAGATGGCGGGGGAATTTAAAAATATTTTTAAGTGCGTGTCTACTACTTAAGAGTAACGTCCATGCAAAAGTTCAGCCTTCTAGGTAAAGCTGTTTGGGCTGGACTTTGACTTCAATAGTTATAGATAAGTTCTGACTATTGAGTACTTCGGAGAGACGCAAAAAATAAAACAAAAAAACAGTACTCTGTTGTTCCACGGTTACCATGGTAACGGCTACCCTACCACGAAAGTACATACTATTTCGTGTATAGCCTCTTTGCCTTGTTTATCATCGAGTGTTAAGCCGTTCAATATTGAATGCGTGATCAACGGCTTTGCGCTCTCTATCTTATTGATCTGCGCCCAAAGATGTCCAATATATTTTCAAAAATATTTGATCAGTTCTGGACTTGTGGCTTCTGCAAAAAAACGTTTAAGTCTTATCATTATTAATTTTAACTCGTCTCAAGTTGCAATTGCAATGCGTAAATTGCAAAATTAATCGGTGCCATTTTAGTTCAATCAAAATCTACTTTCTTATAAAACCCCGAAGGAGCGACTTTATTAAATCTTATATAAGTACAAAAATGACTTCTAATAAGAAAACAAAACTGTTCGATCATACATATTGAAAATAAAACCAAATCACACACACACACTTCGAATTTTAAAATAATGCCGAAATTTCTTTATGATAAAACTAAAATTATAACGACATTGTAAAAACAGACTTCAAAATTTACTTTTTTTTGTAGTTTTTCTTCATATTAAATTAAAAACAGACTTGTATACCTCGGGAAAATGTCAATAGAAAACGGTATTAGATGGTAGGTGTCATATGGAGAAAGAAAATGTGGGCTTCAACAATTGCTGAGAATGACGGTCGGTCTTAACAACGACGAAGTCTATACAATAATCACTTATTTATTTGTACCCATACATATCACCTGTGCTTGCCTTTCTAAAAATTATATTAATACAATTGTATGTGTGGAAATTTGATATACTAGAAGTTTAAAGTTAAATACATTGTGATACTATAAATGAACAATAATTTCATATATTAGAAATAGTATATATTTCAACTACTATGTTAGAATCAACTTCAATCACACGTACAAATATCTTGTTCTTTTCAACCTCGTTGTCACGTGATTTATGCATATTAAGTAACTGTTAAATTAATCTTCATGTTCACGTGTATTACACGGCCTAAATCAATGTTCACCAAACTTAGTGTGATATTTTCCACCAATTCTCCACGTGTATTAAACGCTTTAATCCCCACCAAATTAACGGGATGAGTTCAACCAAAACTCCAAGTGTTTCACACGTCTAAATATACACCACAATTAACGTGATAGTTTCAACCTATTCCCCACGTGTTTTACACTCCCTAAATCAACACCATAATTAACGTAATATTATCCACCTATACTCCACGTGATTTACACGTCCTAAATCATCAGCTTTATTAACGTGATATATTCAACGTATACTCCACGTGTTTTACACTTATGAAAAACCCAAACACGTTATATACACTAAGAACACTCAAAATACACGTAATTTACATGGTGAATTGCTACCTGGGTAAGCAAGTTAGCGTTGACTTTAACCATAAAATAAACTAGGCAAACATGAAGTTTGCAAGGATAATTAAGAGCGTCTATAAAGTAAGCGATACGTAAGCAAGTTAGCGTTGAATTTAACAACAAATTAAACTAGGCAAACATGAAGCTTGCAAGGAACACTAAGAGGCAATAACATGCTTGCATGGAACGCTAAAAGCGTCATTAAGATAAGCGAGACGTAAGGAAGTTAGCGTTGACTTTAACCACATGTGGTTGCCTAGTATATTATAAGGTTAAAATAAACCTTAACTTGCTTACTTCTCGCTTATATTAAACAAAACAATCATATGCTTGCATGGAACGCTAAGAGCGTCATTAAGATAAGCGAGACGTAGGCAAGTTCAGATCGACTTTAACCATAAAATAAACTAGGCAGCCACATGCTTGAAAATAAGCTAAAAAAAGCAAGACGTAGCCTTGACTTTAACCACAAATTAAACTTGGCAACAACAAGCTTGCAAGGAACACTAAGAGGCAATAACATGCTTGCATGGAACGCTTAGAGTGTCATTAAGATAAGCGATACGTAAGAAAGTTCGTGTTGACTTTAACCACATGTGGTTGCCTAGTATAGTATAAGGTTAAAAAAACCTCAACTTGCTTACTTAGCGTTGACTAACCAAAAAATAAACTTGGCACCACAAACTTGTAAGGAACACTAAAGCGTCGTTAATGTAAGCGATACGTAAGCAAGTTAGCCTTGACTTTAACCACAAATTAAACTTGGCAACAACAAGCTTGCAAGGAACACTAAGAGGCAATAACATGCTTGCATGGAACGCTAAGAGCGTCATAAAGATAAGCGATACGTAAGAAAGTTAGTGTTGACTTTAACCACAAAATAAACTAGGCACCCACACTAAGCGATTCAATTAAGGTAAGCAAGTTCAAATCGACTTTAACCATAAAATAAACTAGGCAACCACAAGCTTGCAAGGAACAATAAGCGATTAAGTTAAAATAAGCGAGACGTTAGCAAGTTAGCCTTGACTTTAACCACCTATTTAACTTGGCAACCACAAGCTTGCAAGGAACACTAAGAGCGTCATTAAGATAAGCGAGATGTAAGCAAGTTAGCGTTGACTTTAACCACCTATTTAACTTGGCAACCACAAGCTTGCAAGGAACACTAAGAGCGTCATTAAGATAAGCGAGATGTAAGCAAGTTCGCGTTGACTTTAACCACATGTGGTTGCCTAGTATATTATAAGGTTAAAATAAACCTTAACTTGCTTACTTCTCGCTTATATTAAACAAAACAATCACATGCTTGCATGGAACGCTTAGAGCGTCATTAAGATAAGCGAGACGTAGGCAAGTTCAAATCGACTTTAACCATAAAATAAACTAGGCAGCCACATGCTTGCAATTAAGCTAAAAAAAGCAAGACGTAGCCTTGACTTTAACCACAAATTAAACTTGGAAACAACAACCTTGCAAGGAACACTAAGAGGCAATAACATACTTGCATGGAACGCTTAGAGTGTCATTAAGATAAGCGATACGTAAGAAAGTTAGTGTTGACTTTAACCACATGTGGTTGCCTAGTATATTATAAGGTTAAAATAAACCTTAACTTGCTTACTTCTCGCTTATATTAAACAAAACAACCACATGCTTGCATGGAACGCTTAGAGCGTCATTAAGATAAGCGAGACGTAGGCAAGTTCAAATCGACTTTAACCATAAAATAAACTAGGCAACCACATGCTTGCAATTAAGCTAAAAAAGCAAGACGTAGCCTTGACTTTAACCACAAATTAAACTTGGAAACAACAACCTTGCAAGGAACACTAAGAGGCAATAACATACTTGCATGGAACGCTTAGAGTGTCATTAAGATAAGCGATACGTAAGAAAGTTAGTGTTGACTTTAACCACATGTGGTTGCCTAGTATAGTATAAGGTTAAAAAAACCTCAACTTGCTTACTTAGCGTTGACTAACCAAAAAATAAACTTGGCACCACAAACTTGTAAGGAACACTAAGAGCGTCGTTAATGTAAGCGATACGTAAGCAAGTTAGCCTTGACTTTAACCACAAATTAAACTTGGCAACAACAAGCTTGCAAGGAACACTAAGAGGCAATAACATGCTTGCATGGAACGCTAAGAGCGTCATAAAGATAAGCGATACGTAAGAAAGTTAGTGTTGACTTTAACCACAAAATAAACTAGGCACCCACACTAAGCGATTCAATTAAGGTAAGCAAGTTCAAATCGACTTTAACCATAAAATAAACTAGGCAACCACAAGCTTGCAAGGAACAATAAGCGATTAAGTTAAAATAAGCGAGACGTTAGCAAGTTAGCCTTGACTTTAACCACCTATTTAACTTGGCAACCAAAAGCTTGCAAGGAACACTAAGAGCGTCATTAAGATAAGCGATATGTAAGCAAGTTAGCGTTGACTTTAACCACCTATTTAACTTGGCAACCACAAGCTTGCAAGGAACACTAAGAGCGTCATTAAGATAAGCGAGATGTAAGCAAGTTAGCGTTGACTTTAACCACAAAATAAACTAGGCAAACAAAAGCTTGCAAGGAACACTAAGCGATTAAGTTAAAATAAGCGAGATGTAAGCATATTAGGGTTGACTTTAACCACCTGTGGTTGCCTAGTTTAGTATAAGGTAAAATAAAGCTTAACTTGCTTACTTCTCGCTTATCTTAAAATAGAAATTTACAAGCTTGCATGGAACGCTAAGAGCGTCATTAAGATAAAGGAGACGTAAAAAATGCAAGAATTTATTAACAAAGTTATGAAAAAGATAGCAATGAGATTACTTACGCTTCTCAATTGTTTACAGATTTCAAGTGGCCGAATTCTCGAATCGTTAAGAGATGCGCCACTCTTTTCAAGGAAATTCTAGCCCTTCTGGAATTAAGGATGTACCCTGTGATCGAAAACAGTCTTTCTACATCCGCCGAGCTAACTGGGATGGACGCATATTATTTCGCTAACTTGGCCAGCGATGGATATCTCTCTTTCTTCTCCCTCCAGTACTGCAGGGGCGAGTATGGATCGGAATCCAGAAGTAGGGGTTCCTTCAAGTAATCTTACATTTCAGGAAGACCATTTTTTGGCTCTGGCATTATAGGCTCCAAGCCGGAAACAATTCTAGAGGTGAACTTCCCTCTCCTTCAGGTAGTCAATTAATTGTCGACTTCATCGCCTCTACCGCTTTTGACTTTCTCCATGTTTTGAAGGTAGGAAACTCGTGAATCCACGGTTGGTTTTCATAGCCCGCTTTAAAAAAATAAAATTTATGTTTAAACCGAAAGGCGTGTCTGGAAATTTAAAATATCCTACCTTCAAACATCGTCAGTTTCCTATGTGGGTCTAAAATCGTTGCGAAAACGAAATCTTCGTCGTTTACCTCATTGAAAAAACGATCTACTAGTTTCTCTTTCAACAACCGTTTAATTTTACGAAAATAAGGCGCTGCGACCGAATGGATTTCTTCCAAAACTTTAAGTAAGGTTGGCAGAAGTATGTTAGACCCTGGAGCTGCTAACTGGAAACGATCAGTGGCAACTTTGAAAGGTCGTAACAAAGTTAAAACTTCTCGCAAGAGGTGAATATCGTTTTCCTTTGGTTGCGCAATTTTCTTAGGGCATTGACGTTGTGCCCTGGCCAAAATGATTGTCTCCGTCAGAGCCTCAATCATTTCAGGCTTTTTTTTAAAAAAAATAACGGGTTAGTTTGAATTTCAATCTTGTAGCAATGAAAAATATATATTTTACCTCCACTAAACGTTCAATAGCCATGAAAACCGAGTTCCACCGAATTACTCCGTTTTGCTTCAAGTCTCTCCCTCCTGGTGACCGAGATTTGAAAGCCTCAGTCCAGTTCGGGCTTCGACGAAGCCAGGTTATCCAATTATTAACTTTATCCACAGCATTTGTCGCCTTCTTGGACCCAGAGATTGCTGAATTGATGACCAGCTGAATGGAATGGGCAGCGCAGCGCTTCCTTTTGCACTTCGCCCTGATGTCAAAACCAGTCTCACGATCGGATCTTCCCTCGGATTCTGACGATTCTTCCGAAGGTTGGGGAATGATTTGGGCTAGCGAATTCCAACATTTGCTAAAAATAAATAAATTTAGCAATAGTTAACATAACTATCAATTTCACTATTCGTACTCACCATCATGAGCAAGACATCATCTTCATTTGCCGATTCCACTTCGGACGCTATAATGAGCTCCAAATTTTGCGGACACGGCTCTTCTAAAAACTCCACGTTCAACGCCGCGGTTATATTTATAGCGTTATCAGCGCAAACACTGTAAACCTATTTGTTTAAAATTTAAAAATTGGTATCTAAAACATAACTGAACATTTTCTAAAATTACTCTGGAAAATTGAACACCCGCTCCTTCGACCATTGAATGCAATTTCTCGTTGATCGCTTTTGCAGTGTGAGATCCAGGAAAATTAATTATATAAATTTAACATTATACATAAATAAATGTTAAAAATGAAAAATTAACAAAGCAGACGACGCGGTTTTCCCCGGGAAGGAGAAGCTTGGTGTGGACGGTTACATCCTCCCCCCCCCCAAAGAAAAGTCGTCTGCTGCGGCACTTTGTTCCCAATCCGCTGAGTCCTGGGCAGGCGGCGAGAAGGGCCTCCTGGCCTCGGCAGCAGTCGTCTGTCGCTGCTAATTCTCGCGATGGCGAATTCCATGGACCGCGTCAAAACGTTATGTTTCGTTCCGAATAGTCTCCCATGGTTCTCGCGAGATTGCTTGACGGGAAAAGTTAAAATCACGCGAAGTCACATCGGTGATTCCATGCACGCGTAGATACTGTTCTACGTCTGCGCGAGACCGAAGAGTCTTATGAGGAAAGTTCGCTGGAGGGTGATAATTTATGTCCAGTTCAGGACCTCCAGGCTTTGGATTCTTTCTCAGTACTATCTCACGTTTCCATCCCTTACGGAAAGGATTGACAAATCTCATAGGATTTATGGGAATGGGGTTGGACAATTCCATATCGTCTTCCTCAGATTCAGAGGAACAACTGGAATCGTCAGGGTGAGATAGAGGAGAGGGTAGAGGGAGATAAGTCTCACTCGAGCTCCTATCAGGAGAGGAAGGAGGAGAAAGGTCTGGCGGCATCCGATTCACTCGGAAAACCGCTGGAGGATCTGAGAATAAGGCGAATGCGTCTGGCTCAGAGTCCTCAGGTAGATCTGGTACTTCTTCCGAGGGGACATAAGAGGATCCATCGTCATTGGTTGGAGAGGTTTGATTGCTCCTCGTTTCTTCTCCAGACGACTCGGTCTGTGCTTCTTGGTCTCTCAACAGTCTTTGTCTTCGTTCTCGTCGAGTCTCACGACGTTCGTCACCAGTACTGACTCCAGCGTCCTGAAGTATAGGTACGGACTGTGACGAGGTAGAACTTGAAGATGAACTACTTGACGTTGAGGATGACTGGCTTCCGTCCGGTTGGCAGACATCTTTGTTTGACCAATATAGCTTTAAATGAGCGATATTCTCGATCCCTTTCTTTTCTCCAGTTTCTGGGTCTTTTAGTTGATATCGCAATCGGTCAAGCTTCTTTGAGATCTTGTAGGGACCATCCCATTTGAGACATAACTTAGCGGCGACGTTACGTGCCGCTTGAGACAAGGGATGCGTCTCCTTCCAGACAAGCGCACCAACGGGAAATTCAATCCCTTCCCGCCTTTGATCATAGTAGCGTTTCTGGTGTGCTTGAGCTTTCTTGGCAAGCTCTTTAGACAAAGCAAGTTGCTTCGCTAAAGCTGAGAGCGTTGCGGACCTTTCAACAAAGTCCGCTACTGGCATACCCACGTCCAAGTCCCAGGGAAATCTCGGCTCCCTACCCATGTTCAGGTAGAAAGGAGTTCTTCCTGTTGTCGTGTGTGTAGTCGAGTTGATGGCGAACTGGATGAATGGCAAGTTCTCGTCCCATCTTCGGTGATCTTGACCAACGAACATCGAAATGATTTCGCCCAGAACTCTGTTTGTGCGCTCCACGATGTTACTCTGTGGATGATACGGAGTGATGTTTCGTGGTTTGACTTTGAACATCTTGAGAATGTCCTTCCAAAGTTGTGAAACGAATTGAGTCCCATTGTCGCTTACGATGGCTTTCGGACATCCGTAGCGAACTATCATGGAGACTAGTTTCTTCGCACAAGTTCTGGATGTGATGTTCTTCATTGGGTTTAGTTCGACAAATTTTGTGGCATAGTCCGTAAACACCAGGAGGTATTTATGATGGTGACGGCTTCGTGGTAGAGGTCCCATTATGTCCACTCCCAGCAAATCAAATGGCCCAGTAATGGCCGTAGGTTGCATGAGACCTGGACGTTTTCTATTGCGGGCCTTGTGCATCTGACACAAAGGACATCCGCGGACGTACTGGGTAACGTCCTGCCGAACCGATGGCCACCAGTATCTGGCTCGAACCTTATCGAAGGTACGATCTCGACCTCGATGTCCAGAGAGCGGGTGGTCGTGAAATAAGCGGACGGCGTCCCGCCGGAACCGCTGTGGCAAATAGATTTTCGCTGGTTGTCTGCCATAGGCATTTCGGTATAAGACATCGTTCTTTAGTTCGTAGTACCGATGTCTTTGAGAATTATCTCCTGATAACTGGACTATGATGTCATTGTTGGCTTGTTCATCTTGTTGGGCTCCTCGCACTTCTTCCAGCGTGAAAGAGTAGTACAATGCGTGATTGTCGGGAGGACCTAATCCGCTACTGGTTGTGGGCGAGGTCGACGTCATTGACGAAGATTTCGCTGGACTGGAATCTTCTGACGAGGACGGTGAAGTCATGTCTCCCAACGACATGGCTAATAGAGACAGGCGCTCTTGATAAAGCGTCCGCCACCTTGTTCTCCACTCCCTTCTTGTGTATGATCTTGAAATCATACGTCTGCAAGTACATTGCCCAACGAACAAGTCGAGAATTGGGTTCTTTCAGTGTGAACAACCACTGAAGTGCTTTGTGATCAGTGATCACAGTGAACGGAATGTTCTCCAAGTAAGGCCGGAACTTTCCAACTCCCCAATAGATAGCAAGACATTCCTTTTCCGTCGTGGTATATCTTCTCTGGACGTCGGTCAGCTGTTTACTGGCATAGGCAATAGGTACCTCGACGTCATCCTGGATTTGTGACAGGAAAGCTACAAGTCCGGCGTCGCTAGCATCCGTTGTTAGGATACACGGCAACTTAGGGTTGTAAGCCGCTAAAGGAGGCGCCATACAGATCGCATCCTTGATGGCCTGGAACGCTTCCTGCTGTTCTTTCTTCCACTGGAACGGAATGTCTTTCTTCTTAAGATGATTTAACGGGGCAACGATCTTGGAATACTGCGGGATGAATCGAGAGTGCCATCCCGCCATGCCCAGAAATCTTTGGATTTCTTTCACGTCCTTTGGGACGGGAAAGTCTACTATAGCCCTAGTCTTGAAAGGATCAATATGGATCCCTCGTTCATTGACAATATGCCCTAACACGGTCACTTCGCTTTGCGCAAAGCGACATTTCTTCGTCTGAAGCGTAAGTCCCGCTTCAGACAGTCGGTGAAAGACATATTCCAAGGCTTGCAAATGGTCTGCCCAAGTACTGGATGGAATGACGATGTCATCCAGATAGACACAGATGGAAAAGTGATGTCCATCCCTGAAGACTTCGTCGATGAGTCGTTGAAACGAGGATGGCGCATTGCATAGACCGAACGGAAGTACTTCGAACTCGTACTTTCCCGCATGCGTGATGAAAGCAGTCTTCGCTTTCGCTTGCGGATGGAGATCGATCTGCCAATAGCCGCTCTTTAAGTCCAGTGCTGTAATGAACTTTGGGGCACCCATTTTTCCTAATAGTTCCTCTATTCTCGGAGGTATCAGGTCAAAATATCGTAAATAAAATGTCGTGTTCATTTCGTCTAAACAATCAATAGCGAAATGCAATAATAGCGAGAACAACAACAGTTAAATGCAATAATAGCGATAGCAAGGTTAGCGAAGTGCAAAAATATCGAGAACAACAACAACGAAATGAAATATTGGAGAGAACAACAATAGCGAATTTCTTACGGTACCTTAAAATATTTTTAACAATGCATACGCACTCCATACTAAAAGATAAAACACCGACCATAATCCCCCGTAACAGGGAATGCAAAAAAGAGGGTATGCGGACTAAATACCCCCAAGACAAAAGACCCCCGGTCATAATTCCCTATTTTTGAAAACGTACAAAATTCCCGCTCTCTCATGACAAAATCCCCCAGTCATTTTTCCCCCCATCCGAGGATAGAGTACAAAATCCCCCCCTCTAGACAAAATCCTCCGGTCATAATCCCCCCGACAGTGTTTAATAAAAATGGTCGTAAAAAATACAATATCAAATTTATCTAAAACACTAGCAGTGTCAGCGATCTGGTGGCGTAGTGGATAAGGCGTTGAGCAGCGGAGTGTGGGATGGTGGGTTCGATTCCCCGAAGGTAAATAAATATTATTATAATTAAATTTGACTTATTTCTAATTGATATGTGACTTTCATTCAGTTCTAGGGCAAAAATAGGTTTACGTAAAAGTTATTAGCGTAAATATGGTGAAAATTTGCTAATACGAAACTATTTTTGCTTTGGATTGGTTAATTGGTGGTGTCAATGACATGCAATATTTACGTTCAGTTTGCCAATATTTTAAGTTTATTCGGGTGGGGCTGGGTTGGGTTGGGTTGGATTAGGTTAGGTTAGGTTAGGTTAGGTTATGTTAGGTTAGGTTAGGTTCGGTTCGGTTAGGTTAGGCTAGAGTTAGGTTAGTAATATTTTATAAATAAATTTAAAATTTTACGCCTTTTCCAAAATATTGTTGTTCTTCTTCATTGACTTCCCAAAATAACATGCCTTTTCCAAAAATTTACATTTTGTATTTACTTCCGATATAACATTACTAATTTTTCCATAATATTGTGCTTTATTTTATATACTTACTATAATAGAGATTTCCCTTCCTATCCATCACAGTTTGGGGGGAATTTGACCTGGGGCCGGGGGGAATTTGTCCTCGACATCCATTCGGAGGAAATTGTCCGGGGGATTTTGTCGCCTACGGGAGGGATTATGTCCATTTCTTGTCTGATGGGGCGGGGGGATTATGTCCTACATTCAATAAAGAGCGTACAAATACAACATCAATATTACCTAAAAGTTAGCAGTTGGTTGCGTCACTGACATTCATTAATGCCTTTCAATTTTACAATATATTTATTCGTGTTAAATCAGGTTTGGTTAGGTTAGCTTAGGTCGAATTGTAAATACATTTAAATATAACCTTAGAATGTGAAAAATTAGTAAGGAATTATGGGAATGCATTTTTAGTTTAATTTTTGGTAAGGTTTGTTGTGTTAAGATTATTTATTTTTTAAGCATTCATAGATAAATTTCTTTTTGCGGCCAGTTTAATTTTTTATTACAACCATTGAGTGGAATCGTGCATATCAAAAATCTTTCACTAATAAAAAAGAAAATTCTATAAACTCAATATTTCAAGATAAAAAATATATTAGTCACATTGCGTTGTTTCATTGGCTTAAATCGGTCCTAAAAACCAGAGATCAAAGGTTCGAAAATGCATAGCTATGTATTTGAGGTTCTTATGTCAAACCGGTTGTAGTATCTTACGATTTTCTGAATGATAGAAGGTATTTTGTTAGTTAAGTATGGCTTTTACGTTAATGAAACACCAAAAGGGTAACAATTGTTTAGTGTTCGAGGGCTTTACTTTCCGACGTGAGTCATCGCGCAATAATGTCGAGTACTGGAAGTGTACTTATTATGATAAAGGCAAACGGGATTATTTCCTTTTCCGGAAGTCATAATCATGTCGCTGATGCTGCCGAAATCGAAGTAAAGAAAATCGTAAATCAAATGAAAGAACAAGCTGAATCTACGCAAGAAAGCACTCAAAACATACTTAGCAACAACATAAAGTCCATTTCACCAGCAGTAAGCGGCCAACTTCCATCCGTGTCCTGTCTTAAACGAGTCATTCGTCGCACTCGTTATCAACGTTCCGGTGTTTTGCCAAGTCCAAAATCTCTGTTCGAATTGCAAATTCCCGAAGAGTACACAAAAACCTTGGATGGGAAACAGTTTCTTCAATACGATAGCGGTCCATCGCAATCAAGAATGATCATTTTTGCCATTGAAGACAACTTGCGGGTGCTGAAAAATTCCCTACATTGGTTCGCTGACGGAACATTCAAAGCAACGCCGCAATTATTCTACCAAATTTACACCATCCATGTCTTGAAGTTCCACACGGTCATTCCCGCCGTGTTTGTCATCATGCGGGATAAAAAGCAACAGTCATATGATAAGTTTCTCGTGGAACTGAAACGCTTAAAGCCTTTGATGAAGCTAGAAACAGTTATGACGGATTTCGAACAAGCTGCTATCAAGGCGTTTGAAACAAATTTTCCTGATGCCACTCAAAGGGGTTGCTTTTTTCATTTTTGCCAATGCGTTTGGAGAAAAATTCAACAAGTTCAAAGCGTGAGAGAGAAATACCAGAATGATGCGAACTTTGCCTTGGAAATTAGGAAGCTTTGTGCATTGGCCTACGTTCCCGAAAATATGGTAATTGAATGCTATTCGGAACTTATAAATTCGTCATTTTACGTCGAAAATACTATTATTCTGGCCCCTATCTTGGAATATTTTCAGTCTACTTGGATTGGGCTTTACGATAACAAAAATTATTCTATGTTAGTCAAGCCAACCTTTCCCATTCAGTTGTGGAATTGCCATGAGGCGTCTAAAGCTGGGTTGCCAAGAACAAACAACAACGTAGAGGGGTGGCACCGCGAGTTTAATGAGACCTTGGCCTGCTCTCGTCCAACTTTGTGGACGTTTGTAAAAGCCTTACAATAAGAACAAAAGCTAAACGAATTGAAGATTGAACAGTACGTCGCTGGAATCGAACCCCCTGCGAAAAGGAAACGCTACAGGGACACGGCTATTCGAGTTGAAGGGCTTGTTTCAAACTTCCAAAATCTGGATAAGTTAGAATTTCTGCGTGGAATTGCCCAAAACTTCAAACTACAAATTTAAATACATTTTTGTCAAACTATTAAAAATTTCAATGTGTAAACTAACATGAAATCAATAAAAATAATTTCATTCAATTTGGTAGTTTTCGAATCTTTACTACTTTATATTAGATTTCGTTGTAAAAGTATTTAGTTGTTATTAATTTCGCTAAAAATGTATTTAGCGCTTAAAGATTTTGAGGTAATTGTAATACGCTAACTTTGTTCTCGTTATAATGATATTTCTCTATTTTTGCATTTCGCTGTTGTTGTTTTCGCTATTTTGACCGTCGACATTTTGCATTTCGCTATTTTGACCTACAAGCATTCTCGGAAGCGGATACGGATCTTTCACGGTCACTTTATTTAAAGCGCGATAGTCAACGCAGAAACGTATCTTTCCGCATTTCTGGTGGACAAGTACCACAGGCGACGCGTAAGGACTAACGGATGGTTTCACGATTCCGTCGCAGATCATTTCGTGAAGATGATCTTCAATTATCCGTTTTTTCTCGTCGCTAACACGATACGCGCGTTGACTAACGCGAAACATCGGTGGTAGTGTGAATCTCGTGATATACTAAGTTAGTACGTCCCGCTTTTTCCGAAAAGAGGTTTGGAAAACGTAGTAATAAAGTTTTCAAGTCTTCCTTCTGTTTAGGACTCAGTGTAGGCGACGCGACAGCTTGTTCAATATCCTCGATAATTTGAGGTGTTGGAGTCTTCAACCCCGGGAGATTTAACACAAATGGAAACGTTGTTCCGTCAATCTGACACGTTTTCGTACCAAAGTCCAGAATAGCCCGATGTTTATAAAGGAAATTCTTTCCCAAAATAAAGTCGTTTGGTAGTGAGGGAACTACGTGAAATTCCTGCTTTAGTTTCAGCTATCCTAAGCGGAAGTCTATTCGCGCGCGTCCCTTCGTTAAAGTATAACGTCCATCGCCTAACACTATACACTGAGTCTCTTCTTCTTCAGGTAGTACTAAATCTGGTTTCAAGGTTCTGACTAAATTACGCAACTGATATAAGCTGATAAAACAAGCATCAGAGCCTGAATCTAGTCTGGTCGCGAAAGTCCCATGCGAATACACGGCTTCTATGGCCACGGGAGGATCAACCTCACAGCGACGCACATCCATAGAGCGCGGCGGGAAGACGATCCCCTTTTTGTCTTCCCGCTTTCGCGTTTTCCGAAGCCTGTCTTTGCGCTACCTCGTGTTTGCTCAGACAGGCGGTAGCATAATGCCCTAAGAATCCGCACTTATAGCATTCTACGCGACTTAAATCGTTTTGCTCTGTCTGAGCCGATGTAAGTCTTGTTGAATCATAAAATGGGTCCTCGTTTAAGTTTAATAATTTGTCTAAAAATTATTATTTTAATCTATATTTAATCTAAAGAAAACTGTTAATAGAAAAAACTAAAAATATTGTCATTATTAAAGAAAAGAAAAACATTAATGTTAATATGTCTATGTAACGCAGATATCTATGTAACCCTTTGTACAAGATTCGAAGACCATAGTCGCCTATAAGGAATGTATAACACCTCCCTTAGAAGAGACATTTTAAAGACTTGACAAAATGTAGGACCATATAAGGTAATACGGAGAGTACTGTCTCTCTCTCTTTACGAAAACGGTAACGTACGCTCCTTATATGGAAATGCTCTTTTGGCCTATTGACCAATGATCGTTGGTCTTCGAACCCTTTTTTACTTTTAAAACTTCTCAGGAGAGAAATCTCATCTCTCCTTTTTTTACTTGCGCTCCTGCTCTCTGCAGAAAATCACCTCCGTTTTTTTAGCCATGTCGCCATAGTACAAAACCTAACTTTGTAACTTTTAAACCTTTTGCTAACTTAAATTTAATCAAGTTTTTTTAATTGTTTATTTTAATGTCTTTAACTATTTAATTTGTTTAATAAATTCGGTTGTATTAATAGATCTCTCGTTTCTTCAAACTTTTACCACTTTCGGACTTTTTCAGTCGGGTTCGAAAGTTACTTTGCTCTCCCAAATCGAGTTTACTAACTTTTCGCGCAACATTTTGGTGCCGAAACCCGGTAGATATACACCGGTATAACAAATTAAATAATGGCGACCCATCAAGAATCTGAATATTCAGAACGAGAGCTTGCAAAAGCTATTAAAAAACGTACACCTTTACGAGCCTCAACTACAAAGGCTATAACAGCGCTTAAAAAGGAACTTGATAGTCAACATCCCTGTATTGACTACCTACACAATGGAATTCTTTTGCTTAATGATAAGGAGAAAAAACTTAAGGAACTTAACGATGCTGTGGAACGCCTTATTGATGACCCTGACGAAGAAGAGAAAGAGTTCGAAACCTGCATCAACTATAATGACGATATCATCGAAATTCGTGGAGCTGCCCAGCGCCTTATGGATCGCCTCAAACTACTAGGAGCATCTGCTCAAGCTCGGCAAGAGAATCCAGCTGAATCTACATCAACGACATCAAGAACTACGCTACAAAATCTAGACCTTCCACCTGTGGATAGACTTACGATTCAACCAACTCTACCAGAAGACAACCGTTCACAAACCGGAAGCACTGCAAATACCCATAACGCGCGAGAACTGTGTGTGAGACTTCCAAAATGGGATATGGTTCGGTTCAATGGTGACTTTTCAGACTGGTTAAACTTTTGGACCCAATTCTGCAACGGAATACACGATCGCAACGACCTCAGGAAGTCAGATAAGTTCAATTACTTAAAATCTTATTTAGAGGGTCCTGCCCTTCTGGCTATTAAGGGGTTAGCTGCAACAGACGCTAATTATGACTACGCTATTGACATTATAAAAGATAGATTTGGAGATACTGAAGCAATAGCAGATACTCACATGAGTATTCTAACTAATTTAACACCTGTAAGAAAAGCCAGTGATATTGAGTCTTTAAAACAATTATATAGCACTTGCGAGGTACAAATTAGAAGTTTACAGTCGTTAGGGGTTGTTTCTGATTCTTATGGAGTACTTTTATGTCATGTATTAACTAAAATGCTACCTGTTGAATTAACTATTGAATTTAACAGAAGATATGATACTAAGTCACGAAAAATTGATGATTTGTTAACTTTCTTAAGAAAAGAAATTGCATGCCGCGAAAGAGCCTATTCTTTTAATCATAATGAACCAGATCGCAAGCCTAACGAAAATAGGTTCCTAAGCCATAGCTCACGAAAAAACTATGATGGTAGAAACCATAAGTCTTCAGTACCTACCGCCTCTTCACTGACCATTTCTACTAGTGGTGGCTTTGTTAGAACATGCTTCTATTGTGAACAACCTTCACATAGAACCTCTGAGTGTACAAATTTATCTCTAGCTGAAAGACAAAACTTAGTAACTTCCAAAAAACGCTGTTACATATGCCTTAGAAAACACTTTGCTAAGAACTGTGATTCAAAAAACAAAAAATGCAAAAATTGCCAAAAACATCACCATGTAACACTCTGTACTAATTCGGAAGAGGAAAGAGAAAACCTCAAAGATGACTCTGCTCAAAATAACGAGGGGTTGGCCAATTTACACGTGGGAATGAAAGGAAGCAAAGAAAAGGAAACTGTTCTTTTACAAATGGCACAAGCCTTGGTTGTCAATTCTAATAACGGAAGCTCCTCTAAAGTTCGTTGTCTCCTTGATAACGGAAGCCAGGTGACCGTTATAAAAGAAAGCTTATCTAGAAAACTTAACCTTGAAGTGGTTAGAGAAGAAGGCCTAAACATTTTCCCGTTTGAAGGTGAAAACCCCATTAAAACTATCAGAAGAAGAGTTAGACTTGAACTAAGGAACGTACTAGATCCCTCTAAGAGCGTTATCATAGAAGCCCTCGAATCCAAAGAGATAAGCGGAGCTATTTTTTCCGTACCTGGTACTGAAGTATTTAATGAGATGAGGTCAAGAGGCCTAATACTTGCTGACATCCCAACTAATAACGGAAGTCAAGACTCGACTATTGACCTACTAATAGGTTCTGACGAATATTGGAGCATCGTTTTTGGTGGCTTCCAAAGACTTGGACCCAAACTAGTCGCTTTGGAAACTATTCTCGGTTGGACTGCACATGGCCCTAGCACCATGACATCTTCGTCAATCGGAATAAACACTGTAGCTATACTAAACGCACCTGTCCTTTTTTCTGAAGAGGACTTAGTTTCTAATCAACTACGCGCCTTCTGGGAGTTAGACTCCATCGGCATTCATGACTCTCAGTCTACTTCAACCAGTCACAGTGACGTACTGAAAACCTTTGAAAATTCTCTCTCGTTTGACGAGGGACGTTACGAAACGGCTCTCACCTGGAAACCAAACAAAGAGAGTCTGGTGGACAACCTAGCCATCGCAACCAAAAGAACTCAAAAACTACTTCAAAAACTAAGCGAAGACACCTCTTTATTCAGAAGTTACAATGACGTAATGAAAGAGCAACTAGATTCAGGAATTATAGAAGAAGTTCCAGTGGAGGACATAAAAACTGAAAACACGCTCTACTACTTGCCTCACCGAGGCGTCTACAACGACTCAAGAAAAACTACCAAGCTACGCATAGTTTTTGATGGTTCGTCACACGCTATTGTAAAACCATCACTAAACGACTGCTTGGATCCTGGTCCTAATCTAAATTCAGATATATTTGACATAGCAATTCGTTTCCGAGAAGGAGAAGTAGCCTATACAGGAGATGTACAGAAGGCATTCTTACAAATCACTATCGCAAAGAATGATTGAGATGTTCTAAGGTTTTTATGGACAGACATAAGAAACCCAACTACAAACTCACAATTGAAGGTCTACCGAATCACACGCGTACCTTTCGGAATTACCTGTAGTCCCTTGTTGCTGTCAGCAGTTATAAATCATCACTTTGAAAAATACCGAGTTAAAGAATCGGAAGTATGCAACGCTATGGACAAGGGACGATACGTGGACGACTTAGTCCATAGTAGCCATGACGTAAGGAAAGCTTATGAGATCTCAACTAAAGCCGCTAGTATACTACTGGAAGCGGGAATGAAGCTTCACAAGTTTAAAACCAATTCTACTGAACTTCGAAAACTCTGGATTTCGAATAACTTCTCTGAAGAAACCCACGATGACTCCCCAGAAATCAAGGTCTTAGGGATTCCCTGGAATGCAAAGACAGATTGCATATTTTTCCAAGTTGAGAACTTACTGGATTTCATAATAGACCGCCAAAACACAAAAAGATGGGTGCTTAAAGCTATAGCACGCATATATGATCCTCTAGGAATGCTAGCGCCTTTCACCGTTAGAGCAAAATTCCTTTTTCAACTACTGTGGCAGATGGGTCTACCTTGGGATGATAAGTTACCCGAAGACATAACCATTCAGTTCGAAAATTGGTCTTCAGAATTGCAAGAACTTAAAAACATCCTCATACCAAGATATTATTACTTAGAAGCTGGAAAACAAGTCTACGACAACTTCAAAACAAATGAGCTACACGTATTTGTCGATGCTAGTGAAAGGGCTTACGCTACTTGTGCCTATCTTAGATTTGAAACCAAAGATGGAATAATAGGAACCGTACTAGTCGCTGCCAAGACAAGAGTTGCTCCTCTGAAAAAATTAACATTACCCCGCTTGGAGTTAATGGGAGCAATTTTAGGCGCTCGACTGTCAAAACATCTATTGGATACGTTCACAATAAAGCCAACTGGAATAAAAATGTGGACAGACTCAACAATAGTACTACAATGGATAAGAGGATCGGTTGAACAGTGGAAACCTTTCGTATCTAACCGAGTCCGGGAGATACAGACTCTAACTAACCCGGAGGCGTGGAATCATTGCAGATCAAAAGAAAATCCGGCTGACCTACCCACAAGAGGTAGAACCGTTTTTGACCTATCTTCCAACAGTCTATGGTGGAAAGGACCTGCATGGTTAAGCCAACCAAAGGAAATGCACCCTAAGAAAAATCTAAACCTGAAGGGCACTAATTCTAAAGAGCAAACGGAAGAATTAAGAACTGCATTTTTACCTGTAACTCAAGCCATTTGCATAGTCGAACCAGCAACTGAACCACCTTTAAACCTAAAATCTTACAGCAGGTTAAGAAGAGTTTATCGTGTTACGGCCTAGATACTAAGATTTAGAGATAATACAAGGATGAAAAATAAGCTTGACCGAAAACTTGATGAGCTCTCAGTGGAGGAAATATCCAGAGCAGAAAAATTTTGGATTAAGCTTGCTCAAATGGAAAGCTTTCCAGACGAGATGCAAAACTTGAAAAACAAACAAGCTATATCTAAAGATTCAAAAATCTACATGCTTGAACCTTTCCTTGACGAACACAATCTAATGTGTGTAGGAGGAAGACTAACCTCAAAATCACTCTCATATCGCGAGCGACACCCCTGGATCTTATCACAAAAGCATGATCTCTCAATTTTAATTGCTAACTACCATCACGAGAGGTTAATGCATAGTGGTGTCAACGATACACTCGTTCAAGTTAGAGAACAGTTTTGGATACTCAGTGGCAGAAAACTAGTAAAGGAAACGCTAAAACAATGCCAACTCTGCAAACTATTCAGAGCAAAAGCTGGGGAAGCTGAAATGGCGCCCTTGCCAGACTTTAGAACTTCCGTAAGCCCTCCCTTTGAGAGATGCGGAATTGATTTCGCTGGCCCACTATACTCCAGAGAGGGAAAGAAATGCTACATTGCATTGTTCACTTGCGCAGTCACGCGGGCTGTACACTTAGAATTGGTATCAGATATGACAGCAGACGCGTTTCTTCTCTCCTTTCGTCGATTCATAGCCAGACGAGGGATGGTGAAACAAATACACTCGGACAACGCAAAGACGTTTAAGCGAGCCGATATGGATATCAAAGAGCTATTAAAAAATGTAAACAGCGCCGAAGTCCAAAAATATCTCGGAGAACTAAACATAACGTGGCATTACATCGTCGACAGAGCACCCTGGTGGGGAGGCTATTGGGAACGACTTGTACGATCCGTAAAGGTCTGTCTGCGCAAATCACTTGGTCAAGCGCGTCTTATAGACGAGGAAATCGCCACAACTTTGACAGAGGTCGAAGCTATTATAAATTCTAGACCTTTGACGTTTGTCTACCAAGATCCTGGAGAACCTACTCCCCTCACTCCTGCACACTTCCTAGTGGGTGGAAGATTAACGTCATTACCCTCAAGAACATTTCATAAGAAACCAATCACACCTACAACACGCCAAGAACTAACAAATCGACTTAAGTATCGTCAAAGGCTAATAGATAACTTTTGGTTCAGATGGAAAAATGACTATTTATTAGAATTGCGCTCGGCGCACCATAAATTGAAAAGAGAACCAAGCAAAGAACTTAAAAAAGACGATGTGGTACTAATCTCAGAACCCAACTTCCACGCCTGTGCTGGAAAATGGCAGTCGTTGAAGAGGTATTTCGCGGACGCGATGACAAAATTAGATCGTGTTTACTTAGGCTTGCGAATGGTACAAAACTAAAAAGACCCATTCCTTTAATTTACAATCTCGAAATAAACGAGTAAATATTTGTTCTTAACATTTAACACTAATCTTGAACACTTTGTATTCAAGGGGGGGAACTTATGTTGAATCATAAAATGGGTCCTCGTTTAAGTTTAATAATTTGTCTAAAAATTATTATTTTAATCTATATTTAATCTAAAGAAAACTGTTAATGGAAAAAACTAAAAATATTGTCATTATTAAAGAAAAGAAAAACATTAATGTTAATATGTCTATGTAACGCAGATATCTATGTAACCCTTTGTACAAGATTCGAAGACCATAGTCGCCTATAAGGAATGTTAACACCTCCCTTAGAAGAGACATTTTAAAGACTTGACAAAATGTAGGACCATATAAGGTAATACGGAGAGTACTGTCTCTCTCTCTTTACGAAAACGGTAACGTACGCTCCTTATATGGAAATGCTCTTTTGGCCTATTGACCAATGATCGTTGGTCTTCGAACCCTTTTTTACTTTTAAAACTTCTCAGGAGAGAAATCTCATCTCTCCTTTTTTTACTTGCGCTCCTGCTCTCTGCAGAAAAACACCTCCGTTTTTTTAGCCATGTTGCCATAGTACAAAACCTAACTTTGTAACTTTTAAACCTTTTGCTAACTTAAATTTAATCAAGTTTTTTTAATTGTTTATTTTAATGTCTTTAACTATTTAATTTGTTTAATAAATTCGGTTGTATTAATAGATCTCTCGTTTCTTCAAACTTTTACCACTTTCGGACTTTTTCAGTCGGGTTCGAAAGTTACTTTGCTCTCCCAAATCGAGTTTACTAACTTTTCGCGCAACAGGTCTATTGGGAATTCTTGCGTTTGGTGTCGCAACCTTTGATGTCGCACCTCCCCCCGGCGGTTTTGTTAAAACCGCGGCGGTGGGAGAATTTCTTCTCCCACTGGATTTACGCGGGGTACACTTTGCACTGTCTCTAGGATACAATGAGTTAGAGGGGGTCGCTCGTAAAATTTCTTCAGTTACGCGGCCCTTTTCTATGAAACTGCGCATTGTCCTTATGGTATCGTGAAAGACATGGATGCGTATCTCGTGGAGGATATTTCGCTTGCAAATACCAACAAGTTCAGAGTCAGTGTACGGAACGCGTAGGTTCTGATTCATCGCGGTAATACTCGCGATGTACGCGTCAAAAGATACATCGGCGGGTTGTTTAAACTGAGCTATTTCTAGGCGGAGGGATTCCTCCGCTCGCACAGAAAAGAAATAGTCTCTAAACGCGCCTTTCACTGTACGCCACGTTAGTGTTTGATTTGGCCTATTTATGTCTCTAAACCAAATTAATGCACGGCCCCTTAATATTTGTGGGAGAAGCGCGATAATGTCATTGTCTGTCATGCTGTGATATTCAGCGAATTCCGTTAAAGTCCGAAGGAATTCCGGCGCGCTTTCACCTTCAACACCACTAAATATTAAGTGAGGGGGTGGTTTTGGCCTATTTTTGGTGGCTGGTCTAGTTCCTATGTTTGCTAGCGTAGTTGCAAGAGTTTGAATAGTTTGCATCAAAACATTGGACGTTGCGCCTTGCGGTAGCGGCGGCGGAGGTGGGATTCCTCCTGCCGCTTGTCCTTGACCAGGCGTAGGACTAGTACCAAGGCTTGGAGGAGGAGTGATCCTCCTCGGGGGAGTATAAGATCCCGGCAACTGCGCGTTAATCGCGGCGATTAAAGCATGCGGATCGGCGGGATCCATGACGCGACAGTTAAGGAGTTCAAGGAAAGGCACAAGTAATGTTCACAAGTACGCGTTTGGTACAAATGGGAATGTCAGTCTTAACGGGTCCTGGCAAGCTCGCCACTTTATGTAACCGTAAAGTTAAAACGTAGGCAAGGGGGCCTAATTTCACGGCTCACAAAGAAATTAATTAAAACTCGCAATTAAGAAGTTCCCAGGTTACCCGTTTAAAGGACTTATTGTCCATGACTAACTATATTTACCATATGATCCATTGTGAAGAAAACGCCGTGGTAATCGGAATAATACTTTTATTTAAACAAAAACAAAAACACGTTTAAACTTGAGCGTGGTTACAAAGAACTGACTGCGGAGACTGACTGCTTAGTACATATTGTAGGCGGGGGTTTTTATCCCCGCGAAAAATGTTTTTTACAAGTTTGACAGCGATGGCGCTTAAGGCGCCACTTCGGGACAATTTAACATTATACATAAATAAATGTTAAAAATGAAAAATTAACAAAGCAGACGACGCGGTTTTCCCCGGGAAGGAGAAGCTTGGTGTGGACGGTTACAATTGTTGAAAAATGTATCAATCTCAATCTTGATTTAAAGGTATTACTAGAAATTTTTCCTAATTTTTGAAATTCGATTGTAATTTGCGTAGGCTCAGTTTAAAGTTTATTATTTTACTTAGTTTCGGAGCGATATATTTGGAGAACGAAGTGTAACTGTTTCTAACACCCGCAATTTTGGACTAATTCGAGATGGTGTTGATCCTGTGTATGCAGTGTTTTATGAAAATGGGAAAACATTTCTGCATGTTTTGTTTAGACCCGTTTGCATATTGGATTTGTCACCGTCTAATTCTAACTGGGCAGTTGATCTTCAAAATACACTGAATATGATTAATGGAAAAAATTACGTTTACTGCCCAGGCATTAAATTTAATGGTACAGAACAAACACCAGTCTCGGTTGATCGACTTCCTGACCGTCCTGAGGTGACGGTGACGTAGAAGATGAGGATGATTCAGATGACGTGGTTGAGGAAGTCTTCGTACGAGGGTGGTCCATGGTACCACCATTCGTTGGGGGACTAGACTCGGGATCATCTGCAACGTTCGACTGTGAAGTAAGGGCATTTTCGGCATTGTCGAAGACAGCTACATTAGTCCAATAGAGTTTAAGATGCTCTAGGTTAACTTTCCCTACATTCTGTCCTGAGTTAGCGTCTTCTAACTCGTAGACTACGGGAGAATGTTTAGCAACAATTTTAAAGGGACCTGCCCATTTAGGACTAAGCTTTTTCATAAGCTGACCAGTGGTACTTGATAAAGGATGTGTTTCCATCCATACTAGGGTTCTTACCTCAAACTCAAGAGGGTCATGGTGGAGGTCATAGTATTTTTTCTGGTGTGCTTTAGCTAACTTAGACAATTCATTACTGAATGCTAATTGTTCCTTAAGAACCTTTAAAGCCTTATCACGACTGGGGTCATCCGGGTCCTGAATGGGTTCTTCAATATCTAAATCCCAAGGGAGACGTGGCTCCCGCCCTAAATTCAAAAAGAAAAGGGATCTGCCCGTGGTTTCATGGGGTGCGGAATTTATAGCGAATTGAAGAAGGTCAAGGGATTCATCCCATCTATCATGGTGATTCCCTACATAAAACGAAATTAACTCGCCTATTACTCTATTTACTCTCTCGGTGGGATTTCCCTTAGGTGTGTAGGGGGTGGTAAACTTTGGGTTTATTTTAAAAGCTCTGCAAGTCTGCAGCCAAAGTTTCGATGTAAACTGTACTCCTCTATCACTGAGAATAGCTTTAGGAGCTCCCCACCTAGTGATAATAGACTTGAAAGCCTGTACACATGTCTTAGCAGTAATAGTTTTTAGTGGAATCATTTCCACGAATTTAGTCTTTTGTTAAATATATCTTTCTTTTTTATATATTTAATTCACTTTTAATAAATTCAAGACTATTTTAAATTTTACCGAAATCTTTTTAATAAACCTTCTACTTTTATTACATTTTGATTATTAACTTTTGCTCTCATTTTTGAGCCTAACCTTTTAACATTTTATTTTTGTTTCATTTTCCCTCTTTATTTTGGGGACCGATTTAAACGTCTGCCTATCCTTTCAAGGCTAAAATTTCGTCTGAATTCTTTTTCTGAATTCGGTGCGCTCTTCGCGCCCTTTTCTTTTGCCCCCTATTTTGGGGGATATTTTTCTAGGTAAAAAAGGGGACCCCTTTTTCTTTTCAAGGATGGGCCTATCTTTCCCTTTTTTCCTAATATTGGTATCTTTCAACCAGATCTATATGAATACAAGTTTTCTTTACATGAATTTTAGAATTTATATGAAAATGTATACAAACAATTATACAAACATTAACAATTATTTCAAAGTGTTTTACACTCCCCAGAATGCGGAGTAATTATTTACAAGCATTTACATAAATAGACTTTCAAGTTAATGTTTTCATTAATTAATCGTCTGGCAATTCCATTAAATATAATAGTTGAACTGGACGTCGAAGGACATTCCCGTTCGCTTGTCTTATTAAACAAGATCGAATAAGTCCGTCACGTCCAGGTTGAGTTTGTGTAATCACACCAATACTCCAATTTTGCCTAGGCTGTTTGTCATCATGAATGATGACTATATCTCCAGGTTTAAAAACAGAGTTCTTTTTTATTAATTTCTCTATGTGATGAACTGATCTCAAGTTCAATAAGTATTCAGTTCTCCACCGTTTCCACAGTTTGTCCATTAATAATTGACTATATTTCCATCTGACAATTAATTCTTTACGTGTACTTGAAAAGGTTTCATTTTGTTTTATTTTTCTATTTGGTAAGCTTTTAATTCTTTGACCAATTAAGAAATGAGCCGGCGTTAATGGGTTAGGCTCGTTATGATCGTTGTACACGTAAGTTATAGGCCTTGAATTAATAATAGCCTCTGTTTGAGTTAATATGGTTTCCATTTCGGAGTAATTCAAAGCAGCAGATCCAATAATCTTTTTTAGTATGTTTTTTGTTGTTCTAACCATTCGTTCGTACATACCACCCCACCATGCTGCTCTTTCAGCGATAAAATTCCATACTATGCCTTCTTTTCCATAGTATTCTTCTATTTCATTTTTACTTAAATTCTTCCAAATTTCTTTGTTGGCTCGAACTATTCTATTTAATTTCTATTATTTATACTTATGGGCTTTTCCTGCCCCCCGTTGGGCGCCATTTTGTTAAATATATCTTTCTTTTTTATATATTTAATTCACTTTTAATAAATTCAAGACTATTTTAAATTTTACCGAAATCTTTTTAATAAACCTTTTACTTTTATTACATTTTGATTATTAACTTTTGCTCTCATTTTTGAGCCTAACCTTTTAACATTTTATTTTTGTTTCATTTTCCCTCTTTATTTTGGGGACCGATTTGAACGTCTGCCTATCCTTTCAAGGCTAAAATTTCGTCTGAATTCTCTTTCTGAATTCGGTGCGCTCTTCGCGCCCTTTTCTTTTGCCCCCTATTTTGGGGGATATTTTTCTAGGTAAAAAAGGGGACCCCTTTTTCTTTTCAAGGATGGGCCTATCTTTCCCTTTTTTTGTGCAGAACCATCTAATACAACTCTAAGTTTCGTCGTTGCTCTTTGTTCGTTTAACACACCCTGGTGGGGTAAATAATGTAGTCCCTCCTGTCGTGTAATTGACAAAAACTATTAAATATTTATAGTGGTGTCTACTTGAAGGGAAGGGTTCCATTATGTCGACACTAATTTGTTCCCAAGGACTTGTTATTTCTGAGGGTTGCATAAGCTCTGGCTTTTTCCTATTTCTAGCCTTAAATTGTTGGCATAAAGAGCATCCTCTAACATAATCCTGGACGTCACTAACTATAGTGGGCCACCAATATCTATAAGTCACTTTGCTAAGGGTCTTATCTTTGCCCCTGTGAGCTGATAGTGGGTGGTCGTGTAACAACCTCATGGCTTCTAGATTAAACGAGGCGGTAAATAAATTTTTTCAGGATAGTTTCTGTAAGGTCTTCTATAAAGAAGATCATTCTTTAATTAATAAAAACTGTCTTTGTAGACAAAGACGCGAGAAGTAAGAGATAAGTGTAGAAAATTAAATGTTTGAAGTGACAGATATTAAAATTTTCATTTTTGAAGACGTGATTATAAAACATCAATTATTTGAAAAAAATTCTTATCTTAGTTTTTTTCACCAAAATTCCTTAAGTAAAATATTTTATCCTTAAACATGTGCATCATTTTAAAAATAGAACACGTATGCATTTTATTTTCTTTTTAAAATTTAGAGTTAGTTTGAGTATTCAGGCCTATAAGGAGAATAAAATGGACAGAAAATCGTTGATAGCAGACAAAATAAAATAAGCATGAAAACTTAACAAAACGTGTTCGTTATTTTTAAAGTTTTCGAGGTTTCAAAAATTGACGTGTTGTATATCTCTCAAAAGATCACGATCAAGCTACAGATCCTTTTGACTCTAATAACTACATCACAGTCAAAGGGCGAATGTAATTTTCTGTTCGCAATATTTTCAATTTTAAAATATAAAAATAAATTCATCTAGCTCTATTTTTCAGATATCCGAGTATTTGAACTTCCTCGAAGCAAATGTTTCTAGAAAATAAACAGTAGTATCAAGGTATATTCTTTGAAATTTTTGTGAAAAAAACTAAGACAAGAAATTTTTTCAAATAATTGATGTTTTATAATCACGTCTTCAAAAATGAAAATTTTAATATCTGTCACTTCAAACATTTAATTTTCTACACTTATCTCTTACTTCTCGCGTCTTGTCTACAAAGACAGTTTTTATTAATATCTGTGACTTCAGTCTGAATATGAGTTAAAATTGTTTAGAAACTAGTATTTTAAAACTTATACTGAAAAGCAGGTGCTCCATTTAAGTCTTGTGGTGTTGCGTATTTATTAGTTACCGCGTTTGAACTAACAAGGCCGTAACCATCTATTATAGAAGTACTAGTCCTGATTGCTTTCACGCCCAGTCCAACCCAAATTGCCTTCCGTCGTTTTCACCTGCAAAGCACAGTGGATGCAATAATACAAATAAATTCCGAAGACCTAGACTAAAAAATTATTACGTAAATCTGTGTACAAAAAGAATCTATAGACCTGTGCACAAACATATTGCGTAGACCTGTGCTGGGTGACCACATTTCCTAAATTTTATAATTTTTCCTATTTTCGGATGTCTTCCTATTAGTTCCTACAATTTCGATAATATTCCTATATTTTCCTATTTTTTGGAATTGTACATATTTTGTGCCCTCTCACTTTTGGTTTTTTTATATATCACTCAAAACATAGAAATTTGACAGAAAGTAATGCCAATTTCCACTAGCTACTAGCAATCAGCCACCGTGGATTTACAATACAGGCTAACGCTTCTGTGATTCAGATATTCCGATCCTGTTTTAAGTTTAAGTTTAGTATTCCATGAGGTATGAAGCTAAAGCTATGGAAGCCTCTAAAAATATTTGTCACGGAAGTCTGTGATGTTTTAAACTTATAGCATACATTTCTAAGATTACGTTCCATAAGTCTGACACTTCCTATATTTCGAAATGCTAGAGACTTAATAAGAGCTAGTTCGAGAACGGCGCGAGAATTGACTACACGCGATTTTCCACTCCATCTTCCTATTTAGTCTGTACTAAGCCTTTGACAGAGCATCATCAGGCATCGCTTTACGAGAATCTATGACGTTTCATTTACGTCACTTCGAGACAAGCTCTCAGTAACCAGTGACAAATTTATGTAACATATCTTACGAACTTATGGTTATAATTAAACCAAAGTTCCTTTGTAAATCTTGTCTTATTACTTTCAAAGCCTTTGCAACCTATATTTTGCTATTTTTTTCAAGAGTAGTTCTCTTGTCTTTTCCTGTTTTTTTAATTATACATCTATATCTATATAAATCTAAGTCCTGACTGACTGACAGACAGACTGATAATCATCGCCCAGCCCAAACCGCTGGCCCCAGAAGGCTGAAAATTTGGAGGAACGTTACTCGTAAGCAGTAGGCGCGTACTAAAAAATATTTTTTCAATCCGCCGCCATCTTAATAAATGGCACCCAGAAATGTAACAAATCTTCTCTTTGTTTCAACCGATTTCACAAATATTTAGTACACTGGATTCCTTTAACCTATAGACGGGCTGAATGGTCTTTCGGGATGGATTTGTTGCCATCATTTTAAATAGCGGCCAAATATTTAAAAGCCCTTCATTATAGAATGTCTGCGTGTAAAGTAATAAAAAATGTCCCGACGAGCTGATGGGCGACGCCGAGTGCCTTCGCTCCTAGGATGCTACAAAAATATTTGTCGAATCTGTAAAATGTACCCATACTTGATGGAAGTTCTTACATTTCATGGAGATGTGCAAAAAAGATTTCATGGAACTGTTCACAAAACCTTATATAGGCTTATGCACATAAAGATTCCATAGACCTGTGTACATAAAGATTTCATACCCATAGCACAAAACTATTCCATAACCATTTGCACAGAAATATTCCCTAGACCTGCGCACAAAAATATTTCATAAAGCTGTGCACAAAAAGATTCCATTGATCTATGAACAAAATATTCTATTGACTTTTGTATAAACATGTGACATAGATCTGTGTACAAAAATATTCCAAGGACCTGTGCAAAAAAACATGCCTTGGATCTGTTAAGAAACATTCCATACCCCTATATGCTCAAAAATATTCCACACCCATTTGCACAAACATTTTCCTTAGACCCGTGCACAAACAGATGCCGTAGACTGGCGCATAAACAGATTCCACAGACTTGTACACAAACAGAAGTCACACGATTTTGCAAAATCAGATGTTATAGACTTGTGCACAAACAGATGTCATATGCTTGTGTAAAAAACTTCCTTGGTACTTATAACGCAAGCTGTAGTTTTGTCAATTTGAGAGACAACATTGCCTCCAAATCGGGCTATGGTTTTCTTCAGAGCATCTTTCAAACTTCGAAGATTACCAACTAATACTATTTTAGCATTGTCCAATGGTTGTGGCTTTCTCTTGATACCCCAGGTTGATGGCAAATTTTTTGGTGAACTTGGAGTAGGTGCGTTTGTAGGAAAGTAACGGTCACGCTTTATGTATTTGTAGCTGTTTAAGAATGGATATTCCTCTTTTAGGTCATCTGAAATCTGGAAAGTCTTTCTTCCTGGTAGTTTTGTTAAATTTGTACATTTTTCCCAATCGCTTTCATTTCCAGTACAGTGATAACCATCATTTGAGAAAACAAATTTTCCACCGTCACATTCTGTGCAAGGTTCAAGAGATCCAAACGTCATGATATCGGAAAGTCTACGTAGAATTTTGCTGTTTCCTGTAGGAATTTTTTGGTCGTTACATTCTAAAAGTTCCACCATTTCTTTTTTTAAGATGATTTTTTTGAAGCGCGTCACGATGTTTATAAATTAACTGAGACTGTTCCTTAAGAATTTGCTTCTCGCCCAGATCTTCTTTAGGGACTTCCTCTTTCTTTATCTTCTTTACTGGAGTTACTTCTATTTTCTTTATTTTTTCTTTGATGGCCTTTTTTGATCTTCAACACCGAGTATCTTAAATCCAGGTATTTTAGAGCCATCTTCAAAAAACTCCAAAGTTTCACTCGCTTGTACAAAGCAATCAACGTGATACCACGCTGGTAGTGGACCAAATCTTCTTGCTTTTTCACTCTGTTTGTCAAGTTTAGAAATGCGAACTTGATCTTTTACGATTGTTTCTCCACAACCTTTACAAGAGGACCGATTACTTTTGGCATATTCAGTTGAAAAGTCTTGAATTTCAATGAAGGAGCTTTTTCTCTTTGTTCCTTTAGATGGGGTTTTGCTTGACCCACTCGAAATTTTACTCCTCATTTTCCCTTGATCTTCCCAACGTAAAGCCTTAAAGTGTGAGATGTCAGCCTCAGTTGACACTTTAAACTTTGAAAAAAAGCAATGAAAATGGTACCAATTTGGAACTTGTTTCCACAATAAGAAATTAATGTTACTCGCGTCATCAGATGCTCAATTTTGATATTTACATTTCCATCAAACATTCATGACCGAACAATTGCCGCCATTCTTAGCTCATCTTTAGCTATGCTGCTTTTACAGCTTTTGCATGATGACCTGCCACTTTTGGCATATTCGGTACCCCACCGTGGACCTGGATCTATCTCTACATCATACAAAGAGGTTTGAATAATTTAGCACAGCTTGGTTTACTTTTCTGGTTAATGATGTATTTAAAAACCAAAACGTTATGTGCGGGTCCTAGTTGCAGCCGAAGTAAGATGAGACTAGAAGTAAAGAGCTCTAGCATTGGTAGATCCTGGCACTAGTGAACAAATTTGAGGATTTTATGCCGCTTCCATCGCGGCTACACTAGAGGGAAAAAAATTGGTCGAGTTCCAAAAAATTTCCTACCCACTTCCCCCCAACCTAAAGCCGCGGAACACGGACGAAGCGGGTGCTTGAATCAAGTTCGGCCGTCTACCACCACGAGCGTCTCACGTTTTGGAGGGAAAGTTCAGAAACCGCTACCAGAGGGCCAACCGTTGGTGTGTTATCAAGAATAATCACTTTCGCCAAGTCAAGAATTTGGTTAGCTCAGTACTTCAAGTTGTAATCGCGCGCTTTCTACTGAGACCCGAAAACACACGACTACGTAATTTCAATTAATCCAATATATTAATTGACATATAAATCCGGTTAAATTATATTTACAATCCGTTAGTAAACAATACATATATTATCCATTAAATAAGTAAATGAAGTTAATTAATCTAACAAAAATCATTAACTGGTCTAGATGCCGGTACCCCTCCAACTGCCCAGATTCCCGGGCTACGTTTGATTATATCCCCTCGGGCCTCTGGGGAGCAGCCAATCCGTTAGTCGAGCAGACGACACGTCCAAGGTTCAGCTTTTTTGGGCCGTCTAGCGGGGAACTCTGGTATCGGTGTAGTTTGTTCCATCTGGTGGTAAACCCTGGTAACGGGCTCCCCGTTACATCCTCCTCCTCTGCAAGCAATAAGCAACGGCCCCAGGTGAAAGGGAGGACAGCAATGTAAAGCCGCTGGGAGTATCTGAAAAAACAAAAAAAAGAAGAAAAGAGGAAACCCCCGGACCCTGGTTCCCCATATAGAAACACGGGAAGATCACACAACATAAGGTAGACCATGTGTATTTAATGATAGCAGGAAACAGGCCACATTTTAGTGGGGCACACAAAAAGGTACATCAAAACAAAAATCGATATGATACATAAATTTCGTATACAGATAGGACAACTTCGTCCCTGAAAACAAAAACACGGGATTATTATTTTTTTTTGTTTTTTTTTCGAAATTGAAATCTAACATGAAAGAAAGAGTCCTATCGAAACAAACGCAAGGTAATGAATTCTTTTTTTTTGTGCATGCGCCCCATGCATAAAATCGGTTAGTGGTTCCAACCGGGGAAGCGGAAGATCCTAATGTATGAACGCATAATGGTAGCGGCCACTTCTAGTACCGGTACATGTTTAGCGACCGTAATGGCCTTGATAACATCCAGAGCTAATCCCGGCGCAGGGACGGGCATATCCGTAGGTTGATCTCGGTTCACGGCAAACATGGGGCCCCGGACTGGGCAATAAGGCGGTGTAAAGGAATATCCCGGATCAGATGGGGAAGACCAGAGTCCAACATCATGGGTGATATGGCCACGTAAAGGTTCGGGAAAACCCCCAAGAACTTAGCCGCCATCGCCGGGCCCCCGGAAAAAATCACCATTACGATGATACGATCGGTATTCAATTTGTTTTGCATTTCCGCCATTCAGGCCGTAAAAGCCCTTGAGACGGGCGTCATCTCGACACTGTACTAATACAGGATAGGCAAAATGATTGGCTATCTGTAATTGATCGCGAAATGTTACTCGTTGAATGGCCGAAGGACAAATGTCGATAGGCTTGGAGTAGTCGAGGCCGATGGCTCCTACCGCTCGGATTTTTGAAAAAGATAACGCGCGTATCAACGCCTGTTCAAGTCGATTTCCCTCCACATACGCCCTGGCGTACAAGGGCGGGACTCCCACTGTACCCAAGACACCCTTTAGACTGAGGGTTTTCTTTATGTAGTGTTCGTCGAGTTCCTCGGGTGTGGCACCTAAATGCGTGATAAAGCCGATATACCCGTCCGGGAATAGATTTGGAGACGAAGCGACGTGTTGATTAAAAACGTCCAGGCCCAAGCCCGTTCTTGACAAATAGCATTTTAGGGAGAAAAAGGCATCCACGAAGGGGAGTTTCATCAAATCCGGTTGCAGGGGTACTGTTGGTCTAGCCGGTACGGCAACCACGGCACTGGGAGAAATGGTGCTGTTAGCCGATGATGTCTCCTCGGATGTGGACGGAGTATCAAGTTGGGCAGCTCGACCCAGCGTTGTGGTGTTTTTAGGCGATGCCCGTTCCTCTTCCGCTTTCATCCTCATAAATGTTTCGATGTCAGGATCATCCTCGTATCGGTTTGCCTGTATATATTTTATATAGTGGCAATCCCCCAAGGTAATGCTACCTCTAGCTTTGACCATGATTCCCTATACATAAATAAAACAAAAATACGGACCATCTTTAAAAGGTACGGGCGTAAATCACCATAAGGCATGGCGAACAATCTCAAACGGGGGATACGCAAACGGTTGGGGCTTCATGCTAAAATTGCGCATGCCTAATAGGCGGGCTTGGTCGCGATGGGTCCCGAGAAAAGCCGCAATTTGTTTGTACGACCGCAATTTTTCTTTTATCGGTTCTGGTGTGTAATAATATACATCCCCAATTCGACCTCCGGTATCCTTTCTCAAAACTATTTCCCTTTTCCATCCATATCGAAAGGGGGCCATCAATATATCGTCCTCATCGTCCTGGCCTATCTCCGGTTCCGAGAATGTTCTCGCATTTTCCCTTCCAACCCCAGATCTGGAGTGTTCCCATTCGGATGTCCTTCCCCGGAAGGACCTGCCAAAGCTAAGTCTACCCCTTGCTTTTCCTGTTCCTCAACTCGACCCCGGCGTCTGAGATTATATTCCCGCCGTGGAATCGGGGTGGGAACCGAGTCGTTTTCTACTGGAATGGTAAGATTCGGAATGGGTATATCCGGTTTTACATCCATCGAGGTCGACGACCCCTCGACAACCCCTTCTGCCTGGGTTTGACGAGGCCGGAAGTCATATACTCTAACGGGCACCGTATCCCAGACATTGTCCTGACCGTCCCGGGAATCTGCCTCAATAAATGATCTTTCGTGCGGTGTTGCAACCGCAACCAACTCATGCCCTGGCTCATCTCCTGGGTCTACATCGTTCTCCAGCTCCTGTATTACCGGCGGAATTTCAAATTCCGTGGTTTCCTGGGTTTCGAGGACCACAGAGTTCAGCAGTAGTTTCAACTGATTGATATGCCAAGTACCGGCCAAAGCCCCTGACTCCAATTCCATGATAACATAGGAAACTGGTGATAACTTTTCTACTACCCGATAGGGACCCTCCCAAGCTGGAGCTAACTTAGCCGAGAACTTAGCTGCAGCGTTCGACAAGCTATGTCCTGCTTTCCACACTAATTGCCCCACTTCTAGTTCCCCATCGGAATAGTTCCGGTCATAAAAGCGTTTTTGTTTGGCACTGGCTTGCTCATTCATTTCCTGAGCAAAGTCAATGGACAACTGCCATTACCGGAGCGGCCCATCCTCATAACCCCTAATCTCTCCTTCGATGTCCTCGGGTACACCGGCAAAGGTACGCTCATCCCAGGGTAACGTAGGTTCATAACCATGATGTAAATAAAAGGGGGATGAACCAGTCGAAGTATGAATGGCATTGTTAATGGCCAACTGAATAAGGGGCAAGCTTTCGTCCCACTTCGTTTGGACATTCCCGGTATAAATACTCATTATTTCGCCTATAACCCTATTTTCCCTTTCGTTCATATTTGCCTGGGGGTGGTATGGAGACGTGAATTTCAATTGAATTTTTAACATTCGGCATAAACGCTTCCATAATACAGATATGAACTGGGGCCCATTATCCGATAGTAAGGCTGTCATCGTCCCATGACGTGAAACATACTGTAGTAAAATTTTACACAGTATAGGAGCGGTAACGCTTCGTGCCGGAAATATTTCTATGTACTTGGTAAAATAGTCTACCATTACCACTAAGAACCTATTCTGGGATTTCGTTACTGGTAAGGGACCCATAATATCAATCCCTACTAAATCTCCGGGATGGATTTTACGAGAGGGAATCATGAAACCTGGTTTCCTAGTATTCCTACTCTTATATCTCTGACAAGTTTCACATCCCCGAACATAATCTTGAACCAGGGAATACAACTTCGGATGGTAGTATTTAGCTTGCACCCGTTTATACGTAGCGGTGCGACCTCTATGACCCGATAGCGGATGGTCATGGTAGGCTTGACATATCCGTGGTACCATCGCGGTTGGAATAACTACCTTTTCCGGTTGAAAGCCCTGGGCTATCCGGTATAAAATATCATCCTTTAGTATATATAATTTTGACGCCTTTCCACTTTCTAAGTCCTGTCTAATAGACTGCCAGTACGGATCACTAGCCTTTGCTAACTTAATATCGGCCTTAGTGGCTACGTCTAACGGGAGACCTAATGCTACTGGGTTACAGGATACCATATTGACCCGGTAAGCCTGTCGTTCAGGACCGGGTGACTGATTTATGTCTCCGTTTCTAAGACCTTTGGACTGACTGTGTCCAAATCTGATACTGGGCATCGAGACAAGGCTTCGGCAACCACATTTTCCCTACCAGATTTATGCAGGATCTCAAACGGCATAAATTCCTGTAGCTCTAAGGCCCACCGCATGAGCCGACTTTTCTTATCCTTCAAGCGCAGTAACCAGCATAACGCCCTGTGATCCGATAAAACTGCAAATTCCCGGCCCTCTATATAGTGACGAAATTTACGAACGGCTTCTACAACCGCTAATGCTTCCTGTTCTGGAGTTCTATATTTTAATTCTGAAGGTCTTAAGAGACGACTGGTATATGCCAACGGCACTTCCACCTCCCCTTGAATCTGAGTTAACATCCCCCCAATACCGATGCCACTAGCATCCGTGGTAACTATAAATTTTCCATCCGGGGTTGGGGCCTGTAGCATAGCTGCTTCAGCTATCGCCTGCTTTAAATCCTGGTAAGATTTCTCTTCATCGTCTCCCCACCGCCATCGCTGGTGTTTACGTTTGAGTTGATTATGAGGGGCCGTCAGATCCGCGAAATGCGGGATAAACCGGGAGTGAAACCCACACATTCCCAAGAAGGATGAAATCTGTTTCATGGTTCGTGGTCTGGGAAAATTCCTAATTGCTTCTACTTTCTCTGGGTCAATCTGTACACCCTGGGCGCTTACTACATAGCCGCGTACTGCAACCTTGGAGACTCCAAATTTCGATTTTCTTAAATTAAGCGTTAAACCGGCGTGTTTTAGCTGTGAAAACACATACCGAAGAGCTTCCAGGTGTTCCTCCCAGCTAGCATTAGCTATGACAATGTCATCCAGGTATACACCAACCCCAAAACGTCGTGCATATATTAAAACCTTCTTCATTAAACGGGAGAATGTTGATGGGGCATTCTTTAAACCGAACCGCATCACAAGCCATTCAAATTTCCCCTCCCTGGTAACAAAAGCGGTTTTCTCAATATCATCCGGGTGCATCTCTACCTGCCAGTATCCGGATATGAGGTCAAGCTTAGTGATATATGTAGACTTTTCCATAGAATTTATAATATCTTCAATACGTGGTACCGGATAGGGATCGTCCACAGCAACGCTATTCAACCGGGTAACGTCTATGCACAGGCGTTTTTCGGTAGTGTTTTTCTTACTTACTACTATGGTGGGTGATGCCCACGGACTAACTGAAGGTCTAATTAACCCTTGTTGCAATAATTCTTTTACCTGTGTATCGAGTTCTTCATTTGCTACCCGACTGTGATTATAGGGTTGACTGTGAATCGGGACCGTACCAGGTTTTAGTTGAATCCGGTGTCGTAACAAGAGGGTTCTGCCCGGACGACCGGAGAAAAGGGATGAAAATTCATGACAGATTCTGATTAATTCCCCCACTTCTCGTTCCGTCAAAGTACCCATGTTTAACTGGGACACATCAACTATCCCTGTGTCGAGTTCTTGGTTTTGGGTGAAACCGGGCGCATGATCTCTCAAATAAATTAGGGGAAGAGTATATCCACAATACCGGAATTCGTTACGTTCATGGTCGATGCTAGCTCGCAGTTCATCCAATAGGTCCATTCCCAGGATAATTGGGAATTCTATATCTTTAAAAAAGTGGAAGCGTACCGGTATTGTGCCCATTTGCCTCCCCAAATCTATCTCTAAGTCAATATAAGCCACGGAAGTCGTAGTTACACCCTTTTTTACACCCTTGACCATCTTCGACTGGGGGACAACCAACGAAATGACACCTAGTCTGTGTAAAAAGTCCCAGGCGACAATACTATGATCTGCCCCACTATCAAGAAAAGCAATACATGGTTTGCAAGCGATCTGAATTACTATACCCTTAAGTCGACTGTCATTAATACTTTCCCCCCTGACTGAATTCATGTCAAGAAGGTCGTGTGTGTTCCGGCGCATATCCTGAGACCCTTCCAGGATGCGTCCTAAGCGTTTCCCGAACCTGGTGCCGGATCTTGTGGGGCAACAGGTGGAAGCGCAGGTATATTTCTCGTTTGAGTCGGGCGAGGTGGTGTACCCGCTGGTCTGGGGCAATCCCGACGAAGATGGCCAAAGTTACCACAACGATAGCATGCCTGGGCTAGTGGTGGTCTATTAGGGCCACTCGTCTGTCCGGTATTACTGGCCGCGGTCCCGGGAGGACCAGAAAAACGCACCCTTGGGCCAGGACTTGAAGTATACCCCTGTTCCTCCTGGGGTATACTTTCGGTCGAAACCACTCTGGATACGCTTAAACTCTCGTTGCACTTGAGCCATGGTACGACATAAACCCTCCGGCAACAGCAAGGTGATTTCCGGTAAAACATTGGTAATTAAAATTTCGACCAACTCGTGTTCGTCAAGAGGGTCGACTAAGGTTTCATTCAACTGTACGACTCGTCTACGGTATGATTGTAGATCTTCCCCTACAGCCTGTTTTATACTATAAAGGGCGACCCTAATATCTCTGTCCCTCCGGGAGGACAATTATTCCTGCTTGAATTAATGAAGAAAATATACCCAATCCCCGGGACGATAACGACTAAGGGTTTCCCACCAGCTGAGGGCGTCTTCCTTTAATGACAGGGGTATATATAACTCTAGGTCCTGGACCTCAAATTTATGATACCGAATAAACATTTCCATTTGACGTAAGTATAACTTGGGATCCTCCCGTTCCGAGAAACTGGGCAACATTATAGACTGTCCCAGAACAGGGTTATAACGTGAGCCGCCGGCGGGAGTTGCTACTATCTGTACCGGGTTAGTGGGGTACCCCGGCGGGGACATATTGGTTCCAGTCACTCTATGAGTTACTCGGGGAGGTGTTTGTGGATGATTAGCCACCGGAACATACTGAGCAAGTGGAGAATGACCCCTTCTTGGACTATTAACAGGGGCTATCCGTACCGGATTATTTGGGGTCAGCGGTGGGGAGATATTTGTTCCCATCACTCGATGAGGTGTTCGGGGTGGTGTTTGGGGCTGATTGACCACCGGGACATGCTGAGCTAGAGGAGCATGGGGTGAGGTATTTGTCCCCATAACCCTATGAGTTACCCGAGGTGGTGTTTGTGGTGGATTAAGCACCGGAACATGCTGAGCTGGAGCAGCAGGGGGAGAGGTATTGGTACCTATAACCCCATGAGTCATTCGAGGTGGTGTTTGAGACGGATTAACCACCGGAACATGCTGAGCTGGAGAAGCAGGAGGTGAGGTGTTAGTACCTATAACCCTATGAGTTACCCGAGGTGGTGTTTTAGGCGGATTAACCAGCGGAACATGCTGGGGTAGAAGAACAGGGCCCCTACCCGAGATATTGCAAGATGCTACCCTGCGAGGGGATTCCTCCGGAGAATTACGACTTTTTGGTCTAGCCGGACTATTAGGTACGGCACCCTGATTCCTTAGCATTGAGGAGATGGGCGGGTTGACAGTTCCTGGCTGGACGAAGGAAACAAGAGGGGGGGCAGAGGCTAAAACCTGTCTCTGATGTAGGGGTGACGAGGTTCTCAGTACCGGGATATTTGGGGGAGGGGGTACCCTTAAAGGTGATAAAGGGGTGACTCCCTTCGGTGGCTCCCGAGGGGGATCATCCTTCCCTTGGTCGCTACGAAAATGACCTACGTTAGCCCGAATTCTCTCGGCTTCAACCCTAGCCCAGGTTTGCCACTCTCTACGCTGTTGAATATCCACGGCGTCTAACTCAGAAGGTCGTAAGTTACTACCTGACCTGGATGATTTACTGGAATTGGCCTTATGTGAAGGTCCTGAGCCGTTAAAGCCCTTACTTTTCAACTCACAATCCTTGAGGAACCGGATCATTAATTCAGAAGAGCCGGAACGAGGTGGCAACTGACACTCTGTGCCAGAGATTGAACTTAATGTCAAGGGTATGGGAGGCCCGGTATGTTTACCACGGCCAGTTGGCAGCTGGGGATTAATATTATGACGAGGTTGAGGAATGTTAAACCCATGTAATGGGGTATGTCGATTATATCCTACGGTCACACCGATTTCCCGATATATCAAATAGCCCACATATCCCAAAGTCACCGTGACCGCAAATGGGATAAAATAAGAGAGAATTATTTGATCCCATGTAAAATAGAGCCCCATTTTGAATTCAGAAAAATAAGGAAGCCACTTAAATGAATCAATATTTTGATAATAAGACCAAGGCCCAGGTTGGCGGCCCCTGAAGGTAGGCTAAACTTATATCAAGGATGACTCAGCTCGGTAACCCTAATAGCGACCGAGGCTTAGGATAATTGGTTTACGGAAATTATGGTTCAGTCCAAAATTCAATTGACCCTAAATAAGAGGTAAATTAATAACCTTACCGAGAAAATTAGGTGATATTGTAATAAAGCAATCAAATATAGAAGAACTTTTCTACGTGGTCGGGCGAAATGAAAAGTCTCGTGATATAAAGCGTACGGCAGTCACCGTGAAATGGCTTCCGAAGAAAACTGGGTGCTAGCAAATTCCGACACAAAGAAGCCAACAACTTAAGCCCCGCCCTATCACGCGGTCCCGCCCACTGGGGAATCCTACACAACCCCTTTGCTCACGCCCACCGGGCAAAAATACAGAGTGTACAAAAAACCGAGTACAGAAATTTTGTAAGATCGACTTATCGTTCGTAGATTCCTGGCTGGCCGTGCTGGTAGAGTGTTCCCGTTGACTGCGGTACACCCTCAAAGATCCCCCCAGGCCGGGTCAGGGGCTCACTGCAGGGTGTTCAAATTCCCACGTTGTGCAGAAGGAACACACAAACATACATCCACAAACAAGTCCTATCTGGGTGCACGGCAGTGCACCCGCTAAGTTGTCGTGCACTACCAGCAATCCTTTACCCGAAACATTTCGGCCTCATTTTCACCCCCTCGTAACTCGGTACTGGGGAATAGTACACCACTCATATTTGCACCTCAAGGGCACAGTGTTAATCCTAGGAAGTCCTCCAACTTCCAGCTTTATAACTCATTTGTTTTCTGTGATAATCCTATGTGAAAACGACACATTATGAGACTGACTGACTGACTGACTGACACATCATCAAAACCTCTAGAGAATTCTAGTGGTGCTAGAAAGATGAAATTTGGCATACTTGTACCACTAAGCATGCAAGCAAAGGGAAAATTCCCAAAAGCGGGAGTTTTCCCCTTTTAGCCCCTGAAATGGGGGTTTAGAATTAGAGTCATCATCTAAACCTCTAGGGCACTTCCGGTGTTGCGGGAATGATGAAGTTTGGCATACAAGTAGGAATTAGCATACAAAGAAAGCAAAAAGTCCCAAAAGCGGGAGTTTTCCCCTTTTAGCCCCTGGAATGGGGGTTTACAATTAGAGTCATCATCTAAACCTCTAGTGCACTTCCGGTGTTGCGGGAATGATAAAATTTGGCATACAAGTAGGGCTTAGCATACAAAGAAAGGAAAAAGTCCCAAAAGCGGGAATTTTCCCCTGTTAGCCCCTGAAATGGGGGTTTGATAATCTAGATCCCCTCGCAATAGGACATTATAATTCAATTTTTTCGTCTTTTAATACTAATATTTTTTACTAATATGATTCTTTCGTATTGTAAAATTTATGTTTTTTACTTAATATTTTAGTAAATAAATTTTTTACTCATTTCGTTTTCATTTCGTCTGAAATGGTTCTAAGAGTTTCATTTAGTTTTTCTTAAATCTATTCTGTTGATTAAAAGTGTTACTTGCCACAATATAGTGTTCTTCGAATAGAAATACAAATAAAAATCTAAAAGTACAAATGTTTATTTCATTCCATTATTCTACTTCTATAAATCTACAAGAACATGCACGTAAAAAAGGAGTGAAATCCCAACAAAAACATCTCTGTAAAAATATGCCAAGTTGTTTGGCCGTAAAAAGAAGTGAGATTCCAAACTTGCATCCTTCATCTTTGCACCCGTGAAGGTTAATAACGGAAATTACAAGTTTAACCACAAAGGCTTATCAAGAATATTTAACCAATTTGATTTAATATTTTAATTTCGATCCATATCTGGAATTAAACGAATCTTTGAAATGCTAATGGCCAAGTCAGAAAAACATTCTTAAGAAGTTTTAAGTCGAATAAAATGTTGGTTCATCTGGAGATAATAACTTGGCCGAATTATAGATCTCACTTCTTTTTACGGCCAAACAACTTGTGAGGTCTGTTTTGCCTGTTCTCCGTTTGGGGTTTCCACCCCTCATGTTAGACCGATCCGGCTGGGGGATCGCCCCTTGCGCGAAATGAGACCCTCCCAGTTTGGAATGTGGTCGAGCAAGGGGTTTTCGGGAAAGAAAGAGAGAGGGTTGAAAAACATCATTCTAAAAGAGCGCGCCCGCTCGTAAAGACGTTCCTTCTACTTGAAAACATGGTCAACTGGTAAGATGTGTTATCTTGTACATTAAAGACTATTTTTTGACTACATCTCGAATCCCTAATTATTGGTAAGGCTTACTGGATTTACGGGGTAGTAAAAGTAGACCTTACATCTGGCGCCCAACGTGGGGCACGTTAAATACGTGTGAATAGTTAGTAATTCGGCGAAAAGAGTAGTGTAGACTCTGTAGAGGGTGTATTTAATTTTGAGCGGTGTAGTTGAATTGGCCTAGCCAATTCATTCCTTTTACGGCAATTTGGACTTGCGTTCTCGTTCTCTCGCAAGGATGGCTGATCCGGCTCAGCAGATAGCTGATGCGATCACGCGGGCCTTGGCAGGGGCGAGGCAGGGACCGACGGTCCGGGTGACGGCTGAGCCGCCATCTTATTCTGGGCCGCGCGACCCTTTGTCTCCGAATGATTTTCTTGAAGCGTTATCGAGGTATCAAGACGTATCTGGTTATACAGATAACGATATTCTTACTCGAGTACTTCCACTGGCGCTAACTGAACATGCCCGCAGGTGGTTTTCATTTGCGGAGCCGTTCAATAGTTTCACTGAGTTCAAAACAAAATTCAAAAAAGAATTTTTGGCGACGGACTACGAAACTCGTCTTCGTCGGGAACTTGAGCTACGGACTCAAGGTATAGACGAGCCGTTAACCCAGTATATACACTGTATATCTGAGTATTACAGTCGTCTTGGAGGAACGGTAACGGAGGCGGAAAAGATAAAACGCGTCATCAGTCAATGCCATCCCGCCTATCGTTGCCACTTGCAAGGACAGGTGTTTGCCAGTATGGCGGCGTTGTCGGACAAGGCTAGAGAGATACAAGGATCTTTATTGGCTTGTTCGATATATGCACCTCCACCGCCACCAGAATGTTCGATAGAGCCAACTCTCGCTTACTCCGGTGTTCAACACACGGAGGTTGGCGTGAAAGGCGAAACGGCGTCGGCATTAATGAGTACGCCAGCGGCGGGATCTCCTAGTCCGTTTGGAGGATATAACGCGCTCGCATTAACGCCTCACTCGCTTGGTTTAGCTTCGCTTGACCCGTATCTGTACCACAGATTTCGGGGAAGCGTCGAGACAAACAAGCAGCCCAAAGAAGTGAGACAGCCGCATAGAGCGGGCCCCCCAAAAAACAACGATACTGGTTCGGGAAACCCGAACAAGGAATGTTGGAAATGTGGGAAAAAGGGGCATCTCAAGAGGGAATGCCCCGGTAGGAAGGGAAACTAGTGGCGGGGGACGCAAGTTCGGGTCCGGAATCTTCGAAGCCCGAAACGCGTCCCCCAGATAACTTGGGCCCAGGAAGAAAGCTGTCGCACGATGCGAAAGTCCTTCCCCTGGTAGACAGTTGCACCCATAGTCACTATGGCAGCAAGGATGCGCCTTTGATAACGCTTTCCTTGCACGGCAGCGATGCACTAGGTCTTTTGGATACGGGCTCTTCGGTATCACTCATGGGTGATGCTGGGATCCAGTTATGTAAAGAAAAGGGTCTTACCATGAAAAAAACTACAAAAACTGTTCGTTTTGGCCGAGGGTTCTCCCGCTCCGTTGGGTCGGTGAGACTCAAGGTTAGATGGCGCTGCGGTGTTCGGAGGCAGCGGTTCCTTTTGGTCCCAGGTCTAAGCGTACCGATAATTCTCGGCAGAGATTTTATTCGATGGTCAAGTATCTCCGTGCATTTAGCACACGGAGGTTACACGATCGGTCCGGACGAACAGCAGATTATTCCCTTTGACAAGGAGGAAGGTAAATGCAGGACTTGTATGTGGGGTGGGGTCGATGTTCCAATAGTGGATATCGTACCTACGTGTTTTGGGAGGGAGGACGGCACTGCCCTCAGTGACGGTCCCCTCGGAAAGCAAAACGCAAATCCAGGTGGCGACTCTCGCGCCACTTTGGATGGAATCGTGGCCTCGGCGGAATGCTCTTTTTCTCAGAAGAAAGCGCTGTTCGACACGATAGAGCCCTACGCAGACCTTTTCACCAAAAGGCCTGGTACAACCCATTTGCTAGCACATTCTATCGAGACGGGGCAGGCGAAACCTATTCGCTGTCACCCCCGACCGGTTAGTCCTCGCAAACGAGAGATCTTGAATGAAAAAATCGACCAACTTCTAAAACTAGGAATTATCGTCGAATCCCATAGTCCGTGGGCTGCGGCTCCGGTTCTGGTGGAACAAAAGGGCGATTACCGTTTGTGTCAAGATTTTAGGCCACTGAACAACGTGACCGTAGACGATTGCTATCCGATGCCTGCCATACCGGATATATTAGCTCGTCTCGGGTCATCGAGATATTTTTCAGTCTTTGATTTGTCACGCGGATACCTTCAGGTTAAAATGACTGAAGAGGACAGAATGAAAACAGCCTTTGTTTGTCACAGGGGTCTTTTTGAGTATGTGAAAATGCCCTTTGGATTGAAAAATGCGCCTGCTACCTTCCAACGTCTCATGGACCGAGTCTTGGGACCGTTAAAGTGGGAATTCGTATTGGCATACCTGGACGATCTGGTCATATTTTCCGACACGTTCGAAGAGCACGTGGAACACGTTCGCAAGGTTCTACAACGTTTGCGTGAAGCAGGGTTGACTATAAATCCTAAGAAAGTACAACTGTGTACACACGAGTTGTTGCTGTTAGGTTTTAGGATTCAACCTGGGAAATGTCTACCGACTACGGAAAAGACCAAGGCCATAGAAGAATTTAACACGCCCAGAGATGTGAAGGAGCAACAGCGATTTTTAGGCTTAATTGGCTACTATAGGCAATTTATCCCTGACTTCGCAAGTGTTGCCAGGCCACTTCATTCTCTTTTGCAAAAGTCCGTGAGCTGGGAATGGGGACCAACCCACGATGCAGCCCAACGAGAACTTTGTCAGAGATTGATTCGCACTGCCGAACTAGCCTTGCCAGATTTGAATAAACCATTTGTTGTTCAAACTGATGCTAGTGCGTTGGGTATTGGCGCAGTATTACTCCAGGAATCCGTGGATGGGAAGTTATGTCCCATTTGGTTTGTCAGTCGTGGTCTCACCAAGGCGGAAAGAAATTACTCAGTAACCGAGAAGGAATGCCTTGCGGTGATTTATGCGCTGAAAAAGTTTCGGATGTATTTGGAGTCTACTAACTTCATAGTCGAGACAGATCATCAAGCTTTACGTTGGTTACGGCAATTAAAAGAGCCGGCAGGAAGGCTAGCGCGATGGTCCCTCAAGCTACAAGGCTTCAAGTTTGAGATCAGGTATCGACCTGGGAAGACAAACATAGTGGCAGACGCTCTCTCGCGTGCTCCAGGCTCACTGGAGGAAGATCGCGAGTTGGCGCTGGTCACTAGTATCACCGATGACGTGGCGCCCTCGTCAAGGTTAGGACTACCGGTAGGAAGGCAAGATATAGTGGTCGCTCAAGCTGCTGATCCAGCGGTAGCGAGGATAATCGCGGTTATAGAAGGCGTGAAGCTTTCGGATGATCCGGAGAAGGCTGTGCAGGCTGGGATCATGTTGGATCAGTACGTAATGGACCGCGATAGACTGCTTTACCGGTATGTGACACCTTGGGACGAAGAGAATGAGGAGGACCAGAAGAACGCCTACAAGGTGGTTATTCCGAAGAGCCTCAGACCCGCAATCATTCGCTACTTTCACGACGAAGCTATTTCTGGCCATCTGGGAGCCAACAAGACATACAAAAGAATACAGTCGAGAGCTACATGGTCGGGGATGAAGAATGACGTGATGAAATATGTACGGGGATGTTCTTCGTGTCAGAAAAGCAAGCCGAAGACCCAGTTAGCCCCAGGTTTACTATCATCCATCATTAGCGCTGAACCTTGGCATACGGTAACAGTCGATTTACTTGGGCCTTATACCAAGAGTTCAAAAGGGAATCAGTACCTGTTAGTCGTGGTCGACCACTTTTCCAAGTGGCCCGAGATATATCCATTGAGGAAGATAAGTTCTGAAAAGATTTGGGAGAAATTGCTAGAAGTGTTTAGCCGGTTTGGATTTCCTAAAGAAATTATATCGGACAACGGTAGCGTTTTTACTAGCAAGTTGTACAAGGACTCGTGCATTAAACTGGGTATTCAGTTTAAACTCACGACGACCTATCACCCCCAAGCCAACGGTATGACCGAAAGGACGAACAGAACTATCAAACAAATGATCATCGGTTTCACAGATCGGCACAAAGATTGGGATCAACGTATTCCCGAGTTGTCATTCGCCCTTAGGACCGCCGAAAGCGCATCCACGGGGATGACTCCAGCCTCTATAAACTTTGGTCACGAGCTAAGAACACCTCTCGATTGGGAGCTGTTGCCTCGATGTGATCTTGACACGAATTCAAAGGGATACGCTGCTAGACTCCAGGGTCGACTTAGCGATGCGCTAACGTACGCTAGGGCTCACCTTGAAGATTCTAGAGTTACGCAAAAGTTCTACTACGACCAACACAGGCGTCATGTTTATTTTAAAAAGGACGACCTGGTATTGAGAAAGACTCATTTTCTTTCTGACGCGAGCCGTGGTTTTACGGCCTCGTTAGCGAAAAAGAGAGAAGGACCGTATGTAATTTTGGATAGGCCCACTAAACTGACATATGAGTTAGGGGACCCAACCAGTAAAAGAAGTTTGGAAATTACCCACGTGTCCGAACTGTCCTTGTTCACCCCTCCTTGGGATGGGAATGGAGCGGACCACTCTCAAGCGGCTGTTCGGCCAGAGCCTTCCAGTGAGGAATTATCTCCTGTGCCGCCTAAGACAGTGAGGAAACGTCGGATACCCGAGAAACGCGCTATTTCTCCCGTTTACCGACACGTTCCTTACAACCTACGTTCACGAATTTAACTTGATGATTAGCTTATCTCGTCATTTAAGGATATTGAAATAGTTTTGGCTTAGCTCAGCTAGGTTGATAAATCTTTTAAATTCTTAGCTCGAATTGCAATCATCAATACCGGCAACCCCGAAGTGGTTCACGGCAACCAAGACGTACGACAGATGCGGAGCATGCCCAGAATAGACGAGAAGTCACTGCGAAACAAACGACAAGGGATTGTAGACAGCCCAGTACCCGTAACACGTCTGTTGCGCGATATCCTCCTCCAGATTATGAATCCTTACCAAGGAAAGCGAGACGACTCATCGATTTAAGGCAAGCGAATCGAGAAGGAATCTCCATCCAGGAATTACGCAAAAGAGCCCTTGCCGCTGATAAATCTGTTGAGACTCGTTCCAACGCTGAACGAGCTGCGACCTCATCAAGTCCTAAACGGCGGGAGCCCAAGATCAAAACTAGGGATGTCTCTACTTGGTGCTCCCTTAGTCCCAACCACACCACTGTTTACTTCAGCTGCCAGCCGTGGAGTCATCAGCGCCGAGGAGTTGTTGGCAAGTCTTTGCCGCCTTTCTTCCGCGGACAACCAAGTCCTTGCCTAAAACCCGAGCAAGTCAAGGATTTGAGGCGACCGATAGGCGAATGCGTCGTCGCTGTTTCCACTGAGCACCCTCAGTGCGACCCGAAAGCCATCGCCATCCAAAAGGATGTTGCGTCAGGACAAACGACCGAATCCGATCCACTTCGTTCGAACGCCATGGCTGTCCCCACCGAATCACTGCCATCACCTATGGAGCTTTCAAAGGATGACGATCTCGATGTCGCGTCCATCCTTCTATTGGCAAGCGATGACCTTCCTGCTATTAGCGACACCGAAAGCGACGAGGGCAGAGTGATAACACCTGGAGCCGATCTATAAGTGGATTTGCGCGTTAACTTAACCATAGACTATAACGCGTTGTTTTTTGAACTTTTTGAACTTTATATTTTTAGTTGGTAATGGTATTATTTGTAAAACTAGTTATGATTTTTATTTCCGGTTGACCAGTTTTGAAGGGGGTAGATGTGAGGTCTGTTTTGCCTGTTCTCCGTTTGGGGTTTCCACCCCTCATGTTAGACCGATCCGGCTGGGGGATCGCCCCTTGCGCGAAATGAGACCCTCCCAGTTTGGAATGTGGTCGAGCAAGGGGTTTTCGGGAAAGAAAGAGAGAGGGTTGAAAAACATCATTCTAAAAGAGCGCGCCCGCTCGTAAAGACGTTCCTTCTACTTGAAAACATGGTCAACTGGTAAGATGTGTTATCTTGTACATTAAAGACTATTTTTTGACTACATCTCGAATCCCTAATTATTGGTAAGGCTTACTGGATTTACGGGGTAGTAAAAGTAGACCTTACAAACTTGGCATATTTTTACAGAGATGTTTTTGTTGGGATAGCAGCATACCAAAAATGAAGTTCACTCGGTAAAATATCACAAGAGTCACACGTCCGTGGTAAACGCAAGCCCGGAAAATAATGGCGCGAAGTTCAAAAAATATTCCTCACTCGGGGCACCATTTGTAATCGCGTGCTCTCACTGTTAACCCGAAATCACACGACTACCTTAATTAAATTAATTAAATATATTTATTATAACATGAATTTGGTTAATTTATATATACAGTCCGTTAGTAAAAATAAATAAACAAGTAAACATAGTCTCTTATCAAATATCATTAACTGGATCCCATGCCGGTACTCCTCCAACTGCCCTGATTCCCGGGCTACGTTTGAATATATATCCTCGGCCTCCGGAGAACAGCCAATCCCGGCGCACGAGCAGACGACAGGTCAGCTTCCTGGGCCGTCTGGCGGGGAACTCTGGTATCAATTTCGGTCGCTCCACCTGGTGGTGAACCCTTGTAGCGGGCTCCCCGTTACAATATTATGAAACCATTTAGAGAAAACACTTTAATAATTGAAAATAGATAGCAGGTAAAATTCCCAAAGGCGAGTGACGAAGGATCTTTCGACGGAGGGTAGAGAGAGGGAGAGCGCTCTACGGTCTCTTAAAATTACCACAAATTTGATTAGGTTTTGTTTCTTTGTATAACGTTTTTGTTTTATAATTAATACTATTTCCTTATTTTGCTCGATACGATGTCGCGAATTCGAATATTTTTCTTATGTGATTGTGTTTTGTTTATCCTTGTTTCTGGTTTTCTTTTAATTTTGTTTTCCAACGAATATTTTGCTGGGGCCTTATGCCCCATCTTAATCGGGGGGAAAATGTAGCGTGGCTCCGTGGCTCACGTACTATTTCCTTTCTTATGGGAAAGGACTCTCTCCTTTCTTTTGTGTCGCCAAGATGTCTGGAGATAGTTTAAGAAGGACCACCTAGATTTAACGAGGGATGGGCTCAACCCAATCCCTGGGCTTTCAGGGTGCGAGAGACAAGAAAAGGGAAACGGTCAGTTTTTGCTTGAGCGTGGAGAATAAAGGTTCTGTATCTACGAGCGTCGTGAATATCTGATTTCAAACACTAGTTAGTAAGTTGAAGGTCTTTCAAACCACCTAAAACACCGCTACAAGGGTGACGTGTACTCTATAGCACCATGGTCAGCTCCACACGACAGAATGAAACAGTCGTCTGCATTAAAATTGCAATCAATCAAATTGCAGGCTGTTGTTTTCAAAAATTTCTACTGCCTTGTGAATGGTGAAGAGAGTCGACAGTCTACGCGGTGGATTTAATCATTAGATCAAAAATTAGTTATTTTAGTTTTGTGATGATGGACCAGCCAGTGTGAACTACTTGTATACTTTCGCGTTAAAATGTTTCCAAAAGCCAAAGTTAAACGGTTTAATGAGAGTATCGGTAATATAACTCTTTCAACCATATGTCTTTGTTTGTATTTATTTGTAATGTTATAATTTAAGTTTAAGTTTTATTTGTCGTTGTCTGTGCATCTGTCCCGGTAGCCACACTTTACAGGCCTAGGCCTACTGTGGTTGCCTGTAATGTCTGTTACTAAATAAAGTATTTTAGTTTGTTGTAGCCCATAGACTTGGAAATGTCTTAACCTTTGTGTGTGATTGATAATTTTAATTAGTTTCTAGAAAAGCCAACTATTACAAATTTTGCCTTCAATCTAGATTGAGGGCACTGAATTAAAATTAAATTAAATTTGTCTATTTCTAATATTTTTAACCCTTTATAATGGGCCCATCATTGCACAAAGCCCTCCAGTTTTTGCAATTATCTTTACTTGACTAAGGGGGCTATAAGACTGAAATCAGACCCCCTTTATGTGTGGCAACATTTAAGGTTAATTTGTTTAAAAAGAAGGCAAGTCCATGTTCTGGTCTTACCCCTACAACTAAGCTCTAGCTTTGACATCTTCCGAAGCTTTTAGTCTCCCTGCATTGCATTCAAAATCGAAATGTGTTCATTTGTAATCTTAGTAATAGATTTAGGCATTTTTATAATATTTCAAATATGAAGAAGCTCTCCTATAAAACATTCCACTAGGTTATTTGTTTGTGCCAAGAAGCACCAGTAGAGACAGTATAAGTTGGGTAGCCTCCTTCCTAATGAACTCTGGCTTCATTTGCCGTTGCCTTTTGGTGCGAGGAAAAATAGCCGAATATGGCAGCCTCCCTCTTTGTACTACTATCTCGGGAGGAACTACTTGCGGTGTTGTCTAAGCTGACATTTTAAAAGGGAGTATAAGCCTAGGATATTTGATTGAGACAATGATTTCATTTGTATTTTGTATTTGCTTCATGTGTTTTTACGTTTTGCCACTCTTTAGAGTGGAAAACGTATTGTTCCGATCTCTGTTGGCTGGACGGCTGGCTGGATATGTTGTGACTGGAAATGTTGTGACCTGATGAATTTTGACATAAATGAATATTTCGAATTTTAAATTTCCCGCGAATTTTCAACTCGAAATTCACCCGTAGTTCACGTTACACCTCATAGGTGGCGTAACGTATTTTATATCAATTGAAACTATTTTCCTGTCGGTGCCGAGAGGCGAACCTGCGACGTCCCAATCCATACTATGACGCCAGTGAAGACGCCAAACACTCTACCAATCGACCCACGCTCGCTTAGGAAATATAGCGCGTTAAGTTAGAGTCTAGAGAAGAGAGAGGTAGAAGAATGTGGATCCACCAAGCCCTCCCCTTCGCGACGCGCGAAAACCAGCTGCAACTTGATTTTGTAAACGGGAGAGGAGAGAGAGTAGAGAGAATTTTCCTTAGCGCGCGCGAAATATTTTTAATAAGCAATGTAATTTAAATCAATGAAACATACTCATTTAAAGTTAAATAATTATAATTAGCTAACATGATTATTTTAATTAAAAATAAATTATAAGTAATAAATTTAACGATAGTTGTTAAGAGATTCAATAGAGGGCAACATGAGATGTCATAAATACTAGTTTGTTGTCTCTCTGCCTCCTATTGCAAGGTCCAAGGCTTAACGGATGATCGATGATTAGATAGTTTAATGATTTAATCAGGTGTTTAATTTTATATGTAACTTAATCCCGGCGATACCATTAATGACAATCGCAATCAACATACTCATGGTTAAATTAAAGTTAATTAAATTGAATTGCTCAAAGATAATTATAAAATTAAATCAGCAACTCGGCTATCTGCTCAACGATAATTAGGCTAGTTTTTGTCAGTTTTGCTGTTTATTTCAACGTAATTAAACAACGGTTAAATACTGCAGCGTGTATGGGTGTAAAAATAATGCCACAATGAGTGGTGTCCGCTTTCACCAATTTCCACGCGACGTTAAATTGTCGAAACAATGGGATATAGCTTTAAAAATTGGTAAACCACACACCAAGTCCATGGTTGTCTGCTCCCTTCATTTTAAAGAAGAGGATTACCGTCCTCAACCGAAATATGAACAGTCAGGTATGTTTTAAGCGTATAATATTAATTTAAAACCAATTATAATAAAAGTTATTATTGTAGATAAGTTAAGTTACCCTCCCAGACTTAGACCCTTGGCTGTTCCTTCCAAAAAACTCCCGTTAAGGAAACATGATCAACAAAAGTTCAAGGCTAATGGGAGATTGGAAAGACTGAAAAAAAGGAATCAGCTCTCACAATCTCCAGCTTTGCATGCAAGTGAAACAGCTGAAATAAATGGACCAGCAGACGCAGAAATTCAAGCTGAAAGATTGGGGATTGATGCTGTTCAACAAACTACCGAGGAAATTACGACCGACAAAAGCACCACTCCAAACCCCAATGATAAATCAGGGTTGCCACGGGTCAGGGAATTTGAAAATGGGCCAAAAAGGTCAGGGAATTTGAAAAATTTCAGCAAAGTCAGGGAAAAGTCAGGGAATTTTATTTTAGTAGGTAAAATTTCTGGGGATAAGTGTTTATTGAAAGAGTAATGAAAGTTTCTTCTCATCCTCTTTTAACACAGAAAACTCTAGAGCAATCCATTAACAGGATTACAAAGTACTGGTCTATTTGATGCGATCATTAAAATATTAACAGTTAATTCATACCCCTTTTCATGGACAAATAAGGTAGAGAGGAAGCATGGGCCAAGAATGGGGGAAACTACGAGTCTCGAGATAGGGTATTTTTGACACTCATGAAACTAAAACTTGGCATTTCATTCACCGCTCTATCAGCTTTGTTTGAAATAAGTAAAGTTCAGACCTCAAATCATTTTAAATTAACTCTTACGCAGTTCCCAAGCTTGTTAAAACCCGTCAAAAAAAATGCAAATAAATAATGCACCCAAGACTCCCGAAATTTTGTAAAACAATTTTATTTAATAAATTTGTAAGATTCTATCACATTTTAAGAAACTTAAAAATATCACTTCAGCCTTATTTGCGCCATTACATTCCGTCCTTTTTATTCCATTTCAAATAATTTGGAATGTAGTAATTAAAATAAGCAAAAAAACCTTTTGAAATAAGTAATTTATAATCTTGGTAAAAGATTGTTAATAAATTTTCGGTCTTTAGGCACATCAATAACAAAACAGTCATCTTCCAGTTTAGAACAAATTACATAATGACAACTTTGAAGTCTTAAAAGAGCCAAACTAAATTGCACTTGCCCATAATACATTAGTTAGGGTTTCAAAGAAATTGTTCCGTCCTTCTTGATTACGTAAGGAGTTTTCTTGAGGACTGTTTCTAAGTTTCCTTTTTCACCAATGACTGGACACTTCATTTCGACCAAATTATGGTTGACTAGACCGTCAGGGGAACACTTCAAGAATGGATAAGAAGGGTTGACTTCAAAACCAATCTTCGTTACTTTTAAATTAGACTCTTTTTTAAAGCAAAAAGAGTTTTTTTCGTTTATAATTCCATACTGTGTGAATTCATTTCCCTTAAAGTTAGACTTAAGAGCTTTTCGAATTTTTTCAGTAGGATCTTTGGGAAAATGTGTAATACTCGTAGCAATTTTGACAAGAGAGAGAGCAACAGGTACTAAACAAAACGAAAACAGTATTACCAATTTTATACTCATGTTATGACCAAGGCTTAAGAGTTTACATAACTAATTTGGTTAATATTAGGGTGATTAGGTTTTCAACACTTACCATTTTTGAAAATATTCTCTTCTGAAAATTGTGGTTTATCCATTCCAAGAAATTTCGAGCACTAATTTTCATTTGGGACTGAATTATCAAACGTCACATACACTGCCGCTGATGCAGGTCTCAGCCTCTCAGGCCTGCCATTTTTGTTCCCCCTAGATCAAGCTTCGCGTTTTCTCCGCACGGTGGCACTAGTGAAACTTTTCGTACTGGCAGCCCTGAACTAAGGAAATTTTGGTCCAAAAAGGGAAATTTTAAGGGTTAGAAAGGGAAATTTAATTTTTCCCACCCGGCATCACTGCTTTTAAGTTCCTTTCCTTTGTTCTCTTGCGAACATAGAGATACAAGAGGAACAGTTGAATTTTCAGCTTTGATTCGGGTTCAATGGAAGCGCCCCATCGCGTGTGTGATAGGGTGAGTTGCTTGTATCGCCATCTTTATGGGGCGAGGTAAACTAAAATATTACTAACCCCATGTTAACACTCGAAGTTAAGCAGCTTTGAGCGCGGTAAGTACTTGAGAGGGAGACACCGCGGGTTCAAATCCCGCCGGGGACGTTTTATATTTTATTAATTTTAATAATTTCCGTATTAATTAATTGCAGGAAAAGTGTTTGTAAAATAAAGAGATGTTTATTAATAGAGAATTAAAATATTTGCAAGATGAAACATTACGGTATTTATTTTTTGTTCAGATTGAATAGCTCCTTCGCTCGCCGATAGGGGCGCCACGTATCAAAAACCCTATCACACACGCGAAGGGGTGGGATGGAAATTTTGAACAGGTAGTTTTGTCATATATTATTATTTGTTAGGCCTATTTACGCGTAAACCAAGATTGTTTTTCAGGATATCTAACAACTCATGAACTAAGTTAGGACATCAAAATAGACTTTGTGCCTGTTTAACTCGCCTGTTTTACAAATACGAGAGAGTTCAGAAATGGCATCTAATATGAAAGAATCATCAGCGGAAAAGATGAGAAGGCTTCGTTTGAATCCAGAATACAGAGAAAGAGAAAAAGCTCGAATACGAGAGATATACAACAAATAAGAAGCTAAAGAGGCAGTTGGTTTTAGAATCTCCTGCGAGTCAGGACCCATCAACTAGTCAGAGTACAAATATTAGGTTCCAGTTCACTCATAGAACAGATTTTGTTAATTACTTATTTAATTAAACTGTAAACCAAATTCTTACTAGATTGGTTTTATTCATAATCGGAATGCTATTTTATAAACAATGGAAAAAAACCCGAAAATTTTAAATTTGCCGGGGTCAATGGATATAGTAATACTAATTCTAGTCACTAGATGGCGCGAAAAGGGTAATCTGGCCGGGGCCATCTTGTTGGTACTGTGATCGTAAAGTAATCTGAGAAATTTTCAAAATATTGCGTAAAGAAAAATTAGAAATGCCAAAAATAAGGAAAAGGAGAATATAAGCGAGAAATGGCGAAAATTACATTAGCGATATTTTAGTTTCTAAAAATAGCATTAAACTTTTGGGAAGTATTTAAAAGTTAACTAGGCCTAATCGCAAACATTAATTTTGGAAAAGGTGGTAAATTAGCTAATAATTAACCTAACCTAACCTTACCTTTAATACCTTTGAAATATATGCTATTCCTTCCCCGCTAAAACTGTCACTGAATCCGCTGGCTGCCCCTTAACGCCTCCCCTCGATTCGCGCCTTTTCCCGCCTCGCGGGTTGCCATGAAAACGAGAACTTACTGAGCAGAGACTCGTTGATTTTCAACGTGATTAGACGTGTTTTTTGAAGAGGCTTTCTTGAGAGATAATTATTACTGCTGTCAAATTATATTTTCTGGGGGTTTATTAGGTTTAATTTCTAAATGGCTCATGCTAATTTGGAAAACGAGGCGTATGAAAACCCAAATTTTGGGAATGAGGAACATTTTTTTAAAATGGTTTCCTTGAAGAATTGGGGAGGGTTTTTTCCCCGGGATGGATGATGGCCTAAAAGCGAGGTCAGAGAGGGATGCCATTGCCCTAGTACTTTCATTGGAGGTTGTCCCGCGTCTTGAATTCTTCAATGAATGAAATACACCTTGCGGATGTGGGAATAAAACCAATTATGGGGAATTAAATGGATATCTTGTTAGGGTTAGCAATGCCCAAAGTCGATATGGCTATTCGATAAGATGTTTCGCAGCCCAGTCTCGCGCTTACAAGCAGTGGCGTAGGAACGGGGGGGTACAAGGGTACATTGTACCCCCCTAAAATTTTACTAGGGCGCCTAAATGGATCAGAAAGGGCGCCAAATTTAAAATCAAAGGGCGCCAAAATGATACTGAAGTAAAAAGAGGCGAATAGACCATTTCGGTATTAGGCGCAGCGCCGTTTTCCGTCGTAGAAGCCAAGCCCTTCTTGGGTAAGGCATAAAAAGGTAGAGAGCTTATTTAGCTTATCAAAGACAGCTTCACAAATTTGGGGCGCTGAAGACCGTTCGTGCCTGCGCAGAGATGAATACCGAAATGATCTATTGTGAAAATAAAGCGGCCACGGAGAAACCTTTTTTTAAAGGCAATGGCAGCAGGAAAGTATGCAGGACCAAACCTAGTCTTTTGCATCTTAATCGTCTGCTTCTTGTTGTGGCTGCCACTTACGCTTCAGCACCCAGAGATCTTATAATTCCAATAAAATCCTATATTTTAGAAAGTATCCAACAATTTCACAAATCGTCCTTTAAAGTCCTATATTTTTGGGATTTTGAAGTAATTATTTACAATCCCAGTTGCATGACGTTTTAAACGTAGAATTAGCGAGATCTCATTTGGTCACATAAAAAAATCGCGGAGCTCGCTCAGGAGATTTTTCCCTTCAATGTTTCCATCATTGAATTTAAATAATTTTTAAAGTATATCAATTACTTTGCATTCTGAGCTGCGTTCCAATTGAACTTTGCCTAAGACCTTTCTTCTAAAATGTCTAAGTTCACAGATTAAGCTCAATTAGAGCACAGACTTTTAAATTATCTTTAATTATAAAAAGAATTTTGAAAATTAGTTTTCTCTGGAAATTATCTTTTCCTACCTTACCCTTTAAATAGCTTGATTTGGTAATTTTCAGTCACTTTTAAGTCTCTTTTTGCTTATTGTTTTTTTTAATCATTAGTCTTTTTTAAAAGTAAATCTGAATGTGTCTTCTATGTGAGCCCTTGAGTATTTGATTAGATCAAGATGTGATATACCGCACTTAAAGGAATCTTACGTTCTCACTAAATAAAATTATCCGAACTATGGGTCTTATCATTTAACAGTCCTATATAATCCTTAAGTTTTATGAATCCGGTCCTATAAAATCCGATATTTTGAGAAGGGAATCCTATTTTTCGTATTAAAAAATTCTCTAAAAGAGTTGGTGCTCTGATATACGGGAAAAAAATTACTCAAAAAGTATAAATCATGTAGTGATTATCTAAACATTTCCAAAGAGAATTGATAAAAATTTCTTGTACCGAAAATTATCCACAACCAACAACTATCGGCCACCAGTTCCTGGAAAATCATAATAATTCACCATTTCACATTTCACTGTAACTAAAGTACCTTAATTGTTAAATGTATTTTTCGACATTTTTCTTTTCTTGGGGGGGGGGAGGGGGGCGCCCAAATCCACATTTAAACTGTACCCCCCTAAATTCGAAACGTTCCTACGCGCCTGCTTACAAGCGCAAGGCCCTAAAAGCATCCAAAAAGAAGGTACCATAGTATTTGGCGGTTGATTGCACGAAGGCTTTCGTCCCCTCGAAAAACACCTGGTTTTACAATCAAAACCTGTCTGTTACCGACAATCTCTTCCTCGTGTTCCTGTGGGTTTCCAAAATGAGCGTATCTGACGCTATAATCCACAGTAAATGTGCAAGCCATACCGTCGTGGTCTACTTTTCCATGTGTCGCGAGGTGGCTGAGATTTTCATTTCGAACAGGGCCGATAAGGTTCAGATTGGAGGACCAGGATTGTTCGTAGAGGTGGACGAAACATACTTGCACTCTAGAAAGCACCACCGTGGGGCTCAATTGGCCGGAAGGACCATTTGTATCTTTGGTATTTATTGCAGAGAGTCGAAAGATGGTCTTTTTTTGAAGGTCAGGAATAAGTCCAGGGCCTTTTGTGGATTCAAATGGCGAAATACGTAGCTCCGGGGTCAGTGATAATGTCAGATGGCGCCCCGATGTATATGAATTGTAGTGATGCCGCGAATATTGATTTTGCCGAATACCGAATACCGAATATTCGGCCATGCTCTCGGCCGAAGCACCGAATATTCGGCCACCGAATATTCGGGCGTGAGATATGTGCAACCGGTTATGAGCTGTAACCCGTTCCGCGAAATACGTCGACCCCCGCAAGGACCGCAATGGGACAGGTCTGAATGGTGAGGTGAATAGGCAGACGGCTACGCGAAATGTAGGGTCACGTGGGAAAACTCTCCTCTCCTCTCGGCACTAGCTGTAACGCGATTACTGCTCTGCGCAATATTGGCGCGCAAGCAGAGAGAGGGATACACTGTTTAGATTTAGATCCGCTCTCTACCGCCTCTGCTACAGCGCGCCTGCGCGGAAGCTTTCAACGTTGGTGATAAACTCGGGAAGGAGGGAATGAAAAGGGGGAAGTTACGATTTTTCAACGCGCTCTCTTTAACACTATAGGACCCGTCTATAGCGTCTTTAGGTTTTTGGTTCATTTGCCAGTAGATCGTGTCACTAGTATATGCTTTACAAAATGTCATCGGCAAACAAAAAATCGCCTGTTTGGAATTATTATGATTTTGCAATGAAGATAATAAGTTGGCTGTGTGTTTGCTGTGTAACAACAAGATCTCACGAGGTGGAGAAGAGAAGAAAGCAAGTAAGGAAAAGCTTAAAACAATATTTTTATAATTTTTAAAATCTAATGTTCTTGAAATTCAATTAAATTAGAAAGTTTTTAATTATTTATCATATTGTGTCTAATTTGTGAGCAAAGTCAGTTTAATTATTATTTTTTGCTTATAGCTACAACTTCTCTAAAGAACCACCTTAAAACCAAACATGCTGAGCAGTACGCTACATTTACTGCTGCTCCCTCGGCAAGTGGCAGTAGCCTTGAGTCTACTGATTGCAAGAAACTGGTAGCGCCTGGTACATCGAAAAAACAACAGTTAACTCTAAAGGAAACTACTGAAAGGAAATTGTTGTGGGATATCAATGACCCGAAATCAATAAAATATCATTATTTAATCGGTGAAATGATTGCCATAGACAACGAACCGTTATCGCTTGTTGAACGAGTCGGCTTTAAAAGACTTATGGAAAAGGCAGTGCCTCAATACAAAATACCTGGTCGCACTTATATGACCGAGCACGTTATTTCCGATATATATCACAGAATTTACTCAAAAATTGAAGCTAGCATTTCGCGATCAACAGCAGTATCAGTGACATCTGATATGTGTACATGTCAACAAAACAACGAGTCTTTCTTGAGTTTCACTGCGCATTGGATATCTCCAGACTTTATTCTTGAACATGGCGTTTTGGCGATGAAGCCGTTTGCTGGCTCGCATACTGGTAACAATATTGCAGTAGAGCTGAATGCTATTGCAGAAAGATGGAATATTCCTCAGAGCAAGATCTATTTACTTGTCCATGATAGTGGAGCCAATATGATAAAAGGTGTTAGAGTCGCAGAATATGATTCTGCCAAATGTTTTATTCATTCGCTGCAACGAGCTGTCGAGGAATCGATGAAGTCTCAGACGGAAGTTCTGGAAATGGTAGCCGCTGCGAGACGAATTGTTACCCATTTTAACCACTCTGGTGTAGCTCAACCTAAGCTGAAATCCATTCGCGAAGAACTTAAATTGCCAAACCACAAACTAGTACAAGATGTTAGCACACGCTGGAATTCTACGTATTATTTAATGGTGCGATTTTTGGAGCAAAAACGAGCTGTCTCTTTCTACATAACAGATCACGATTCTTTAAACTTAAAAAATATGACACCCTCTCAGTGGGATTTAATGGGGCAATGCATAAATCTCCTCAAACCATTTGAAGAGATTACTAAAATAACCAGCTCAGGACTTTCCTGCATCTCTGAAGTGATTCCACATGTTGTAACATTGCTGAAATACCTGGGAAAGGAAGACACTGCAGACAGAACACCAAATTTATTGAAAATAAGATCTTCACTTATATCTGAGCTTGAAAAACGGTTTAAGTTTGATGAGAATGACAAATATCTAGTTGCCACTTTTCTAGACCCGCGATTCAAAACTAATTTCCTGGGATTAGTTCAAACGGAACGAGCAAAACAAAAAATTTTTTTACAAGCTCTGAAAAATAGTTGTGACGAATCTAGCGGTACCGAATCTAGCGGTACCGAATCTACCGATGATGATTCTTCTCCCCTTCGTAAGAAAAGAAACACCAACGAAAATGCTTCAAATTCAGGTTATGCAACTATTGAAAATGAAATACATGACAGTTTCTGGAACTGTTTTGAGGAAATCGCTACAGAGAACACGCAAAATGATGTTATGGATAAAAGCAAAAGCACAATTGCGAATGAGATTGATTTTTATCTCAAAACTGTTCGCTTGGATCGGGCGGCAGACCCTTACAAATGGTGGTCAGCAAACGCAAAACAGTATCCGAGCTTGGTAAAATTCGCGAAGATATATCTCTCGTCTCCTGGTAGTAGTGTATATAGTGAAAGACTATTTTCAGAAGCAGGTACTATCTATGAGGATAAGCGCAATCGTTTGCTATCAACAAATGCTGAAAAACTTGTTTTTATTCATCACAACTTACCATTGTTAGATTATAAATATTGAAATAAAAATTGTTATTGAAATAAATTATTTTTGAGTAATTTTTCCGTTTTTTTCCTTCATGATTGGAGATTCGGTATTCGGCCGAATATTACGAAATATTCGGCCGAATACCGAATACGAAAAAAATGGCCGAATAGGCCGAATACCGAATAGTAACCGAATATTCGTGGCATCACTAATGAATTGTACTTTGATGGGATTTCGGGAGCATCTGACTGTTTTGTATGAGTTCGTGAATTCGGAAGCTTCACTTGCTCATACGAATAACGTCGAAAACAAAGCGGCATTTGAATGCGAGCATAAAGTCCTACAGAACTGACCGGGCGTTGAACATTTATATGGCCTCATATAGGTACAGGTACCTTTTTTTCAAGGACTAAGATGGCAATTGGCTTCCTCCTGGAACCAACTTCCGTCGGTTCCTGGAAGACGTCAAGACAAACTATCCTGGTCCAGGGAAAAAAGGTCTTGAACTAATTGAAATTGACGTGTCGGAGTTAGAATTGAACGATCTGAATCCAGAAACACAACCGGCGTTCCTTATTGGTGGTCAAAACGAAGAAAACACGGTTGAACTCAGCGATGAGTGAGGTCAGTTTTCTTCGTTTAAGGCTGTAGGCAAGGGGATTCAATATCCTGGGGAGTTTTCATTTGGCAGGCCCCCCTACCTATATACTGTCGACCTCAATGTCTTGAGGAGTTTTGATTTGGCAGGGCAACGAGGTCGACATTATATAGGTAGGGGGGCCTGGCAAATGAAAACTCCCCAGAATATTGAAGCTGGCAGTAGGCAAGGGGACCTGCCATAAAAAACTTTCCATGAGAAACGAAGTATGGCCACCTCCAAGGGGTGTTTCTCGGATAATGCTAAGTGTCACGCTTTACTGCATAACCATAATTATATTTGGAATTTCTAATTGTATTTAGTTCTTCCCTGGTAATTTGAAACCCTTTCCAAAATGTCGCTGTTTGTGTTTAGACATTTCAAAAAGAATAAGACGCCTTTTTCAAAATATTGGTGTAAAATTTGACGCCTTTTCCAAAATATTGCCGTAAAACATGACGCCTTTTCCAAAATATTGCCGTAAAATATGACGCCTTTTCCAAAATATTGCCGTAAAATATGACTCCTTTTCCAAAATATTGCCGTAAAATATGACTCCTTTTCCAAAATTTTGCCGTAAAATATGACTCCTTTTCCAAAATATTGCCGTAAAATATGACTCTTTTTCCAAAATATTGCCGTAAAATATGACTCCTTTTCCAAAATATTGCCGTAAAATATGACTTCTTTTCCAAAATATTGCTGTAAAATATGACGCCTTTTCCAAAATATTGCCGTAAAATATTACGCCTTTTCCAGAATATTGCCGTAAAATATGACGCCTTTTCCAAAATATTGCTGTAAAATATGACGCCTTTTCCAAAATATTGCTGTAAAATATGACGCCTTTTCCAAAATATTGCCGTAAAATATTACGCCTTTTCCAAAATATTGCCGTAAAATATGACGCCTTTTCCAAAATATTGCTGTAAAATATGACGCCTTTTCCAAAATATTGCCGTAAAATATTACGCCTTTTCCAAAATATTGCCGTAAAATATTACGCCTTTTCCAAAATATTGCCGTAAAATATTACGCCTTTTCCAAAATATTGCCGTAAAATATGACGCCTTTTCCAAAATATTGCTGTAAAATATGACGCCTTTTCCAAAATATTGCCGTAAAATATTACGCCTTTTCCAAAATATTGCCGTAAAATATTACGCCTTTTCCAAAATATTGCCGTAAAATATTACGCCTTTTCCAAAATATTGCCGTAAAATATGACTCCTTTTCCAAAATATTGCTGTAACTTATGACGCCTTTTCCAAAATATTGCCGTAAAATATTACGCCTTTTCCAAAATATTGCCGTAAAATATGACGCCTTTTCCAAAATATTGCTGTAACTTATGACGCCTTTTCCAAAATATTGCCGTAAAATATTACGCCTTTTCCAAAATATTGCCGTAAAATATGACTCCTTTTCCAAAATATTGCTGTAAAATATGACGCCTTTTCCAAAATATTGCTGTAAAATATGACGCCTTTTCCAAAATATTGCTGTAAAATATGACGTCTTTTCCAAAATATTGCTGCAAAATATGACGCATTTTCCAAATATTACCATTTATTTCCAAATAATTCGCGTAATTTTCCATAATTTTGCCTTTACGTTCATTTGCTTCCCAAATTATTTGAAGCCTCTTGCAAAAACTAGATGATAACTTCATTTACAACCAAAATAGAATGCTACCTTTTCTGAAATATTTCTCAACTAAAATCCGCCTTTTCCAAAATTTTGATGCTTACTTCTTTTACAACTCAAATAAAATGAGACCTTTTCCTAATTTTTTCTGGATTAAAATCCACCTTTTCAAATATTAGCATAAATCTCATAATTTTTGTAGATTTACCTTTTTTTAGTAAGATCTAGAATAAGCTATAACACTTTTTTCGTCGCGAGTTCATTTGGTAAGATCGAGCTCGGCTGCAGACGACGGAGTTAGGTTTTTCTGGAATTCTCGGAGGTTATGGTAAATACATGGAATTTTAACATTTTCAAAAATTTTTTTGACCAACTTGCGGCGTGTTTAGAATTTTTTTACTATTTTTTCCGAACTCCCCGTGGTCTAATTAGTCAGAAACCACTGTTAGTTGAGTTAGTTAGATAAAGTGCAATCCTACCAAAGAAGATCTAGGTGATAGCTGTCTATAGTTTGCTCTAAAGGGACTAGAAAAATTCCTCCCCCTCTCAGCTAAAATTTCAGTGCAGTGTTGTCCGGCGTTCTGTGAGCCAAGATAGTCAAGTACTGAGTGAAACTGAACCGCTACCTTTTCTCTCTGGTACCTCTTGACTAGCCGTCGCGCTGGCAATGTTGATTAACTCTTTAGTCGAAACTATATACTAAAACCGAGGGACTTATGCCACTCAGCATAATAGGTGTACCCCCAACATTTAAAAGCCCTAGTGTGACAGTTCTAACCTTACTCGGTGTACAGGGAATGTTTGAGTGATTATTACCTCGACTAACAGAATATCATAAGAACAAGATGGCTCCGGCCATATTATACTTTTTGTGCGACGTTTATAGTTAAACGTTTTGATGGTGGTTCCGGCTTTATTATACTTTCTGTGTCTCTCATTTGTTTACGAAAACTGTTCCGAGTATGAATAAATTCAACCCAGATCAAGTTTAGTTTACGGTTTGATTGGAAATTCATTACATGAAGCCTAATATATGGCTGGAAGCTAAAATTATACAATGATCGCACGCTTATACTTAAGTACGACCATCGCGTAGCATTAGCCCCCAGCCACGTTGTCCTGAAACTCTAATAACCTGCCAAATGAGCAAGAATTAAGAACCATATGCATCTAAAAATTTCCTTATCAAAACTGTTAATTTCGTACTAGATGGAATATCAGACGAAGTTTGCTTTGAGGTGAATTTTTTTTTTAGTTTTGAAATGCTTCCCTCGTTGGGGGGCCTTGACTTCTCCACTGATGGAAAATGAAAACCTTTGCAGTGTGAGCCCTATAACTTAGTAACAAATAACAATGTAGAATTTGTAGTGTAACATCTTCAAGGATTTTCTCCTCTGGTTGCAAGGTACCGCATTCTTGATGTGCATGTCCTGTTCTAAGCCTAAAGCGGGTCTCTTCATCTAGGATCCCAAGCCTAAAAAGTGGGTCTCTTCATCTAGGATCCCAAGCCTAAAATGTGGGTCTCTTCATCTAGGATCCCAAGCCTAAAAAGTGGGTCTCTTCATCTAGGATCCCAAGCCTTAAAAGTGGGTCTCTTCATCTAGGATCCCAAGCCTTAAAAGTGGGTCTCTTCATCTAGGATCCCAAGCCTAAAAAGTGGGTCTCTTCATCTAGGATCCCAAGCCTACTGTTGAACTCGAGGATTCATCTTGACAAGAGTCGAACTCGAGGATTCATCTTGAGAAGAGTCGAACTCGAGGATTCATCTTGAGAAGAGTCGAACTCGAGGATTCAACTTGAGAAGAGTCGAACTCGAGGATTCATCTTGAGAAGAGTCGAACTCGAGGATTCAGCTTGAGAAGAGTCGAACTCGAGGATTCATCTTGAGAAGAGTCGAACTCGAGGATTCATCTTGAGAAGAGTGGAACTCGAGGATTCATCTTGAGAAGAGTTGAACTCGAGGATTCATCTTGAGAAGAGTCGAACTCGAGGATTCATCTTGAGAAGAGTCGAACTCGAGGATTCATCTTGAGAAGAGTTGAACTCGAGGATTCATCTTGAGAAGAGTTGAACTCGAGGATTCATCTTGAGAAGAGTTGAACTCGAGGATTCATCTTGAGAAGAGTTGAACTCGAGGATTCATCTTGAGAAGAGTTGAACTCGAGGATTCATCTTGACAAGAGTTGAACTCGAGGATTCACCTTGACAAGAGTTGATGTCGAGGATTCATCGAGAGTAGCGATGACCATTCAAAACACAAGTTCACGTTCTCTCACGTCACGATTTCAAACTTATTTCAAATGTAAACATATTCCTTTGTGATAGGAATAGTAACATCCTCGATAAGTAGCGCTAAATATTGAGGAAAAACTTGCAGTAGCAAATGCTAAATCTAGTTGAGTACCACCATCAGTTGACTGTTTAAAGTTAAGACCTTGTAGTAGATGAAACCCATTATCGGAGAAGAAAGATAGGAGTTTCTTAGCTTCAAGACACGATGAGTCTAGTAGGTTGATGTTGAAATCGCCAACAACGACACTGGGAATATCGGTATTGCTATACTCTGCCAAACACTTTCCAATACCATATATTTTGTCTCGAATGTTGCAAGCTGGAGGACAGTAAACTGCCAGTACGGATGACGGACATCACATAATGTTCCATCAAACCATAAGCATTCAATGTGGGAGGTTCTAGTTGGTTCCGACTTGAACATACGAATGTTGGGGTCATTTATATTTTCTTTGACATAAGCGGATACCCCATACGCCTTTCGACGTGATTCTCGTGGGAGATGAATACCTTGTAGCTTCAAAAATCCCGGAATTTCAAAATCGTCCGTCTCTTTGGCCCAGGTTTCAACGAGGAATACCATATCTGATTCCAATATTTTCAAATCTGAGCTGACATCTTGTAAATGACAATTTAAAGACTGCACATTGTGTACATAAATAGAAATTCTTTTGTCTATACTAGGTATAATTAATGGGCAATCTTTTCGCAAACGCTCCATCTCCAAGGCAACAGCGTCTTTACTCTTAACCACTGGGTTAGGAGCTTTGAATTTTCCCACAATAAACAAACCGTTAGACGTTTTGGCCCTACTACATGCGACGTATAGTTGAGATCTTTTCATCATACGCTTTTGATTAAGATGAACAACTACTTCATTGTAGGTATCTCCTTGACTCTTATGTACAGTTATAGCTTCGGCAATTACTAGAGGATACTGCTTTCTCGATACATAGATGTTTTTCTGTCCTGAACGTCTAGTGAAACTTCTCACAATCTTCTCAATAGGCGTCCATAGTTCATTAATATTATTGGTTGCCATTAGTCCTTGAGACTTGGCTCTAGTCTCCCTATCAGTCTTTTCATCACTAAATTCAATCCAAACTCAAACAGGTACCTGGTGCCCTCTTTGATTTTGACCGTACTGTATTTTTCTAAACCTCCCAGTCGCACCATTTACTAAACCATCGGCGGTGTTCAAATTGTTAGTTATCATATACCTTATACCAATCATTAGAGTTAATTCTCTATGTAAACCGCTGGTTTCTTGGGTTTTCAAGCTTTTCACGCCTTCCAGAATCCTTGTTTTAATTTCGTTGCTGGCATCACCAGTAGCCGAGTCAAATGCGATGGAGCATATTTTTTCGGTATTCTGTGAAAGTAATTTTAAATCATTGAACAAATTTACTTCATCATTTGTTGCAAACAAATGAAGGGATTCCAAAGGTAAGGGTCTTGAAACCGATTTTTCCAGGCTTTGAAATGTAGTGGGATTTTGGCCGAGGGGCTGCTCAAGAGTGGGAGAGCTTAGAATACTTTAAAATTCCCGACTGAAAAAAAGAACTTTAAAGCCAATTTTATTCCTTTTAATAAAATTGAAGGGTTGGTCGAAATAACGTCGATTAGTAACATTCGGTGGAATAACAAACTGGTATTGTATAAAAACTTAATACTTTAATACGAAATACAAAGGAAAAAAAACAAACTTATACACGGCGAAAGCGAAATTTTACCGTCCCGAGACGGGTAGAGGGAGAGAGGTCGGCCCGTGCCTTCCTCGTACAGGTAGATTTTTGTACGACTGAAGTTTTCTCATCCATCGAAGTTTTCTCTCTTCGATGAGAACAATTTGTCGTTTTTGGGGGCTCTTGCCCATTGGGTCGAAGGGGTCACGTGTAGTACGGAAGCCGCTTAGCAACTCCATATAAGGAGCGATTTTTCCCTCCAGCGAGGTTATGACGTCTTAAAGGTTGCATTCCGTAAACATGACTCACGAGAAAGTGAAAGGGGACTCTGGGCAAGAGAAACCCAAAAATGACTATTGACGATAAACTTTTAAAGGGTTAGTGTTTTTAAAGGGTTAGTGAAATGAACATTGCAAATTAAATTTTGAACACGGTTATACACACAAATAGTTTTAAACAAATATGATTATTAAGCAAACAAATAGGATTATTAAGTAAACAAGCAGAAATTAGTTTCGTTATTTAGTTATTTAGTTAGTTTAAGTTAGATTCAAACAAAATCATTTAACATACGCTCCCCCCCTTGAACTATCAGTTCAAGATAAGGTGCTCCCTAATTTAGCTCAAGGTTGTAAAGGAGGGGTATAGGTCGTTTAAGTCGAGTGCCGTTTGCAAGTCTTACCGAACAAGACCTTACGATACCGTCGCGTCCGCGATACGGCCATCTTCCAACATAAACGGGGCACATTTTGATCTTCAATTAAGACCACGTCGTCTTTCTTTAATTCCGGTGTTGGAATCTTATTTAAGCGGTGGTGCGCAGAGCGTAATTCCAAAAGGTATTCGGATTTCCACCTCGACCAGAAGGTATCATTTATTCGTTGACGCAATTTCAAACGTCTGGTTAATTGAATTCGCGTAGCAGGAGTCGTAGGGTTTTGCGTAAACGACCTTGAAGGCAGTGCGGTGAGTCGACCTCCGACCAAAAAGTGCGCTGGGGTGAGAGGAGTTGGTTCACCAGCGTCTTGATAGACGTATGATATTGGTCGAGAGTTTATGACGGCCTCGGCTTCTGTTAGGTAGGTCGTGATTTCGTCAATGGTGAGACGGGCCTGTCCCATGGATCTTTTAAGGCAGCCCTTAACTGAGCGGACTAGGCGTTCCCAGAAACCGCCCCACCAAGCGGCTCTTTCTACGATATAATGCCAAGATATCTTTAGGTTGCCAAAGTAACGACATACTTCCGGACTTCGAATGTTTTTGAACAGTTCCTTGAGATCCAGCTCGGCTCTTTTGAATGACTTGGCGTTGTCGGAATAGATGGATTTAACTATCCCACGGCGGGCAATAAATCGTCTAAATGCCTGAAGAAAGCTATCGGTCGACATGTCATTTACCAGCTCTAAGTGGCAAGCTCGAGTAACGGCGCAGGTAAACAACGCAATGTAGCATTTTTGCCCATCTTTCGTGTAAAGGGGTCCAGCAAAGTCCAGACCGCAAACTTCAAAGACCGGAGCTGGCGTTGTTCGAAAGGACGGTAGCGGCGCCATTTCGGCGGCAGAGGCTTTAATTCGAGTCCAACGGCAATGGTAACAATGATGTACCACCTTTTTAACTAATTGCCGACCGCTAGGAATCCAAAAATGTTCGCGGACTTCTACCAGAGTATCGGTCACCCCAGCGTGAAGTAAACGTTCGTGCTCATTGTAGGCTATGAGCTCAGAAAGTCGATGTTTGGACGCGAGAATCCATGGATGGCGTTCTCTGTAGCTCAGAGAGGTAGAGGTTAAGCGTCCTCCCACGCAAAGTAAACCGTCATCGTCGAGGTAGGGGTGGAGTGAATAGATTTTCGATTCCTTTTCTAAGATTTGCCCGTTACGTAAGGCTGTGACCTCCGTGTGAAAGCAGTCTTCTTGTGCTCTCTTGATCCAATATTTTTCAGCTCGTGTGAGCTCTTCCGTTGATAGTTCCTCAAATGACCTGTCTGTTTTCTTTTTCCTGCAGTTTTCAGTAAAACGATAGATCCAGGCTGTTATTCGATACACGGGTTTCAGAAAGCATGTACTGAATTTTTTCAGCTCGAATACCGGCTCGGAAGCTGGTTGGACAGTGACTAGGCCAAGATTAACAGACCGGAAGGAGTTTCTGAGTTCGTCTTGTACTTCCAGGTTGGATACTTGTTTAGTTATTGGTTGTTTTGGGTGAGCCTCGGTTTCTTTACCGAGCCAAGTAGGTCCCTTCCACCATAAACTATTATGTATTAGATCTGATACGGTACTACCACGCGTTGGTAGGTCCGCTGGATTGTCCTTAGTTCGGCAATGATTCCAATCAGCTGGATTTGTTAGGGTCTGAATTTCCCTAACGCGATTAGACACGAAAGGCTTCCATTCGGTCGCGGATCCTCTTATCCATTGAAGCGCTATAGTCGAGTCGGTCCACATTCTAATTTTTGTGGGTCGAATAGCAAAGGTTCCGAGTAGGTGTGAAGTTAAGCGAGATCCTATTACAGCTCCCATTAGTTCCAATCGTGGCATGCTTAGTTTCTTTAATGGGGAAACTCTAGTTCTGCACGAGACCAGCGCTGTTCCTATTTTTCCTTCGCAAGTCTTGAAACGTAGGTACGTGACTGCGGCATATGCCTTTTCGCTCGCGTCCACAAAGGTGTGCAATTCGATTTCTAGCAAATTTTCTTTGCCCGTTTGGGAATAATAGTACCGTGGAACTTTTACTTCTCTCAGATTTCGGAGTTCTTCGCACCATTCGTTAAATTTCGACGAGAGGTCTGTCGATAATTCTTCGTCCCAGGTCGACCCGTTTTGCCAAAGTTCTTGGAAAAGGAATTTAGCCTTTACTGTAAAGGGTGCTAGTAATCCAAGAGGATCAAATATTCGGGCTACAGATTTGAGTACCCATCTTTTCGTGTTCTTCCGAAGAATGAGAAATTCCAATAGGTCATCCATGACGAAAATCAGGCAGTCAGATGTGGTGTCCCAGGACAATCCTAATATCTTCAGAGTTGCTGAATTTGACAGGCTTTGTGTGGATTTCGCTTCTTCGGTCGTTGGGTTTTCAAGGTGCCATAGTTTTCGTAGTTCCGGTGAGTTGGTCTTGAACTTATGTAGTTCCATCCCCGCTTGTTTTAAAATCTCAGTTGATTTGGTAGATATTTCGAAAGCTTCCTCGACGTGCTTTCCTCCCGTGACCAAATCGTCGACAAATAGACATTTATCAACTTTGTCACAGACTTCCGGTTCTTTCTCCTTATACTTTTTGACGTGGTGTCGTATCGTAGCTGCAAGCATGAATGGGCTTGAAGTAACTCCAAACGGGACCCGAGTCATTCGGTATACCAATAGGTTGGAGTTAGCATCTGGATTGTTTACATCAATCCACAGGAAACGGACAGCGTCTCGGTCATTTTCGCAGATCGAAATTTGTAGAAACGCCTTTGTTATATCAGCGGTAAATGCGATACGATTCTCACGAAATCGGATGAGAACGTCCAGAAGTTCTGGGTTCAGGTTAGGCCCTGCTTACAGACAGTCGTTAAGTGATGGACTTCCTAGGGCGTGTGAGGATGCGTCATGTACGACTCGAAGCTTGGTAGTTTCGCTGGCGACGCGAATGACTTCTCGATGAGGAAGGTAGTAAGTGGGGAGGTCCATTTTTAAGGTCATAGAGGTGCTAACTCTTTCGACAACTCCTGATTCCAACTGTTCCTTAATTACGTCGTTGTAATTCATGAATAGGACTGGATTTGATTGCAGTTTTCTTAGTAAAACTTGGGTTCTCTTTTTAGCGACGTTGAGATTATCGGCGAGTGTCAATTTATTTGGTTTCCAAGGGAACGAGACTTCATAACGTCCATTTTTGAATTGAATGGACCTTTCAAAAGAGGTTAGAACATCGCTGTGTTCTGGTGATTTTGAATCCGAGTCCCTTATACCAATTGAGTCGAGCTCCCAGAATGATCGGAGTTGCGTGGAGACCAATTCTTCCTCGGACGGAGTTACGGCGCTTATGTGCATGACTGAAGCCGTGTTTATGCCGATTGACGTGGACGTGACCATCGTTGGTCCGTTTATGACCCATCCAAAAACAGTATTTTGCGCGACGAGTTTGGAAGAAAGGCGTTCGAACCTTCCATAAACAATTCCCCAGTATTCATCTGAGCCCAAAAGCAAATCTATGGAAGAAGAGCCACTTTGGCCATCGTTGTCTTCAAGCGTGTCTACTAGACGGAGTCCTCTTTTCTTCATTTCTTCAACGACACCCGAACTTGGTACCGAGAAGACTGCTCCGCTTATCTCCTTCTTCGATTCGAAAGCTTCGATTGTGACTCGACGCTTGGGGTCAAAAGTGCATGCTAGTTCTAGGCGAACTTTTCTCCTTTTGCTGCGTATAGGTTCAGCTCCCTCAAAGGGGTATACGTCCAGTTCTTCTTCAGAGATTACCGGTAGGTTCAGGCTTTTAGAAACACTTTCCTTGATAATCGTTACCTGGCTTCCGTTGTCCAGTAGACAGCGCAGTTTCTTGGTGCTTCCATCTTTAGGGTTCTTTCCGACGGCCTGGGCCATTTGCAGCAAGACCATCTTGTTCCGACTAGGTTCGTTCGTCCCTACATGATTATTAGCAGCTTGAGTTGGGCTTGAGGTTGAAGACTCTTGATTATACCCGCTTTCTTCATCTTTCCCTTCGCAAAGGGTAATGTGGTGTTTCTTCCCACAATTAGGACAGTTTTTACTGTTAGAGTCGCAGTTTTTCGTACGGTGTTTACTTCGTAGACAAATAAAGCAGCGTTGTCTTTTAAAAACGAGGTCTTTTCTTTCCGCTAGAGTTAAGGCTTTGCACTCCGAGGTTTTGTGCTCTGAATCGTCACAGTAAAAGCAGGTTTTTACGTAAGCGCGACCTTTGTTAGTGCCAACCAAAAGAGCGGAGGCAGTAGATTGGGACGATTTTTGATTGCGATTTTTGTAACCAGAGGGGTTAACAAATATTGGCGGTTTTCTAGACTCTGATTCTTTATTTGTATTAGCTTGAGCTCTTTCGCGAAAACCGATTTCTTTTCGCAAAAAATATAGGAGATCATCTACGGAATACGACTTTTGATCGTAGTTACGATTAAAATCAATTGAAAGTTCTAATGGCAAAGTTTTAACTAATACATGGCATAATAAAACACCGTAAGAATTGGTGACTACACCGAGAGATTGTAAACTGCGAATTTGTACTTCACAAGTGTCATACAAACGTTTTAGTCCTTCAATGTCATTAGCTCTCTTTACGGGCGTTAAATTAGTTAAAATGTTCATGTGAACTGCCGTGATATCTTCTGAACAACCAAAGCGTTCTTTCAGATTTTTTATAGCGGTGTCATAATTTTGATCAGTTGAGGCTAATCCCGACATTGACCTAGCGGCAGCCCCAGTTAAATAAGATTTAAGATAAGAGAACTTAGCTGATTTTGGTAGAGTAGGGTTGTCGTGGATGGTCGCAGAATATTGAGACCAGAAACTCAGCCAATTTTCGATGTCTCCGTTGAATCGTTCGATCTCCAACTTCGGTAGCCGGACGTTGGGTGCTGATGACGTCACTGAGATGCTTCCCGTCGTAGAGTGCGTTCCACCAGGTGCGAGCGGTGGAGGCGTTTGAGGTACTTGAGGAGTAGGTGTTTGAGGTGGTTGCAAATTAGGTGTTTGGTAGCCGTAGGTTAGAGATGGTGCCCCAGGTTGGGCGGCTGCCTGTTGCATCCTTATACCATCTAATTTCTCCAGGAGGCGTTTAGCTGAAGCACTAGCTTCCAAAATGTCGTCCGCGTACTTGCAGCAAACCTCAAAATCGTTCTCTTGTACCTCATCTCCATCGATTAGGTTTTCGATGAGATTATTAAGGTTTTCTAATTGCGACTCTTTGTCGTTTAGAAGTAACACACAGTTTTCTAGTTTATCCACGTTAGGTGTGGCAGAGTTCAGTTCAATTTTTATAGCCTTAATAGCGCGAGTAGCTGCAGACCGTACTGCACTACGCTTCTTAGTGTATTTAGATAGTTGTTTCGCGTTTTGAGTCGCCTCAACTATTTCTTCGTTTTCCGCCATATTTAATTTTTTTTTTTGTTACCAGTTTTAAGACGATTTATACCGAGCGCGAGTGTTCCTTATATCGACGTATTTCCCGGGTTTCGGCACCAAAATGTAGTGGGATTTTGGCCGAGGGGCTGCTCAAGAGTGGGAGAGCTTAGAATACTTTAAAATTCCCGACTGAAAAAAAGAACTTTAAAGCCAATTTTATTCCTTTTAATAAAATTGAAGGGTTGGTCGAAATAACGTCGATTAGTAACATTCGGTGGAATAACAAACTGGTATTGTATAAAAACTTAATACTTTAATACGAAATACAAAGGAAAAAAAACAAACTTATACACGGCGAAAGCGAAATTTTACCGTCCCGAGACGGGTAGAGGGAGAGAGGTCGGCCCGTGCCTTCCTCGTACAGGTAGATTTTTGTACGACTGAAGTTTTCTCATCCATCGAAGTTTTCTCTCTTCGATGAGAACAATTTGTCGTTTTTGGGGGCTCTTGCCCATTGGGTCGAAGGGGTCACGTGTAGTACGGAAGCCGCTTAGCAACTCCATATAAGGAGCGATTTTTCCCTCCAGCGAGGTTATGACGTCTTAAAGGTTGCATTCCGTAAACATGACTCACGAGAAAGTGAAAGGGGACTCTGGGCAAGAGAAACCCAAAAATGACTATTGACGATAAACTTTTAAAGGGTTAGTGTTTTTAAAGGGTTAGTGAAATGAACATTGCAAATTAAATTTTGAACACGGTTATACACACAAATAGTTTTAAACAAATATGATTATTAAGCAAACAAATAGGATTATTAAGTAAACAAGCAGAAATTAGTTTCGTTATTTAGTTATTTAGTTAGTTTAAGTGAAATGAACATTGCAAATTAAATTTTGAACACGGTTATACACACAAATAGTTTTAAACAAATATGATTATTAAGCAAACAAATAGGATTATTAAGTAAACAAGCAGAAATTAGTTTCGTTATTTAGTTATTTAGTTAGTTTAAGTTAGATTCAAACAAAATCATTTAACATGAAATAAGTCAACGTCAGCGGGCGTCATCTCTCCCATGGACATTCGATTTAAAGCGAAGGCAAATATTTTGTCATCTTTCTGTCTCAAAATTTCGTTAAGTTCGTAAAGCTTAAATTCTTCCCACAGCGGCGCGTAGGGGTTATTCTTTTCTTTTAAAGGCATGAATGTGTAGTTATCGCCCACAGGAGGCAACTGGTTGTAGTCTCCCACAAGAATAATTGAAAGGCCACCAAAAGGCTTTGAAGTTCCGAAGATTTGTTGGGCTCTTACATTAACATAATTGAATATTTTGGCTCCGCACATTGATATCTCATCTATTACCAAAAGTTTTAGGCTTAAAAGAGAACTTCTTTTTCTGTTCAAAGTATCGTTGTCCAAAGGGTTCATTTTGCCAGAAAATTGATTAGTTGGCAGGTTAATGGCTGAATGAAGAGTAACACCATCAATATTAAAAGCCGCTTTCCCAGTGAAAGCGGTTCTTAGAACTGTCAGTTGTGTTGGATCGGCACCAGGCTTGTTCTTTTCATGTCTGGATACGGCTTCAAAAATGGCTTTAATCCAAAGACTTTTTCCAACACCAGCACCGCCGGTTTTCAGAATCCTCAGAGGTTCTTCTTGAGATGTTTTGAAATGATTTAATACATAGTAGAAAATCTCTCGTTGTTTGAAGTTGAGTTTTCGAAGCATGCTGTGATATTCTTCATTGTTGACCAGAGTTATTTTTGGAGTAAAGTCGGCTGCAGTGGTCTGTTGAATATCAGAATTAATGTCGCAAATAGCTTCTTGGAGGGTGTTGACATAATATTGCGGATCATCCAAAGAGAAACTTCTATCACGTTCGTTTTGATGTTCGATCATGGGTTGAATATTTTGAGGCTCATTTGGTTGTTGATTTTGTCTTACTTCTTGGATCATTTGATCCAGATCCAAATCATCAATTTAATTTATAAATTCCCTTCTTGCATGAGATATTTCCGGCTTACGGGCTTCATAGATATCTTCTACGTTGGCCTCCAGCAGTTCGGTTTCCTCACAACGCCAAGGTAGAAACAGCATTAATTCCACTCGACAGTAGTTTTTCAGATCTTTCACCATACAGTTCTTTTTGAATCTTATTACTTTGGCCTGCATCCTTTTCTTGACGTATCCTGAAGAATCTTTCAGTTCAAGGAAATTAACAACAGAAATTGTTTCATTTTCTTGGTCTTCATCTTCGTTCAGATTTTGAGTCCTTCTTTGGCGTTTGCTTCGGGAAAAATCATACCATGAGGCGAAAGCAGCAAGACTGACATTTTCCAACTCATCTGGTCTCGCAATATAATGTTGTATGACGCCATCAGAAAAACATCAGTACTATCATCAGGTAATAATTCCAATTCAGATGGTCTTTTCAGAATGTGAACCCTTTCTTCTGGAGGTGAAGTGTTTATGAAAATATGAGCGCGAGTGCTCCGGCAAATAGGGATTGAAAGTATTATGTAGCAGCATTCTTGAGCGCTAATTTCTTCGCAATGAATAAATTTATTAGCAATGATCTTTAATCTCTCTTTTATGCCACTTCCTCTATTTTTTGCTTCTTTTACAGCTTCTCTGAGGAGCACTGACATACCCTTTTGGGCTTTACCAATGTAGGAAACGATGTACATGAGACAGGCGTAAGGGTCAAAGACGTATTGGAGATCGATATTAGCCTTCCACAACTCCAAAATCTTTTTGTTGTATGGATTTATTCTTATTTCTTTTGGCGATCTTTTAAGAAGTACAGATAACCTTCGAATTGGATAAGTTACAGCTGCAACATATTCCTCTTCAGTCATGTTCAGTGTTTCCAAAAATTCTTCATATGTTTCCGGTGCAGTTTCAACTTTCAAGTTTCCGATAACATTTTGCACCAATTTACTTCTAGCTTGAACCTCTTCAACGTCTTCGTCTTCGGCACGTTTTGAAGGGTCGTAAATAATGGTTCTTCCCATTGGCGGAAAAGGTATACCAAATCGACACGATGACTGCCCGGTATCATTCTTCTTCCGACAGGTTCTGGAATGCATGTGGGTTTGCAGTTTCACCAAGTTGTTCCATTTTTCACTTCCATCCCCTTTCGAGCAAGTAATGTTTGAATCAATGAACGTGATAACTTCTTCCACGGTAGAGTTATCGCTTCTCAGTTGTGGCGCATTTGTAATCCAGAGTAGAATGTGGGCGTGTGGTGATCCCCTCATTTGGAACTCGATTCTAATGTAATAATCATCAATGGTTCCTATGGGCGACTCCTTGCTTCGCAGAAATTTGAAAAATTCTCTCAACCGATAATCAAAATATCGGCTGCAGGTGACAGGGTCCTCATTTATGTGTTTGGCTCGGTCCATAAAACCCAAAGTTTCCACGTACTCTTTCACTGTTTCTCGAGGGTGTCCGGCAATTACACATAAGGACTCCAAAAGCTCTTGCCATTTCGTCTCCGCAGCACTCAGAGTAAGAAACCATGTAGGATTTCCAAGTTGACGAACCATAGCCAGAAGATCTTTCTCACGCTGTTGTAAATAGCCAGGGGAAGATCTTACGCTTTCCAATACCTTGTAACCATCATCGTGTTTTACCAAAGAATCCAAACTTCCAGGTTAATAACCCAGCTGTGTATGGTTGGCCAGCTTTTGACTTGGTTTTTCTCATGCAAATTTGTTTAGAGCTCCGTAGTTTTATTTGTATTAATTTTTTGTACGTATAAAATAATTTTGGAATATTCTTCGCACAACGCCTATCGCTGTTTCTGAATTCCCATTTTATTTGCTGCGTGTACGTATCCTTAGGTGGAAGATTCAACCCTTGACCAGCATAAATTGTTGGAAAAGAAAGGAATTCAGCGTCTTCGTCAAAAAGAATAGATTGCGGTGTCTGTCCTTCTCCAAGAGCATAAGAAATACTTTCAATTTGAGGAGTAATTAGATCTTCAGAGGCAATAAGTAGGGTATCTCTTTGCCATTATTTAGTCGCTCTTGTTCATCTGTTTCATCCCATTCGTCGTCACTGTCAGTAACGCTCTGAGGTTCAGCAATAGCATTCTCTCGTGAATCTGTGCCAACAGATGGCACGTTGTCTACTTCCATTCGCATATCTTCTTGATTCGATACGAAATTCATGGTATTTGATTGGCTGAACTCCAATACCAAGTCAGCTGGAACTGTTACTCCATGTTTGATATATAGAGGAGTTGGCATAAGGACGGTTACGCCGTCCAAAACTTTCTTTGCACGAATCGTTTCGTTTATATAGTGGTGTTGATATTCCATTTTTCTCATGAGCTTAATTTGAACAACTTGAGTTTCAGTGGGACGTCTGGGTAGAATTGAAACTGAAGAGTCTACTGAAACTGGCACGTTAACGACATTGCCACGAATTCCTTTTTGTTGATCAACTCCAAGTTTTCTTATCTGCATAAAAGGTAATCGAGGAGAAATCATTCTACACTCGAGTTCCGTAAGATTTTTCAACTCCGGAGATAAATCGGGAAAACAATAGCCATGTTCTTTTGAGAGTGGTGGTACTTTCTTTCGGGAAACATAGCAGTAGCAAGAATAACACAACAAAATATGTGATGGAAGCAGTCTATGATTTATCCCTTCAACTGATAAATATTTAGCTGAATCTGTTTTTTTAACAGAAGTAGGAAAAAATAGCCCGGAACAACATTCACATTTATGATCTGGACCATACGATATATTTTGGAGAAAAGTCTTTTCATAATATTGGGGGTGTTGTTTCCTAGTTGTTCTATTGGAGTTATGGCTTTCAACCTCCCGCTGGGCAGTAACTTCACGAGTAATTTGCCTTGTAGAGTTGTCTCTTTGCAATTCAGATTCAGAGGCATCATTAGTTGTGGGGCCTTGGCTCGCGGCAAGGCCATCAAAAATTGCGGGTCCTTGGCTCGTTGAAGGGCCAGGAAAAACGGCGGGTCCTTGGCTCGTTGAAGGGCCAGGAAAAACGGCGGGTCCTTGGCTCGTTGAAGGGCCAGGAAAAACGGCGGGTCCTTGGCTCGTTGAAGGGCCAGGAAAAACGGCGGGTTCTTGGCTCGTTGAAGGGCCAGGAAAAACTGAGAGTCCTTGGCTCGTTGAAGGGCCAGGAAAAACTGCGAATCCTTGGTTTGTTGAAGGGCCAGGAAAAACTGCGAATCCTTGGCTCGTTAAAGGCCCAGGAAAAACTGCGAATCCTTGGCTCGTTAAAGGCCCAGGAAAAACTGTGAATCCTTGGCTCGTTATAGGCCTAGGAAAAACTGTGAATCCTTGGCTCGTTATAGGCCCAGGAAAAACTGCGGGTTCTTGACTAGTTGAACAGCCACCATTTGAAAATGGGCCATCTATAGCTGAGTTACTTTTCTTCTTCTTTTCAGCATATCTTTTTCGACGACGTGCGTTTTCTTCTTCTCTGTATTGTGGATCCTGGCGTAACCTCCTCATTCTTTCTTTAGACGTTTCGTTGGTTTTAGAAGCCATTTAATTTATCAAATTAAACTGATTACAAAATGAATGTGAAATTATTTAAGCCTAATGTGAAAAAAAGGAATAGTTTCTAATAAATTTTCAGATATAAAAAATGTACAACCTAATAACAATGAAAAAAATAAATATAGTTTCAGATAAAGTGATCTTGCTTAGATCAAGAAAAAATTTAAAGAATGTACAACCTAATAAAAATGAAAAAAAATTAAATATGGTTTTAGATAAAGTGATCTTGCTTAGATCACGAAAAAATGTACAGCCTAATGACAATGAAATTTTTTTTAAATATAGATAGAAAATAACTGAACTATATGCAAAGGCTTAACGATATTGGGAACTACTGGCGTTTCTGAAATTTAATTACAAAGGATCACAAAAAACACTTAGCTGCAATAATTAGTTTATAAGTTCTCGAAGTAAATCTTGGTCATTCGGCAATCGGCAAATATGAGACAAAAATATTCGCGAACGACTCGGAATTTCAAACGAGAAACGAGAAAGAGTTTTTCACTCCTGAGCGGGAAAAAGGACTCAGTCAAAGGAGTAACAAAACACGGCGAAGGGGTATGAGCCCTGGGATAAGTCACTATATATGTGTTGCAAGTAGTACACATTTTATAGCCTATTTCATGGGGTAGGCAACCCTCAGTATCGGGAGATACAAGGGGGTTGCTCCAGTGCCGTGATTGCGCACTCTCAGATCCAAAACGCCTACAGCGCAGGCGCTAAAAAGCGAGATAGAAGGTAGAGTTTTATTCCCGCACCTTTCCCTCTTAGAGTCGTTGAAACGGTGTATCGGGGCACAGCCCATTCGATCACGAGCTCACCTGCTCGCGCTATGGCGGTGTACCAAATTGTAGCAAGCGATCATTGTAAAATTTAAAAGCTCAGAGTTCCTATAAAATTGGTATTCTATTAACAAAGAATACGTTCCCAAATAAATGGAACTACAGCCCACTCGATCACGCTTGCTGACCGCGGCCAGCATTCCGCCCATGCAACAGAGACCACAAAAACCAGAACAGCTAATTGTTTAAAATTTACCGCCAATTTTGATGGTGGTAAGAAATTTTGGGAATTTTGAAAAATAGTGCCTGCACCGCCAATTTTTTACCTCTCCGAGTGACGATGACGTCACGGAGAGGTATTACACCGGCCGTGTCTGTCTGTCTGTCTGTGTGTCTGTGTTTCTGTCTGTCTGTCTGTGTGTCTGTCTGTCTGTCAGACCCCACGTGACCGCGTTCGCAGTTTACAAATCGGAGCAAACAAATACCCGATTTCCGGAACGCGTTCGCGGTTCACGGAAATTTGGCCATTCATCTACCAACACCAGTCTTTACTAACTGGCTTCTAAGCACCACAATCTGGTAGTCTTTGTCCATCCCACATGGACACTAGCCTGTACTTGCTGGCTCGGAAGCACCACCATCTTCTGTTCTTCGTCAATCCCACATTGACACCAGGCTGTACTTGCTGGCTCGTAAGCACCACCATCTTCTGTTCTTCGTCAATCCCACATTGACACCAGCTTCTATGCACCACCATCTTCAGGTCTTTGTCCATTCCGGCCTCTTCTCCATCGTTATCGTTCGGTTTTAAGATATACGCGGCGATCGGCTAGGGTTACGAGAAACGTCTAGCATCCCAATGGTAGGGCTTCCACCAAAGGTTCACGCGAATGCGTTTTTATCTATTATTATAATGGCAACGAATTGTATATATACCCCAAAATTTGAAGAAAGCGGGCAAGAGGGGTACCCTTCACTTTAAACGTCAATATTAGCAAAGTTTCGAAAGATAATAGGAACAACTTTATTTTAAACGATTTACCTATTTTTAAAGTTATTTACTGGCGATTAAAATAATTAATATCATTTATATTTAATTAATTATTTAAGAAAAACTTATTTCTATGTAATGACACAAGTGAGAGTTTATATAGAACGAGTAATGAAGATTGCATCCGAATCAAAACACTACACGCATATCAAAGTTAATATAAAGCGAGTAGGATGATAAGATTTCTTACAAAACGATAACATTTCCTTTTTGCAGAATATTAAATGGAAATATTTTAAATATTTTTCGGCATTACGATTCTTTAAGTAGTTGTGTAGCTATAAAGCTCTGTTTCATCTTAATATTCCAAGAACATCTTTAGATATTAACATTTCAAATTTGGTGTTTACTTTTTAATTCAGCTTTATTACATTTATATATAGTGTAATCGCATTTTTTTATATTCGTTAGATAATATGAATGTTAATTCTTCATCTATCCAAAAGTGTTGAAACGATTGGGTCTGTGAAATAAGATACCCTAGATTTAAACTAGAATTGACCTTGTTTCGCCTCCTCTTATAGGAGGTGTTAACGGTTCAGAGTGAGCCGAAAGTTAAATACACCCTTCAGTGATAAAATTTAGGTCCTCATTAGAATTTTTGAGGATACAAAGGAAATTGTTAAACGCTTAAGCCTTTGCTAAAGAGCAATATTTCGCCAATTTGAACTATGTATTTCCGGTTTTTCTCATTGCCTGGTGGACCTGTGTTTAGAGAGTAAATTCGTCTCGGCTCGGAGAGGTTCATTTTGGTTTCCCAACTTGTTTTTGTTTGTTTTAGACTCCTTAGATCGTGAAAAAAAAGATGGTGGTAAATTTTCTTGGCGCAAATGATTATTAATGGTGGTAAATTTTCTTGGCGCAAATGATTATTAATGGTGGTAAATTTTCTTGGCGCAAATGATTATTAATGGTAAAAAATCAAATTTTAAAAATCGTGTAAAAATAGCAGGAAATTCAAATTTGACATGTTTACCAAGTGATCTAACCTAACCTAACCTAACCTAGGGAATTTTGAAGAATACATGTGTTTGAGTTTGACGCCTTATTCATTCTCCTAACCAGGACCCTCCATAATATATAATATATAATATAATACGAAATTTTTGATCTAATATCCATGTTTCGGCATTACTACTAAGAAGAATAACTAGTAAACTTTTATCTGGAAAGACAGTATATTTTATTATGGAATTTTTTGTCCGCTACACCCCTATTATTTTGACACAAGAATACAAATCTTTTGTACTTTTTAATTTTTGGCATAAGATAATAAAGCCTTGAAGTTTTTTTTCTCACCACTAAATAGATACATCAGATTCAGAAATAATGACATTTTTAATAATACTAGGAACAAGTTTTTTAATATAATTTTTGTACCTTTGAAGTAGTTTTCTCACTTTAATCATTGATAACATTTAAAATTTTCTTAATCTTAATACTTTTAATTTACTAAAAAAAATTAAACTTGAATTTTTTGATTTGCATGTTATACTCGCAAAAGATCAAAAATGTTTAAAACATTTTATTTTTCTTAAATGTGTAATCAACTTCAGCACATAACTGTAATGTTTACCAAAGGGAAAAAATTAGGTATTTTGGTTAAACAGATTTTTGCTCAATGTGCAAAACTAAAAAATCAAGTTTTAAACTATAAAAATGTGCAAAACTGAAGAAAACAATTTTAATCCGCGAAGGGAACATTACCATAGCCATTTTGACCTTTATGTACTATGATAGTACTGAATTTTTAGACAACTATGCTAATTTAGTTTATTGGAGGCACAATGAATTATTACCTCTTCTTAATGATAAAATTTTATAAAAAGAAGAGAAAACTTATGGCAATAAAATACAAGTATTTATTAGGTGTAAATTGCCTAATTAAAATACAAAGAGATGAGAGCTTTCGGCTCGTGAGCCTTCATCAGTCATACTAAAATCTAACGCGCGTGACCCTTACGAGGTGACCTCGGTTTTAACAAATCATATCACGCCCTCTCTTGAACAAAATGCTTGTCGTCTATGACTCCCCAATATTTCGCTTCAGCACAACCTTGGTTTAAATTTAATTTTCCCGATTTTTTAATAAATATACCCTCAATAAACTTTCTTTTTCGCCAATTTTTCTCCCGATACAAAATTTTTGGATCTTTAAAATCCATTACATGACCTTTAGACTCCCAAACATGCACCGCTATGCCGTTTTCTTTATTATAGTTTTTAATGCATTGTTTATGCCCTGAGAACCTTTTTTTTAACGTTTGTTGTGTTTCGCCAACATACGTTTCGCCGCATGTTTCACATTTTACTTGATAAACGACGCAGCGATTATCCAATAGGTTGATATCTCTTTTGGGCCTATTTTTAACTAAGTGGTTGTTTAAATTTTGTCCACCTATATTTAATAATTTAACGTTAAATTTATTTTTTAATTGTCTACCTAATTTTTCACTAATTCCCCTAATATACGGGAGCGCTAAGCATGGTTGAGAGTCTCTAGGTCTATTGTAATCGTTATTAACAATGTTATTTTTAAAAATCGCATCAATTAAGCCATTTGGGTAATTACTATTAATTAACTGATTTTTAACGATGGCTTTAACCTCTTCTTAGGTTAAAATTGTTTTAGAATTAAAATATTTGCAAGTTTTTAGAAATATTATTAAGTTTTTACTTAATAAGTTTTGGCTTAAATGTAGCATATACGTTTCACTTATGTCCTCTGAATTTGTTCCACCTTTTAGAAATTCTTCAGTATTTATCACAATATGTTTCAATATTTTATTGTGCAGCAGCAAATCTTCGTGTTAACTAAACTGAGCTAGTTTGCAATCAAATAGTACACACTTCTCCAATCTTATCTTGCAGCTTCAAACAGTTCATATTAACCAAACTAAGCTATTCTAAATTTTTACTGCTTTATCCCGTTTTTTAAAGTTTATTTTATCAGGTTTTGTTTTAAGTTTATTTTATCAGGTTTTGTTTTAAGTTTACTTTATCAGGTTTTGAAGTTTATTTTATCACGTTTTTTATCAGGTTTTGAAGTTTATTTTATCACGTTTTTTATCAGGTTTTGAAGTTTATTTTTTCACGTTTTTTTTAAGTTTATTTTGTCGGTTTTTTTTTAGTTTATTTTGTCGGTTTTTTTTAGTTTATTTTGTCAATTTTTTTAGTTTATTTTGTCAATGTTTTTGTTAGTTTTTTTTATGACATGTTTTGTTAGCGTTATCCGGAACTTCCCAAGGTTTTATCTGAAACCACTTCCAGGCTTTTATCTGAAACCACTTCCAGGCTTTTATCTGAAACCACTTCCAGGCTTTTATCTGGAATCACTTCCAGGCTTTTATCTGGAACCACTTCCAGGCTTTTATCTGGAATCACTTCCAGGCTTTTATCTGGAACCACTTCCAGGCTTTTATCTGGAACCATGTCCAAGCCCGAAGTAGTTGTAGAGCTTAATATGCCAGAAGTTTTAGAAATGACCACTGTAGGAAACATTTCCACGTTTGAAGTGGTTGGATGTAATAAGGACTCTGATACTTGAGACATTAACTCATCAATTTCATCTTCAGTGGAGCAAGCACCAATTTCTGAGTTTACTCGCTTGGGTGGTGTTGAATATATGCCAGATGACAATTCTGAATGTTGTCGTTTAGTTGGTGTACTTGGCCACACCGACTTATTTGGAGAACGTTTTGGTGACAAATGTGTTTGTTGAGCCACAACCATAAACTTTTTTGGACTAAAAATTAAATACATCAATATATTTGTTCTATTAAAACAGTCCCACAAGTCACTTATCCAATCTCATTCACTCTCACCCGGCTGGTTTATCTGCCTTTCAATAATGGCGATAGATCAACAACCATCAAATGAAAATATTTTACCCATGGTAAATGACTTGTGGAGCCCTTAAAAATATTATAAATTATTGTCTTACATTTCTAAGTTCAAATTTAGGTAACATCCTCTCTTGACATGGTAGGCAACATAAATTCGCCTAAGGTCCTTACTCATATTCCAAAAGAAATACGAAGCATGAATGGCCGATTTGTAATCAGCGTACGCAGTGTTACCTCCAGTTGCACAAATTACTCTCTCTAGTACGTACGGGCTCAAGGAATTAATATACGCAAACGCGCAAACTTTTAAAATTTGGTCTGGTAATTCAGAGTCTTTTAACATGACATATCTTCTTATGTCTTCTGGCCATAAACTTTTTTTCCCTATCACAGCTTCCATTTCAAAGAGCGGGTTTTTAAAAATTTTCGGACTAGATGGTTCCGAAGACGCCATTGATACTGTTAAATGACAGAAAACTAATTTATATTAGCTATTTTTAGTGTTCATCTTCAATCTATCTTAACATACCTTTCTTATAGAAGACTTGATTGACTTAGGCTAACCAAATTTTTTAGTTTCCTTTTTTCTTTTGACAAAATTGACGGATAATTTCTTTCTTCTTTGAACAAATTCACGGTTGATTTCTTTTTCATTGACAAATTTCACGGTTGACTTATTTTGTTTTTGACAAATTTCACGGTTGACTTTTTTTTTGACAAAATTCACGGTTGATTTAAGTTTCAGTTAGACTATAAATCTTCCCATTCTCCATAAGCTACTTAACGATTAACATTGAAATATTTTCAACAATGTGGCTAACCGAGGCTTAACACTCATACGAAAAATATTTTCAACAATGTGGCTAACCGAGTCTTAACACTCATACGAAAAATACACAAATATTTTCAACAATGTGGCTAACCGAGGCTTAACACTCATACGAAAAATACACAAATATTTTCAACAATGTGGCTAACCGAGGCTTAACACTCATACGAAAAATACACAAATATTTTCAACAATGTGGCTAACCGAGGCTTAACACTCATACGAAAAATACACAAAGGAATAGTTATTACACCATTAATTTCAATTACTTAAACTATTACTATCGTTAATTCATATTTAATCCTACCAGATCGAAGTAAATGAAAAACCGCGAAGCCACCCTCTATTTCAGTAACATGCCAGGTTAAAAAGCCCGTAACATCGAATTTTTCAACAGAGTTCGGAAAATGCCAAAATACTAACGGCGATTGGGGGATTGGGACCTTTGTTGTTCGTATCCCATGAAGCAATAAAACTGTCTAAAACGTTTTAGCGGATGTCATTGCTCCATGGGAGCGCCTATCAAAGAACACAGCCAACTCGATCACGCAAACCTACTCGAGTGATCGAGTGGGCTGATAATTTGGAAGTTCCAACATTTTGAAACATTATTTCTAATGACAATTTTCAGAGCTTAGTTCAAACACTCAATTACTTATTAGTTTTTGGCTAAATGGTTCCCTAATGTTCCTTGATTTCTTCCAAGCAATTAGAAATATTGTTAGTTCAAACACGTAAAAATGTTACAAATAGTACATGAAAACTAAATTAAGCTTTCTAAGTTGTCACACTTAGTTTATAAAATGGTTCTTAATTTTTTTTTATGTTTTAGTAGTTAAAACGCGTCTTGGGATAAAAACTTGGGTTCCTGCATCCTTAGGCCAAGGGCAATTTTTCGCTTAAGATGTCATTAGTAGCGGTTGTTGGTTTAGTTGGTTGATTCACTTCTTCAGACCTTCCATGACCATTATGAATTATATTCACTGCAGCAATTTCAGGCATTTGAATAATATCATGAGAGTTTGAGCTTATATTGCAACTTTGAGAAAGGGCGGTATCAGAAGCGCCAGAAACATTCATCGGGACTGAATTTTAAAAAATTAACAACTGTTAGTAGTTTTGTGTTTCTTTTGATATGGTGCAGACAAGTGTTGCCAGCTATTTGTGAGTGTAATTCAAGCTTTATCGAAAACAACAGACTGAAAGGCTTTTTACTTTGAATTCAGAGCTGTGCTAATTAATAAGTTAGCTAATTTAATTTCTAATTGAAAATGGTGATTGAATTTTAATTACCTTAGTGCTAATTGAGAAGTAATTCTAATTAATTAGTATGAATCGGAAACGTAATTATCTAATTAAAATTTAATTAGATTTAGGATTAACTAATTAGCCAATTCGATTTTCAATTAATCTTTTACGCCAATTTGTTGTAAAATTCTAATTAATTATTTTGATAAATAAATGCCTAATTTCTAATTGAATTGAATTAGTTTCTATGTCTAATTTCTAATTGGCTAATTAATTAGTTCATAAATATTTCCCTAATTGCTAATTCTAATTCAATTAGTTGTCAGCTAATTAGCACAGCGCTGACTTTAATTCAGGTCATTCAGATTCAAAACTAAGCAGCACTCTTAAATGACAGACAACCCCGAAGCATAGTTTCTTAAAAGATAAGAAATTTTAAAAAGATACATTAATCTACCTTGAACTACCGTTTTCGAGGGGTAAAATATTTTGGGTACTTCACAGGTATGGGATTCATCTTCACTATTATCGAAGGTCTGAACTGCCATTTTCGTTGGATAAAATATAGTGGATATTTCACGAATTTCAGATTCATCTTCACTATTATCAGAGACTGATTTTAGGGTAGAAAAGATATAGAAATATATTTTTTAAGGCTTGATGATGTTTCAACAGTAGTCTAAAACACACCTTGAACTGAATTTGCTTGCAGTAAATCAAATGTGTTTGGGGCATTTTCCATCGATTTAGGACGCGTATTCGAGGCATTTTCCATAGAGTCAATTCTTTTAGGACGCGTATACGAGGCATTTTCCATAGAGCCTATACCTTTAGGACGCGTATCCGAGTCATTTCCCATCGAGGCAGTTGTGTCAACCACCGTACGATCTGTAGTTGTGTCACTCTCCACAGTTTTATTTATTTCTACAGCGTTCGAGGGTCTTGGCCTATATGTTGGTAAATTAAGTGGTCTTTCGACGTCTAGGCTCATACGGGAAAACGGGATTGGTGGTAAATTAAATGCTCTTGCAAAGCTGAGTCCCTCACGTGAAAGCGCTTTTGAGCTTGTAGTTACTTGTTGCCGAGGCACCATTTCAGTTGTGTTGGTATCCCTTGAAAAATGTGTTGTTGTGTTTCTAGCACGGTGTTGCGCCAACTCTCGTGTTTGGTTATCCCTTGAAGAATGTGTTGTGTTTCTAGAGCGATGTTGCGCCAACTCTCGTGTTTGGTTATCCCTTGAAGAATGTGTTGGGTTTCTAGAGCGATGTTGCGCCAACTCTCGTGTTTGGTTATCCCTTGAAGAATGTGTTGTGTTTCTAGAGCGATGTTGCGCCAACTCTCGTGTTTGGTTATCCCTTGAAGAATGTGTTGGGTTTCTAGAGCGATGTTGTGATAAATCTCGTGCTTGGTTATCCCTCGACGAATATGTTGTGTTTCTAGCACTATGGTGTGATAAATCTAGCGCTTGGTTATCCCTCCACGATTATGTTGTGTTTCTAGCACTATGGTGTGATAAATCTCGCGCTCGGTTATCCCTCAACGAAAACGATGCGTTTCTAGCGCTGATTCGTGCCATATCTTGATTTGACCTTCGTCTTTGATGGTCCATTGCAGATGTTTGATTGTCAGTTGAAAGATGGGTTGTTGTGATTGTGGAAGGGTGTACTAAAGGAGAATATTGTTGTCTTCTAACTTGGAGTTGGATGCTTGAAGGCGCTTTTTCGCTATGCCTGGAATTTTTCTTGAAACAGTTAATCGATGTATCTCCAGATGTTAAGCAAAATGAACAGAATTTCTCAGAGGGTAAATTAATTTTAACTTTACCCTCATTGAATAAAACCGAAACACTTAATCGCTCTAGCATTTCAAAGCCAACTGTTATTGGGTCCTTTGTAGATAGTGAAACTAGGACTGATATTTTAATCTCCTCTGAATATTCATGAACACTTATATTAATATTTGTTGCACCAAAAATTTCATCTCCAAAATCTTGACGTTGACATGGTCAACTTTTCGAACCATCTCTGCCCACAGGTTTTCGATTGGATTCAGGTCATAGCCTTTTGAAGGCCGATTCATCACCTTCATGAGAAATTAACGGTTGCAAGGTATTAAATAGAGATTAAATCCGTCTAATGAATTACATCGTTAACTACAGTGACAAGATATTTACCGTAAAACCATGAACCGCACTAAGCCTCTCCAGGGCTTGAGTGGTCACTCTTGCCGTGTGGATCGGAGCTCGGTCGTGCATAAAAGTGAAGATCCCGTCGGGGAACCTTTCCAATATGCTAGGAAAGCAATCGTTCTCCGGGAGTTGGACATATCGTTGGGCATTGTTCCGTCCTTCGATATGAACCAAACACCCGGAATTCGTTGCCGATAGCCAGCCCCAAACGTTGATTGAAAAAACGGCCGCTGCGTTGGACCTCGGCGATGTAAGGCTTATTGTAGCGCGTGCAGGCAAGTCTTCTCACCAATATATTTTTAACATTAAAGAAATATAAATATTTGAATACTCAAGTTCACTGTAATATTAATAGACTATGTTGATCTTATTCTGTCATTCATCTCATTGCTTCCTCTCAATTAAAGAAATTACCTGCCCATTATTTCCGACGACGAAACCTTTCTCGTCCGTGAAAACTACTCTTTCCAACTGCTCGAGTGTCCAATTTAAATGTAAACGAGAAAATTCCTGTCTCCCTCGTCGGTTCATGGCGCTCAACTTTTCTTTAGTTCCATTAAGGCCTTGACTTGCCAAGGCTCTTCGTACGGTCCTCACACTCTTCTGCAGCTCAAGTTCCGTTCTAACAAGCCGTGCAGTTAGAAATGGCTGTGCCCTGCTTGTCCTACCAATTAGTCGATTTTCTCTATTGGTAAAGCCCTTGGTCGTCCTCCTCTTTGCCTATAAGGTCCACCGTTAAACTCGTTATTTCTGTCACGGTCAATCCAAGTAGCCACTGTCGTAGGTGAAACATTTAACTGCCGAGCCATTTCACGATTACAAAACTCCTGCTCATGAAGTTCAACAATTTGACGAAGAATTAATACTCTATCAGCCATTTTACTTGTTCGGAGAATATGAAAATTAAATGATAAAAAGAGTGGTTTGCGGTCTGTTTTATATAGTAAACTTGGAAGAGGTGAAAATAGGTTTTCGTCGAGTGAAGTAAAAATTAGTTTTTGGTTGAAAATTGACATTCTTAAAAACTTAATTTAACGATGGAGTTGATAGGCAAAGAATAGGACGACCAAAGATTTGACCTACCGAGAAGTTTTTAAACCGTGATACTTGTGAGCAACTTCAACTAAGTTTAAAACCGTAAGATGAACTTTGGTGAGACAGGGTCTTTTTGAACGCTTCGCGTGGCACTTAAGAAACGTGTAGTTTCTTTTCTCTAAATGTCTAAAGAGGCTTCAATTAGTAACAGATCATCCAAATTAGACACTCGAGCAATTAGAATGTGTATTCTCTACGAATGATAAACGTTTCGTCATCGGACACGATGGCCAGGTAATTTTTTAGAGGATGGATGTGGACCAATTTAGTTTTTATACGCTCTTTAATGAACTATGTAAACCACGGTCCAACACAGCGGCCGTTTTTCCATCAACGATGCGTCTCGGCGGTGAATTCTTGTGTGTTTGGTTCAAATCGAAGAACAAAACACTGCATTTTTATATGTGCAACTCCTAGTGTTTTGGAAAGGTTTCCCAACAGCAAATTTACCTTCATGCACTACCATACTGACTCCAATCTACACGCCAAGACTGACCACTCAAGCACTCGAAAGGCTTAAAGCGGATTAGTAGGTTAAAATTCTTAAAAACGGAAGTTAAAAAATGTCATTTTTTACAACTCAAATAATAGAATTTATATGTTGCCTTTCATAATATCTCTATTAGGAAATGAAAGATGGATTTTTCTTAATATTCATGATAGATTTTTTTCTTAGTATTCATGATTAAATTCATGAAAATATTCATGTTGAGATTCTTAAAAATGTTCATGATTAAATTTTTAAAAATATTCAGGGTTAAATTTTTGCAAACATTCAAGATAAAATTCCTGAACATTTTCATTAGTGAATAAACGTAAATCGCAACATCATCTCCAACATAGGCAGGCACTAGTTTACCGTGATTATACACTTTGGCGTGGCTGATGAATTAAGTGATTGCCATGCTGTAATCTTAAAAAACCAGGCAGCCTACCTACTCGGAAACAAAATACAAAAGGTATTTTTTCTCGTTTCATGAAGCCCAGCCACCATTATTATTATTATTATTATTATTAACATAACTGGACATTTTCTCATGTAAATACGCTGATTTAGTTTAGACTTCATATTTTTTTTATTTTAATTACTAAAATTGTTTCCTTTAAGATATAAATAACAGAGCGTTTTTTACCACCTGTAAAGTTTATATTTAAATTTGTATTGTTTGTGATATTGTGTATGATCGCGTGTGTAATCTCGTGAGCCGCAAGGCTTTTTTACACACAATAAACTGATTCATTCATTATTATTATTATTATGTAGTTGATGACTGTGTAAATTCCAGTGAACTACTTATACGGTTTTTTATATACACATTAAAAATTCATTTCATTCATTATTTGAAGACTACTTTTTTAAATACAACGTTCTATAATTAACCTTAGATTTAACAAAAAATATATGGAATTCCAAAATTTAAAGAGATAGTGGTCTAATTTCAAAAGTGGTGGAAAAATTAAACTTCCAGACAAAAGGAGAAGTATTTGAATATCAATATTTTCATGTCATTAGGACAAGTGAGTCTTTTTAATTTAAATAATATAATAATTCGAACCATTATCTTCGGAGATTACCATCCATTTCACAATGAGAATTAATATTCGCATCCTTCTTCAAGAATTTGTCGTTGTTACATTCTTCTCTAATGCATGTCATCGTGAATATTCATTCCTGATATTCCGCTACAATTTATACCGAAAAGACGCCCAATCATTATTTACCGAAAAGACACAAAAACATTAATCATCGAAAGCCACCCACCCGTAAGCTACACAAAATATTTTTTCTTCAAGAGCTTAAAACATTTACTACAGAAAAGCCACAGAAGAATTCAACCCAAAACGCAAACTTCGCGCATTATAGAATATTTGAAAAATTTTTAATGTCGAAAATCCTTCCACTTTAGCAATCACAACTTGCTTATTATTCCAAATTCACAGACTTAACATTATCCTGCACACAAATTCAAAATTTCTACTTTCTAAAGCTTCATCCAAAACCTTTATTTCTCCAAAGCTTCATCCAAAACCGTTATTTCTAAGTTGGAACCCTATTGTCCTTTTAAAATCGAGACCCTACTGGCAATTAACTAATAAATAAATAAATTACTGAACGTAATTCTTAAAACCTCATTTCTATAATTTCAGAGTAAAACTATGCTATGGCTTGAACA